>NW_020290436.1:0-384958 GCF_003184545.1 Aspergillus heteromorphus CBS 117.55
TAATAAAATAGAAGTAGTATATTTATTTTTAGTATTTTAATTAATAATTAATATATAATTTTTCTAGTATTTTATAATATAATTAAAATATATAGCTAAAATAAAGCAGTAATTATATATTTTTATATATATTTTTTATTATAAAAATAATAATTTTATAAAAAGCTGAATTTTATTAATATAACTAGAATTTTCTTATTATTTTTAATAAATAATAATAAAAAAGATATTAATTTCTTTTTAATTATATTTTTTTAATTTAAAAAGCTTCTTTTTATATATTTTAGATAATAATAAAAATAATTAGATTAATAATTATTTAATCTAAGTATATTTTAATTATACTAAAGCTTAAAAAGATATAGCAGATAAATCTTAATATTAAGAATAATTAAAATAATTAACTATCTGATTTTTAGTTATATTATAATTAAATATAAAAATTTTCTTAATCTAATTATAATCTGGCAGTTAGATATAAAAATTTTAATTAATCTGATCTGATCTGGCTGTTAGCCACTCTAAGTAAGATTATTATTTATAAATATTTTTAAATAAATTATTAATATTAATATATAAATTTTATAAATTATAATATATTCTTTATATTTTATAATTCTTATTATTTATAAATTATTATAATCTATTCTAATTTTATCTATATATTTTTAGATTTAATAATAAAATTAAGAAAATTAATCTTTATTTATATAAAGTAATATTTATTTAGCTTTATATATAAATCTATTTTAACTAAGATTTATATAATTTTATAAATTTATTTCTTATATATCTTTAGATCTTACAAATATATTATAATATTATTAAAATAAATAATTATAAAATTATTTAAGTACTTTATAAATAAAAGATTTATAAAATCTTAAAGTCTTATAGATATATTAATTAATTTAAATAATATAATTAAATATTTAAATAAATTATATTTTATTTAAAAAATTGCTTTTTATTTATAGCCTGCTATAATTCTTATTTTATAATAAATTTTATAAAAATTAAATTATATAAATTATAATATTTTTATAAGCTAATTAATATAACTATTAATTTATAATAATAAATATTTATTTTTAATAATTTATTTATTTAATTTATAATAATTAATATATATTTATAAGCTTTTATTTTTTTTATAAAGAGAATTAATATTCTGATAAATAATTCTAAATATTAAATTTATTTATATATAAAATATTCTTATAAATATTTTCAGAGTATTTTTTATTTTATAAATAATATTTTATAAATTAATTTTATTTGTAATTTATAATCTTCTTTTAGATTAATCTTTAGATTAATATTCAATTATAAAGATAAATAATTTATTATTTTATTTTTTATAAATATTATTTTAAATTTATAAAATTATGTTAAAAATATTTTTAGATTTATTTCTTTATAAATAAATCTAATTATTATAACTTATAATTATTTAATTTTTATTTTTTTTATAAAAAGCTTTATTTTAATAATATATTATATTTTAATTTATTATTTTTTATAAAATTTTAAATAATATTAATTAAACTTAGAGTGGATTTTTTTAACCTGATGATTAACTGTTTTAAGCAAAACAGTTAAAAAATACAGATATAAATATAAAGATAAAATATTATATAAATCTCTATATAATTTTATATATTATAATTTATATTATTAAATATAAAATTTATATTATATATATATTTTTATTATCTAATATATTATTAATATATTATATTATTTAATAATTAAAAATTAATTAATTAAAATATTCTAAAACTGATTAATTATATATTAAATATAATTTAATTATACTAGACTATACTAAAAATATAAAATATAAATATAAATAAGACTTAAGTTTAATTATATTTTAAAAATATTAATATATAGTAAAATATTTATTTAAATATAGATTTTAAAAGCTTGGTTTTTAACCTGTTTTTCAACCAAAATCCACTCTAATTAAACTCTGTAATAAAAATCTTTATCTAGATTTATAATATATTTAATATAATCTTTTTTATATTAGATATTATAATAATAATCTTTTTATAAATCTTATAATTATTTTTTATATTTATAAGATTTATTTTAAATATTATAGTTTTTTCTAATTAAATATAATTATTATTTAATAATCTTATAAAAATCTTTATAAATATTATTAATTATTTTATAATTTTTATTAATATTATAAATATTAGATTTATTTTTATATTTATATTAATTAAAATATTATTTTTTTAAATAGATTAGTCTTATTTTATATAAGTAATTATTTTTATAATCTTAAAATAAAATATATTATAAAAAATATATTTATTAATTTTTTATAATTTATTTAAATTATAAATTATTTTTTAGAATTTTTATTTTTATATTAGTAATAATTTTTTATTATATAATTTTATTTTTTATAATTAAAATATTTTATTATTTCTGTGAATACTGATATAAAATCTTATAACATAAATATTTTTAATATATTTAGTTATATAATATTTTTATATAAAAATTTCTTATAATAATTCTAGCTATTAGATTATTTTATTTAATTTATAAATAATAATAATCTTTTTTATAAATAAATAATTTTTTTATTTTATTAATCAATACTTAATCTTAGTTTTATAAATAATATAATTAAATCTTATTTAATAATAAAAGAATCTAGATTCTAGCTATTTATAGATTTTTTATTTAATATTTTATAAAAATAATTTAAAAAATAAATATAATTATATAATATTTAATTTTTATATTTTATAATCTAGCTTTGTTTTTATCTTTTATTAATATTATTAATATATAAAAAACTTTTTTTTATAAAAGATTATTTTTCAATTTTATAATTATATTTTTTATTTATAATTTTTTAGATTATTTAATTATATCTTAAAAAATTTATAAAGATTTATTTAATTCTTTTCTTAAAAAAGCTTTATAATTTTATTTTTTATAAATTATTAAATATATAATCTAGATAGATTATTATAATTTATATTTATTAATTTATATTTTAATTATTAATTTCTATAATAGACTCATATTAAATAATAAATAATTAGAAAATAATATAATTATAATTTATAAACATTATAATATTTATTATTTTATAAAAAATATATATATATATATTAATCTTCTTTAATTTTATAAATAAAATATTAAAATTATTTAAAGATTTATAAGTTTTTTTATTATTTATAAACATTTTAAGTCTCTGCTCTAATTCTATAATTTATTAAAATATATTTAATTATTTATAAAATTTTTTAAAAAATAATAAAATTATATTTATTTTAATTATTTTTTTAATAATAATTTTATAATTAGCTTTTAGAAGACTAAAAGAATTTTTATAAATATAATTAGAGTGGATTTTTTCAACCTAACAGTTAACCATTTTAAGCAAAACTATTAAAAAATATAGATATAAATATAAAGATAAAATATTATATAAATTTTTATATAATTTTATATATTATAATTTATATTATTAAATATAAAATCTATATTATATATATATTTTTATTATCTAATATATTATTAATATATTATATTACTTAATAGTTAAAAATTAACTAATTAAAATATTGTAAAACTGATTAATTATATATTAAATATAATCTAGTTATATTAGACTATATTTAAAATATAAAATATCAATATAAATAAGATTTAAATTTAATTATATTTTAAAAATATTAATATATAGTAAAATATTTATTTAAATATAGATTTTAAAAGCTTGGTTTTTAATCTGTTTTTCAACCAAAATCCACTCTAAATATAATATTTAATATTTTATATAAATATAATTATATAATTTTAATAGATTATTTTATAAATTTTAAATAATAAGATTATAAGAGTATATATTAAGATAATATAAAAAAAATATTTATTATAAAATTAAGATAATATTTATATTATTTAAAATATTATTACTAGTTTTTTATCTAATTCTTTTTATAAATAACTATATCTATAAGAATTCTGTAAATTATATATTATATTAATATAATTATTTTATAAGAAACTGTCTCTGCAGTGTAAATATTCCTTATATTATAGTATATCACAAGGATTATAAGAATTACTATTCTTATAATACTGCAGTAATTTCAAGTAGAATGTTTTCTGCCTGCTGAGGCGGTAAAATAAATATTTTTCAAATAACTTCATAGCTGATTACTAGGGGCGGGCCGCTATACCCGATTTTGAATTAAAATATTAATAATAAATGGCTGTTGCAGAAGGTCTCTAATACTTACAGTATGCCTTGTTAAAATATTGATACAGTACTCAGTACCTTGGTGTATACTAGTACCTGGGTACACCGTATCCGAGGAATAATTTCACCAAAGTCACGTGATCCTGGCTCAGTGGGTAAAGGCTGCTGTACTAAACCCGATTAGTTGAAGGAGCCGTCTTTCGCCGCACTTGAAAATTTCCCAGGCTTTCTTCCTCGCTAGCGCGGGAACAAAACTTTAGCTCGGAGAGTGCAATTTTTCTTGCGCCTTTTGTCAACGCGTGTACTCACCTGCCTATCTCTGCACCCTTCAAGCCAGCCTGTGCAAAATGGCGGTCGCTGTGGCTAAGGAGGAGATGGATTACACAATCAAGCCCGAGGCAAGTGCCTCTAACATCGATACGTCGGAGTGGCCGCTTCTTCTCAAAAATTATGACAAGCGTACGTTCACTTTGAGGTTATATCTCAGATCAATGTAGCTGGTGCTGATTCTTTTTCATATCTTAGTCCTTGTCAGGACTGGGCACTTCACACCCATCCCTGCGGGTTCCTCGCCTCTCAAGCGTGACCTGAAGTCGTACATCAACTCTGGTGTTATCAACCTTGACAAGCCTTCGAACCCCTCGAGCCATGAGGTCGTTGCTTGGATGAAGAGGATTCTCAGGTAATATCTACTTATTTCTTACTATATAGATGTTACTGAGACTCTTTTCTTTAAAAGGGCGGAGAAGACCGGCCACAGTGGAACCCTTGACCCCAAGGTCACTGGCTGCTTGATCGTCTGCATTGACCGCGCCACCCGCTTGGTCAAGTCGCAACAGGGTGCCGGAAAAGAATATGTCTGTGTGATTCGCCTCCACGATAAGATTCCCGGCGGGGAGGCCCAATTCAAGCGGGCCCTTGAGACATTGACCGGTGCTCTTTTCCAGCGGCCGCCACTGATCTCTGCCGTCAAACGCCAACTTCGAATTCGAACAATTCACGAGAGTAAACTTTACGAGTTTGACAATGAGAGGCATCTCGGTGTTTTCTGGGTCAGCTGTGAAGCTGGAACCTACATCAGAACGCTCTGTGTTCACCTGGGACTCTTGCTCGGTGTCGGTGCACACATGCAAGAACTCCGCCGTGTTAGAAGCGGTGCTATGGATGAGAATAGCGGGATGGTTACCTTGCACGACGTGCTGGATGCGCAATGGATGTACGACAACCAGCGGGACGAGTCTTACCTGAGGAAAGTCATCAGGCCGTTGGAGACTCTCCTTACGACCTACAAACGTATTGTGGTCAAGGACAGTGCTGTTAATGCAGTCTGTTACGGCGCTAAACTCATGGTTCCTGGACTTTTACGCTTCGGTAAGATGTCATCTGCCCATCATCCAGGGTGGTTGCTGACTATGATGCAGAGGCGGGTATCGAGGTCAACGAGGAGGTCGTGCTCATGACTACCAAGGGTGAGGCCATTGCGATTGGTATTGCTCAAATGTCAACCGTTGAGCTGTCTACCTGTGATCATGGCGTTGTCGCCAAGGTAAAGCGTTGTATCATGGAGCGCGACCTGTACCCTCGCCGTTGGGGCTTGGGACCTGTGGCTTTGGAGAAGAAAAAGCTCAAGTCCGCGGGAAAGTTGGACGTATGTTTCCCGCCGTATTCAATGGTCATTGGTGTGCTTGTTCGGCTGACATTTATTGCAGAAATATGGTCGGACTAATGAGGCCACTCCCTCCAAATGGAAGAATGACTACAAAGACTACAACGCACCCGAAGAAGCTACCCAAGCAGGAGCTGAGCCTGCTAGCGAAGAGACTACCGCCGCTACTCCTGCCAAGCCTACCGCCGCTACTCCTGCCAAGCCTACCGAAGTGCCATCATCGCCGGAGACCAAAATGGAGGTGGACGACTCCAATGATGACGAAAAGAAGAAGCGCAAGCGCCATGAGGGCGAAACACCCGAGGAACGAGCCGAACGTAAGCGCAAGAAGAAGGAGAAGAAGGAGAAGAAGGAGCGGAGGAAGTCCAAGCAGGAGAAGGACGAAAGTGATGATAGTGATTAAGCACATTCGGAGAGGCCCCTGCCTACCTCAGACCGGGAATCCTTCCTTGGCCACACTGCTACTCCGTACTGCATCTTCTTTCTTCTGCCTCCGCTTGTCGGTGCGTCGCCTGGGTATGGTTCCTGTAACATACTTGTTTCTTTGTGTCGGAGTCTGGGATTTGAAAAGGGAATCAATTTTACTAAACAAATGTTTGTCGTGGTTTTGGCTGTCGGAAGTTTGTTGTTTCAATCTCTAATTTTTTTCCTTCATTCCTTTTTTTCAATTGAGTTCGAGTATCTGCCTGTACTGCCTAGATACTCTGTACTTTAAGTTGCGTAGGGGTGCTGCGCCCCGTGACCTTGGGGCCCGTGACGCGGGCGGTGTCTTCACACGCACGACTTCAGGCCGTGCCATCTGTTCCACGGAGTACACAGCAAGCACTGAGCAAGGCAGCCATTTCGGCTCTTCTACAATTCATTCATTCCGTAAGAAGCCTCTGGCTGCCGACCACCATCCATCCCCCTGCATCGCTATGGCTGCGGAACTTACATCCACCCGTTTGAATGCGGAGAACCATCTGCTCTTGGTAATCCACTCGCTTGCCTCTCCTCTCCCCTCACCCTCCCAACGTACAGTCGAGTCTGGAGATTGACCTACCATGTTTCTTGCAGGACCAACCTCTCCTTCGATTGCCACACGAGCTTGCACGACGAAATTTCAAGTCCGTTCAGCGGCTTGTCGAGCGAGAGAAGGAATATGTCCTCCCCTCGCTTAAAGAGACCGCCAATGCCTCTCTGTCGAATGATCAAACGCCCGAGCAAGCTCTTGCCGTTCTCGCCGCCATGATTTCTAGGATGCAAGGTCTGAAGCGGAAAATGGCGAACCTGCATCAGGAGGAGAAGAAGATCCAAGAGCAATCTCGAAAGCGCATCCAGCACTTGGAAAGGCTTCACCAGATTCCTAGCCTGGCCGACGTTAAATATGACCAGTGGTCGAGAGTCCGCCTGGATAGGCTCATAGTAGACCATATGCTTCGTTCAGGATATACAGAGAGTGCCCAGCAATTAGCTAGTGAGAACGGAATTGATGATCTCGTGGATCTTAATGTCTTTGTGCAATGCCAGCGGATTGCAGAAAGTCTTCGCTGCGGGGAGACAAAAGATGCCTTGCAATGGTGTGGTGAAAATAAAGCAGCGTTAAAGAGGAGCCAGGTCTGTTTACAATTCTATCGCTGTCATTGGGTTTCCTTTTCCAACTTCGAAGCCTGACATCTCGCACATAGTATAACCTAGAATTCGAATTACGATTGCAGCAGTACATCGAGATGGTCAGAGCGGGAAACAAGGAGAAATTTACTGATGCAATGATCCATGCCAAAAAATATCTTGCTCCTTATATTGAGACACAGTCTTTGGAAATCCATCGAGCTGCAGGGCTCCTCGCCTTCCTCCCTGATACCAAAGCCGAACCCTACAAGGTAATATGGGGAAGATTCCCGATATGTGAAAATTGCGACTAACTGGAGGTGTAGTCCATGTACGCTCTCGACAGATGGACATATCTTTCGGCTCTATTTGTTCGCACTCATCATGAGCTCCTATCATTGTCATCCCGCCCCTTGCTACACATTGCCCTGTCCGCAGGATTGTCGGCTCTCAAGACACCTTCCTGCCATTCAGCCTATACATCCTCCAGTTCCAACTCGTTATCCACGACGACTTCTGTTTGTCCGATCTGTTCAACTGAACTGAATGAGCTTGCTCGCAATATGCCGTATGCCCATCACACGAAAAGCTACGTCGAGAGTGACCCCATTGTCTTGCCAAATGGCAGGATATATGGTCAACATCGGCTGCTAGAAATGAGCAAGAAGGTCGGGTGCGTTGAGGCAGGCAAAGTAAAGGATCCTACAACCGGCGAAATTTTTGACGAGAGTGAAATGAAAAAGGTTTATATTATGTAGCTATGGACGCCCACAAAGATCGACGGCCAATTTCTCCCCTTAATACTCTAATTCATGTTGGAATGCATTATGGGCCGAAATCCTGGAAAGGATAATTTGGCCCATGGTTTCTATTCACTATCGTCACTATCGGACGCGTCTCTGAGCCTCTTTTTTCTCGCATTAGGCTGGGGTTTGTGGACTATCGCGTCTCTCCTGGGTCCTGGATGATCCTCCTGCTTAACCTCAAATACGAACATTCTCGCGTCCCTATCTTCGCCTCGCCAGCCACCTTTCCCTCCATTTCTCCCTTCAATATCGCCGAGGGTACGTGCGTGAGAGTACTCGTTATAGCAAGCCCATGGAAACCTAAAACTGGTGACCACTCGCAGGCCGGCATGCCGTGCAAGGTCCTTGATATTCCACAGGGTATATGGCTCCCCCTCGAACATTGTCACTAGAATCTGACCGGCTTCGACCCTATGTTGGCACGTCGCTCTACCGGTAGTATTTGCTGATCGCAAGGGGTTACGGTTACCCTCATCGGTTTGATCATCGTCATCAGATTCAGATTCGGAGTCCTCCCAGTCACTCCAATCATCCTCATATTCACCAGCTGTAGATTTAGGTGCATGCGACAATAAGGGCACGCACGCTTTGAAGAAGGCTACTAAGAGTTCTTGATTGGCACGCACCTGCCGATTGACGTCCGTTGAGAGGCCGCCCACGTGAGGGAAGTTAAAGCAGACTACGTCCCAGGGTCCGCCCTTAGGTACAGAAGATGGAGCGTCATCCTTTGCCTCCTGCCATGCAGGACGTTTACGCTCCCGGCGTGGAAAGCCTATGCGGACCTCCTTCCCCCCGCCTGCTAGAAGCCCTAGTTTCCGAGCGTCGACCGAATAAAGTACTTTTGGTCCACGATGCTGTGTCTGATTTTCATAAGAGTCATGTGCATCATCATGCTTGCCAACATCGCATTTGCTGTTCTGTCCTTCGGACAACTGGCTCTTGATATCAAGAACATCGCTGTTCGTTGTCTTGTGGGGGGGCTCAAGGATGTCGTAGATATTATGCTCAGCCTTTGGGTACTTGCTGTAGAGCGCCTCTCTGGAGTCGTAGCAAGTAGCCATGACATGTCTGCAGCGATGTTGAAGGATCAATGAGCGAGCAAAGGAAAAATCACCTACAGAAGATTAGTTAAAACCTAATACAACATAGCAAGCCGTTGCCCTGATGTTGTAGCGTGTTCATGTCTTGAAATGAGACCGAAGGGTGCAGGACAGGGCCAATGCAGCCTTGAACTAGTAAACACATGTGCTCTAGATATAGATCCACCAGATATCAACAGCCCACGCCCGGCGTTCAAAACAGCCCCCGGAACGTACACTCATTCGATTCCATAGGGCACCGGCAATGCCCGTGAGTAGACGAAGAGAGAACATCATGCGTAGCTAGCAAACCCACTTCGACGCGGCCGCCAAAAACCAACCAGGAACGAGCATAAGAGGTCATGCAGGACGGCAATACAAAAACAAAACAGAAGCGGCCGACTCACCTTCCCCAACCATGAGGATACGGTCCTTCCTCCCAAAGGGCACAATGGGCCGTCGCTGCTGCGGGTGAGGTTTCTTCCGGTCCTTGTTGGCGGCAGAGTGGCCGGGCGGACCATGAGGACCCTGGGTGGCGGTCGAGAGCTTAGAAAATGTATGCATTTTGCGGTGTTTCCTGGGATGCGGATTGGGGGGAGGCGCCGCTGCGGACGCCTTGCCTCCTTTTTTGAATCTGGGCATGGTTCGATACCTCTGGGCAGGATGCCTGGGGGAAACAGGCTGACCGAGGTCACCGGGAAGGAGGCACTGGGACGGTGGCTTCAGAGAGCGACAGGGAGGGAGAAAGAGAGAGAGATAGGAAAGGGAAAAGAGACTTGGGGAAGTCAGTAGGCATGTTTTCAGTACTCCGTTCCGTACCGGAGTACAAAGTACTACTGTACGGTACCTTAAGCCACCTACTATACGAATTACCCGACGGTACCAAGTCGTATTCTCCAATGAGAGCAGCGAGTCGAGTGGGCGGTATATATATACCTACAAAGTACGGAGTAGATATTACGGAGTACGTACGGAGTACTCCGTAGATCCTCCGTACCTAGTACAGCAGATAAATGACTTTTGCCTTTTGAGCTTGCATGACATTACGATGAACTACATCCCCACAAATCTGGGCTGACATTCAAAGCACGCTTTCTATGAAGGTATTAAAAGACATAAAGAACCCCCTCTTATATACAGGCTGGAATACCAAGAAATTTCTTCCTTTCCGTAGATCCCTAACCACTATCAGGCATCGGCATGGAGGACACGACAGAGCACGTCTCCACGAGGAAAGATAACGAATCGGACCAACCCACGACATTACTAGATGATACTTGGGATAGAAGCCATCTGCGCGACTCGAAAGAAATGGGAAAGAGCATGGTCTCGGTACACACGGAACAGCAAAGCCGATGAAGCCGAGGACGAACAAGGGAGGGCCTTTCGGGCAGGTAGGTCCACATGGAGTAATAGAATGCAGAACCAACAATACCTGCTTGATTAGAGCTGGCGGCGGACCTTGCAGGCCTATAGGGATACCCACGGCTACAAGGAAACAATGATCACATGTTACAATGCCAGGACCGGGTACACTTCTCGTGCTGGGTGATGTGGACTCGCGAAGCCCAATCGGTCATTCACTATGGAACCTGGCTATTTTGCTGCTTTCCAGCGACTCCGCTTAGGATCGCAGCGAGTCCCTCATACTTTGGCTGCTGGCGCTGACAGGGGGATTGGCGGTAGGCAGGACGCCGGTCTTTGGCTTGGCGTTTTGCTTGATCTTGGCAATGGCGTAAACGATACCGCTGACGAATCCCACAACAATGGCCGAAACACTGGGGAAGGTAACTGGGGCATCAAAGAAAACAAGACCCGAAATGGCGATGGGCAGCTTATTGAGGGCTCCCACCATGGAGTAGGTAGTGGATGACGTTACGCGAACGCACCAAGCGGAGGTGTAGGAGATGAATACGGACGATAGGCCTGAGAGGATCATGGCAAACATGATACTATTGCGGTCCGTTGGAGGGAAGTTGCGGTTGACATTCGCGGACGACCAATCTTCCAGAAACCCGGAGAGCACGACGAGAACGGGGATGGATAGAAGGTTGTTGTAGAACATCGCTAGATAGATAGTAAATCAGCAAATGTGATCAATCCAGACCATGACGATGTGGGGCAGAATACATACTGTCAAAGTCCTTAAAATTGGTCAACTTAATTCTCTTGCGCATGCCCAACACGTACGACGACGTGCAGAGACAATTGATCAACATCCAGATATAGCCGGCGTTGAGAGTAGAGACCTTGGCGGTCGCATCCGTGCTGCTTTCGACGGCGTGCTTAATGTCGGCCCATGCGGCAACGATGGAGCTCAAAACCATGAGTCCGAATGAAAACAATGTTAGCCCGGTGACAGAACCGCCGAACCACAGCACCTCTCCGTAAGCAATGAGGATGATGGTCAGGTTCTTGAAGATAGTGTACACAGGAATTGAGAGAAACTGCAGTGCCTTGGAGCCCGTGTAAATCATGCCGATCAAAAGGAGAGTGATCGGGAACCCTGGTCATGGGCGAGGATAAATCAGTCGAGGGCTCAAAGTTGAAAAGAGTTTGCTTGGAAAACCTACACTTTCTAGCCTCATCCGTGCTGAAATCGCGATAGGTAATCAACCCACATGCTTTACAGGTCTGGATCGCAATAATGCAAACGAGAGACTGCAATGCGAAGCCAGCGGTGGGTCAGCCTTCGTCAACTTTTGCTCAAATGACTCCCATAAGCTCCCAGATTCACCAACATACCTGAATACAGAGGAGGAAGAAGTTGAGGTTGAAATCGGTGCCGGACAGGACATATTTGTTCATAACGGTCATCAAAATCGACGATCCGCAATACGCCAGGACGGGCAGAATAGGACTGTTGGACATGGAGCCGGACGGCGGACTCCTAGTCTGCGGCGGCGGCGGCGCCTCGAAACTCTTATTCCCCTGGTCTATCGTGCCCATCTGGATCGTATAATCATCTGTCTTTTTGCCCTCCGCCATGTTGCTTGGATGTGATAGACGTGTATGCGAAGACTGTAGAGATCCAAAAAAGGAAATGAATGAAGATGTTCACAGATACGAGTGACAAGTTGCGGGAAACACGAGATGGGACGGGGAGAGGTAGATTGTAGTTGCAGACTCTAGTTGAAGTATGATCGAATAAGGGTCGAAAAGAAGATAGGACTGAATTAAAACCTCAGGCTTCAAAAGGGTCAGGCTATAAAGCAGTGGTCACATAAAAAGAAGATGAAAAAGATGGGTGAGGAGAGAGGGGGGGGAGGACAGGGAGGCTGGCCGAGAGAGAGGAGGGAGAGAGAGAGAGAGAGTCGATAATAATAATAATAATGTATGGGGGGAACGAGCTGGAAATGAAGAGGCTTTCAACTCGGGCTGCACGCCCGCCTCTTCCGGAAGCGGCAATCCACTCAGTTTTTTTTTTATTTTTCTTTTCAAAAATAAACAAGAATAAAAAACCTTGATACGCTCCATGTTATATACCATACATGACGGATACAGTACAGTACCTACCATCCTTGGTGAGATCGTAGCTACTGTTGTGTATCCGGGCGGTAGGGGATGTTTCGTATGCTATGGTTGCTGCAGGAAGGCAGCGCTTGCCATCCGATGATGATACTGAAGGTTATTCGCAAATAACAGATCACTAGTAAACTGATGATATTCTTGCTAACTAGACTAGAAGGTGAGGATACAGGAGACGAGGTTATCTAGGCTACTAATGACCGCATGTGGCAACTACCCACTACGGCCCTTTGCTCTTCACCGCCCTTGGCACTCACTACCTAAGGTGGTACTCCGTACTCCGTGTTCAATACTACAATATAAAGAAGTTCCTCAGCGGCCTTCCCAAATTGCTGTTAGTTACTACTACTCATCATACAGTGAGAGTGAGTGACTTTGGAGTTGAGTGTCTGTTTTGGCTGGCCTCAACATTGGTTTCACCCCCCTTCCCCCCCCCACTCCTCTTCTGGCCCACTCCTCTTCTGGCCCACTTCCTTCTGGCCCACGGAGTACACTTTCCCTTGCCCCTCCAGTCTCTCTTCCCAGCATTGCATTTCAATTCTTCTTCTACCTACCTTTCAACTCCCCAACCCCCCAACCCCCTTTTTGCCATTCATCTCCCATCGCAAGGCATAATCCAATCAGTCTCGCACACGCGCCAGTCGACTAGGAGCCGCGTCGCCCAGCTCCCGCCTAGCGCATTCACTTCTATGGACCGAGACGTCGAGGGCAACCACCCTGCAAGAGACCGGGGCGACACCAGTGCTGATGACGACGCCTTATTTGAGGCCCTGGAGAATGAAGATGATGCCGCCTATCGAGCGCACCGTATCGAGCAGCTGAATGCTGAATTTTCCTCAACTCAAAATAGCAGAGCCCGCAACACTTCTGCACCCACGACCGCCGTTGTCCAGGACACCCCCTATCCGACCCTCACAAGCGACCAAGCCCTTTTGGACTTCACCACCCATACTCACAGGTGTGTGATTCACTTTGCGCACCCGGATTTCGCGCGCTGCGGTACCATGGATGAGCACATTCGAGCGTTGGCGGTGCGGCACTACGAGGTGCGGTTTGCACGGGTGGATGTGCGGGATACTCCATTTGTGGTGGATAAGCTTAAGGTCAGGGTACTTCCTTGCGTGATCGGCTTCAAGGATGGTGTAGGGGTCGAGCGCATTACTGGGTTCGAAGGCCTTGGATCCGGGGGACGGGATGGGACCGACAGGTTCAGTACCGCAACTCTTGAGAAAAGGCTCATTTGGAAGGGAATTCTAGCCCAGGAAAAGTTCGAGGGTGGAGGTGATGCCTCGGAGTCGGAAGAAGATAGCGACCGTGGGGACAGCCGAGGGCAAATTCAAGGGAGACGAGCAATCCGGAGTGGGAATGCCAGGAACTACTATAAAGACAGCGACGACGACGACGACTGGGATTGAACCGAACGGCTATGACATTACGGTCTTGCGGTTTCGCAAACACGAACCCGTTCTCAACCACGGGATGCGCCGTGAGGTTGAAGAGTCCGTCCAAGCTGGAATAGAACACAAGACCTTTGAATTGAAATCGAAAATCCAGCACATGGGTGCAGTTAGTGTGCGATGGCACTAGACTGTCTGCACTATAATTGTTCCCAGACATGATTCAACGAAACGCCTCAACTTCAGGTGTTGTCTGCGAGGCTCTGGATCCGACTTGCTGTTATTCGATGCCCGTTGGTACAGGAAGTTGGTCTCATGCAAAAATATTGACAAAGCCAAGGTCGATGCGGTCATCTATGGCGGATCAAATCTAGCATTTGTACAGAATAGACCAGTAGGCTTAGGATCAAAAACCAAGTAAGGAGTGCACCAGTGGGCTGAAGTAGTCCTAAATCAGAGTAAGTTAAGCTGGAGTTGGCCGGTGACTGCCAGGACAAGGCTGGAAATAACTTGAAACGAATGATCAACACATCATCATTGAGATAAAGTTACAGACAGCAGTGTGAAAACAAATCGCAGTGATGGTCCCAAGTAAAAGGCAAAACAAGAGACGTTCGAAGTTAGAGGACGAGAGAAAGAAAAATAAGAGGCCACTAGAACCGCGGAGGATGGCAATGCTAGGAATTTATACATGTGGGTCAGAAGAAGGTTCACACAAATCCATCCACTTCATACTGCGCCTGGTACACATTGACTGAAAGGAGACAAGATCACAAAACTCCTCATTAGGAACGCGAAAGCAGGGTGCTCATGACAATGACGAAATGAAGAGAAGGAAATGGGGAACAGGGAAAATGTTGAAGCTCAGAACGAGGTCTAGATCGCAACATTTTTCATTTCGCCCAGGACCTCAGTGTCCAAGCCGGCGGGCGAAGACATTTGATTCGATTCACGCTTTCTGTCCGTTTCCGTCGCCTGCGGATCTTCCTCGTTCTTGGAAATTCCATCGTTCTCTTGCCCGGAAATCCGGGGAGTTGCTACCTCCATCAGGTCTTCAGACTGAGGCGCCTCCTCGTGTTCTTCAGAAACCTGCTCGGGTAGTTCGGTCGCCTCTACAACTGTGTGCACGGGACTCGGCGCCTCTTCCGTGACGCGAGCCAGAGGACTTGAAATGCCAAACTGAGTCTTGGGACTCTGAGTAGACCCGCGATTTGGAAAGCGGTGCGGCGATCTTCCCCGCTCTTCACTGGTTGTAGGACTGCCATAGGGTGACTCCTTGCCAGACTTACTTCCGGTGCTTAAACCGAGGCCACTCGGACCCTTGCGTCTAGGCGCTCTCCTGCCATACTTTTGATCGGTTCTCCACCTCAGGATCTCCAGGTAGGGAGGTTCGACGTTTTGCGACTTGAACTCCAAAAGTTTGAGTTCACTCGTCTCTTCATCCACGGAGACTTTGCCGCTGCAGATATCATCGGCTAACACGGCGAGAAAGGCAGCCCAAGACCGAGCAATGACGTATTTGCAATCGTAATCCCGGCCAAAAATGATCACTTGGCCCCATTTCCCGGCAGGCCCTGGAGCCAAGTCAATGGCGATGTGGTTCCCGCCCCAGTCGCGTGCCATAGGGATCCAAGCAGGGTGGGCATACGCCTTCTGAACAGCACCAGGAGGCTGCGAGTCCTGTCGCTCGAGCAAATCTTGTCTCCACATGGGATTGGTACCCTGGGCAGGCGGCGCGGCAGATGAAGAGCTGGTTGATCCCTTCGGGAAGGAAGGATCCATCATAGATGAGGTGAGGAATTCCTCGTTGACTGTCCGCCAATTTCTCCACTCCTGAACAATCTCTTCGCAGTCCAGGAGCATGCAACCAAAGATGACCCCGGTGGGTAATCCTGGGCGCTCCTGGCCATCATGGATCATCAAGGACTCCCGCAATTCTAGCGGCAGGCTGCAGTCTAACTCATGCTCCAGTTCATTGATATCATTCTGAGTACAACCCTCGCACAGATTGTCATGAAGCTCTTCATAATTACTTTCCAACCATCTCTCAATTTTCCTCCACGAATGAGCTATCGGCGGAGGCGGGGGGGCGCCATCATGGAAACTTTGCATCTGGATTTCGGCGGTACCTTCTGCTCCAGGGTCGGTGGATTGCCGCTTCTGAGATGATAGCGATCGCATACCCGGGGAGTAAGGGCGGTTGGGTGAGCCGGCGCCGGTAGGAGAGCCGATCCAGCCATTCGAGCTTGTCGAGCCTTTGGGTTGGTCATCCTCGTACGGGGTAGTCAGATCTGGTCGAGATTCAATGGCGCTTGTTGCAATGGATGTGAGAGGCTCGTGTCGGCTTTGGCTAAGAGGCACATGTTGACCCGTGCGATATGGGGAGTCGTGGGATGCATGGCGATCATAAGAAGTCATTGTATGCCAGAAGGACCGCCATGCTGAGCCGATGCTGCGGATAGTCAGCGAAATCGGCCACTGGTATGAGTTTGGAAACGTGTCCGCGTCACTATGCCAAAGGGAGATAGATACTCACGCATTCGCCATGATGGAAATTTAGACCAGATAAAATGATGTTCGAAGGCGAACGAACTAAATCTGCGCCCGGGATCCGTTCTTTCCGTCCTTCTTTCGGGTTGTTGTCGTTGTTGTTTGTTTTTTCTCTCTTTTCTCTTTTTAACTGGGATTCTCTTACGGGGATGCAATGAAGAGCATTGAGGAACCAGGCCTGGGACCCGGTATCGCGGGAATAGGGACAAAGACCGGGAAGGCTGCGAATGGAGTAGGCGAGCCGCTGGGGAGCTTCTGAGAGAAACCGCGGGGAGGAAAGCGATCGGATGGAGAGGAATACAAGAAGATGGGGGTAGATGGAAAGGAAGGAAGGGAGGGAAGAAGGGGAGAGGGAGGGAGAGAGGGAGAGGGAGAGGGAGAGGGAGGAGAGGGAGGGAGAGGAGAGAGAGAGGAGGGGAGAGAGGGACTGGAGGAGGCCGAGAAAAGGAAGATGCGGAATGGCGCCAGTACCAAAGAGAGGGAGCGATGCGATGGGGTTGGGTTGGACACGGGGGGAATGAGACCGATTCGAGGGAGGAAATGAAGAAAACGGACAGAAGTAAAGGCCCCTAGGGCAGCAGGCCTTCTGCGTTCGACTGGGCCGCTGCCACCGACTTGCTTGCTCCCTTTTTGGTCCTTCGAATTCGAGCACCGTGCAATAATTTCTAGCGCTTGGTAAGTCAGGATGGATTCCTCCTCTGCTGCTGCTGCTGCTGCTGCTGCTGCCGTCTCTTGTTCTCCTCTCAAGCAATTCAGCAGCGTGTGTAGAAAGGGCGTGGGCTCTCTTTTCTTTCCTCTTCCTTCCTCTTTCTTTGTTCTCTTTTTCTCATTCTTACCTTGGCCTTTGCCTGATTTTTATTTTATTTTATTTTTTTTTCAGGGCGACGTTGGCATCCACGATTTGTCCTTCTCAACCCCCTGGGAAGGCAGGCTCCCGGAACCAGTGACAAGATGGGGCCTGCGTTCCGTCACTTACAGTACGGGCTGGTTCCGGTGTATTATCATTACATCATTAGTACCTACCTACCTACAGCACCTTACTTTCTTTGTGCCTCAGGTACATATCTACCTGGGTACCTAGTAATGCAGGATGAAATTTCCATAGTAGATATATATGGAGTACTACTAGGTACCTACTCACCTGTAAGTGCCTACCTACCTAGTACTACTTAGATACCTAGATATATAGGTACTATATAAATACAGTAAGTATATAAGTACAGGTAAGTACCTATATACGTACTATATATATATAGGTAGGTAGGTACTCCGTACTCCGTACTACATTCTTCAAGAGGTACGTACAGTACCCCGTACGTACAGCCACTTTTACTCCGGATGTTCCATGTTGACACTAACTCTAAAAACACGCTTTCCCTAACATTGTTGCAAGAGTCCACACTGCACGGTGGCTTCTTATCTGGCACGAGGCCATTTGCTTTGGTTCGATGGAAAGACCATTATTTGGATACCCGGTTCTTGCTCCTGACGGAGCGCATGACAACAGCCGACACCCAAAAATTGACGAGATCTACCGGACTTCGCCAACGCCGGACTCGCCAGGCTTGGTGGCTCGATGGGTAGGGTATCCCTCCCTGGCCCTAGAACAATAGTACTAGGCTAGAGGTTGCTTCCATGAAGGCATGAACTTCCGTCCCCTCTCCTGAAGCTCCTGGAAGCTCACCCGAGCCTAGTAAGTTGCGTAATTTGCAGTACAGAGTGGGGGCGAGAGGTGGTGGACCCCTTCGGGAACTCCCCATTCGCCGTTGGGGCTGGGCTTGCCGCCACTACCAAGGACTACTACCTACTCCGTATACTGATTCCTCCAGGTTCTGGACTCCGTTGGCCTGCCGGATACTAGATACCCCCTCTCTTGTATGGACATTGCAATTCATACTTACTACGGGTACGCAGCAGGGCGGGGCGGGGGGGGTACTGAGTAGGTGATGGTCCCTGGTACCAATTGGGAGAACGATGTGGTTTAAATAGAATCCGCGGCACTATGTAGGATGATGGTACAATGTACCAGGAGTCCCTGATAGCCCAGATACTTGGTATTTATATCAGGTACCTGTGGAGATATATTCTCGCCAAATATATTACGACTGGACACGATCACAAATATTTTCGTGCGCATGCGCATCAACGAAAAGGGGAAGGGGAAGGGAAACCAGGAAGACAGAATTTGGAAAAAAGGGGGAAGACGGGGGGGAGGGCGACATCCAGCTGAAGAATAATGGGTTTGGTAGCCACCTAATGGAGGTCCATTATATGGGACAGGCAATTGCACAGTAAAGGATGGAAGGCTTCCAAAGAAGCGTACATACAGGTTGCATAAGAATGGGGAGAACTGGGAGCGACCACTCTCGGATTAAGCTTCACGTTTCCCATATAGGACACCAAATACGGTCTAACTAAGAGTAGAGCAGTAATTGTTCCACATTCTTGGTCAGACAGAGACTGGTCAGGCGGACTGAGAAGCAACAGATGAAATTGGAGGTGATAGGAGTAGAAAGTTAATAATGAGGGTAGACACGAAGCAGGATGAGAGAAAATAAATGAAGGGATCAACGAGTGGCACCGCGCATCTTTGTAGTCGTCGAAATAATTCACCAAACCAACACCACCGAAAGTAATATTCAAAAGGCAGCCCGACTCCGGGTTCAATGCAAATAGAGGTATAGGGACACCCCAAGAGGGATATATAAGCCCTGTGGGCCACAACGATAGCCGCTACCAACAGGGAACCGCGGAGTAAACCAGAAAGATACCTTTGGGAAGGTACAAAGATGACGATTTAGTCATCTGACGATATGAGGAGTGTGGGCAATGAAAGCGATATATGGGGATCTGAAACGGATGTTGAAAGAGCGCAATAGGAATCAGGCATGCTTCGGATGGTTAAGTCGAATTTCAGAGGTGTGCACTCAAGCACAGTTCAGCCAGAAATAACCGTCGTGGTGGATCGATATTTTGAAACAAAGGCGCACAAAGAAAGAACCCCACGGATACTGAAGCGTCATGTTAATTTGCGTCAGGCGAAGGAGCTCTGGATGCCGCTCGTTGGCAACCCGGGGTTGACGTCAAGTTTCAAAATCCTTCGGAGATCATCCTCCATTTTTTTCGCGTCGTAGGCCTGGGCATTCGTACTCGTTGACACACTTCGTGAAGCTGGTGATTGGTGCTGGACAGGAGGGTAATACAAGGGATACTGCGCATACTTGGGTGGAGATTTTGGCTGTTCGTAAATAGCGGTTGGGGGGTAGTACGCTTCTGCAGGAACGCCCGGTAAGTTTTCGACCTTCGGCGAGAGGATTTCTTGTCTCAGCGGAGAGTTCTGAGGCTGGTACTGTTGAAAAGCAGTCGAGTGTATGTGTGGTGGTGATGATAAATGGAATCCATTCCCAGTGAATGATTGCTTCTGATCACGCGACATGCCGTAAGAGAGAGGCGCTGGCGGTCCCGAAGTTGTTCTCAACGGCGTTGCAAAGTGGGGTACGTTGGAGTCTGCAGCTGGTCGCTCCGTAGCTCTGTTGGCTTGCTCTGAAATGACAATTGACGATGAAGGCCTTTGTGGACGAGGATTGAGTAACAAAGTTTTCAATGCTTCGGTTTTGGCTCTTTTCTGTTGCTCATCAAGCTCAATCATAGGTGGCGAAGGCGAACTGGCTGAACGTAATGCATTCATGCGCTCTTTATATGGGGTGGCAAAAGAAGGCCCAATCCGAGAGTTATATGAATCTGGATCTTCCATCTCCATGCGGAACAGCTCACCGGCAGTGCCATTTGGCTTATTACGGTGTTGAAGGGTTTTAAAATCAGTCTGCGGCGACTGGATTCCAATGTTCGATTCGGGACTGCGCTGGTTCTGTAAATTCCTGGCCTCGACTGCGGCTTTGAAAAGGAAGTCCAATGGGGTCGATTGACGTTCTTCTTCCTGCGCCTGGGGGCGCGACTTCGGTTTCGAGGGTGTATATTCAAGATCCGGTTCGACATCGAGATTGTCACTTTCGGGATCCAAAGCGGGGGCAAGGTCTGACTCAGGTAGAGACTTTGAGAAGAAACTGGGGATCGGGAGTGCCGACGGCGCTGGGGATGCATGGAAAGTCGGACCTGCATAATGGGAGCTATCCTTCGCCTGAGGTGTGGCAATGTTGCTTGGCTGCGAAGACGTGTGGCGATGACCCTTGGGAGCTGGGGACGCTTTCGATACCTCTCGTGGCTTTTTACTTGACCGACCAGGCTTCTTCTTCGACCCGTTGACGTTAACTGAGGAATCGGTGGTGGTCCCGCCAGGGCTCATGTTTCTTGGCGGTGATGATGGAGGGGTTGCCAATATGGCAACTTTCTGAGTAGATGGGGTCATGTTTCTCTTTGAGTTGCGCCGGTTGTTGTTCCGCGGGCCTTTGGGTGTTGGAGGAGTGGAAGACTGAGAGGACATTGTGAATGAGTAGGCTTAATAAATAGACAGCCTTTGAAGAGAAGCTGAAATGGAATCGAGATGATATCAGGAACGAAAACAATAAGAATAAAGGCGACTCGAACGCCAGTCACAAGTCGGCCGTAGTACGAAGCACTGCCCAGCAGCCTGTACCGGAGCGCTAGATGTCGGGGAGATACGATATCGCAGTCGTGAGGTGCTGACGCTGTGAGAGCCGATGGCCCAACCAGTTGGTCTGCGATCGAGGGACGTCGGGATTAGCGAAGACGTAGCAAAATTCATATACTATCAGAATCAAACGTATCGCAGTGAAAGCAAGAATCCAGGACTCCTAGGCATGCTCGCATCTAGATAGGCAAATGAAGACGTGGGAAGCAAAGCAAGCTGAGGGGCATTGCCGGACGAGGTGTGGTAGTAAGTAGTAAGGTATTAGTAGGAATCGTAATAAAGAGAGCGGTCGCGGGACTGGCTTGGGAAGAGCGGGCGAAAGAAGGCTGGGGCAACCCAAGCGGGGATCGGCGATGACTCAGCCAGCGAGCAAAGCCGGTCTACTAGTACTACATGACTCTTAACTACTTTAGTAGGTGCTATTGTGACTACTACTAAGCAATATCAGTAGTACCTACCTAGGTAGTCGTATACGAGGTATAGAT
This sequence comes from Aspergillus heteromorphus CBS 117.55, assembly GCF_003184545.1. Classification (NCBI taxonomy): domain Eukaryota; kingdom Fungi; phylum Ascomycota; class Eurotiomycetes; order Eurotiales; family Aspergillaceae; genus Aspergillus; species Aspergillus heteromorphus. The sequence continues at coordinate 21,954 of NW_020290436.1, forward strand.
TTGACCTTCCCTTGTTGGCAATAATGTCACGGTTGGTCTATACATACAGTTACGTACTACGCAGTAAGGTACCTACTAGTACCTAGGTGCTGGGTACAGTAGGTAGGCGGTTACTACTACGTACGTACCTTAGGTTGCAAACAGAACAAAACAAATGTCCCAACTCACCTTTAGTACGGAGTTAGTACGGAGTACTCCGTACTGAGCTCTCTACCTACCTGTACCTCATTGATTATTCACTCAAGGTACCCAAAGCATGTACTAGGTGTCTCCTCCCGTGAAATCTTCCTCCAAAGACACGGAATACTTCTCTTGCCAAGGTTAATAAGTCCATTTTCCATCACAGGGAGCCCCCCCTCTCCGTCTACACCATACTGGGGCTATCTATCAGCTAACTAGTTGTTTCTGGGATAGATACTCCGTACTACTCCGTACCCTCACCTGTTTGTTCAGTTCAACCTACGTAATCAGTCTAAGTGGGTGCCCCTCCTCCAGGCACATCCCATCTTGCCATCCTTTTCCTCCTCCGACTCAAAAAAACAAAGGGAGAAGACACACCGACCAGCAGAATGGCCGACGTTGAAATGAAAGAGGCTGGCTCTGGAGCCCCAGCAAAGGCGAAGGGCTCGTCCAAGGCTTCCGAATGCGCGAGTGATGGCAAGAAGAAGTTCGAGGTCAAAAAGGTATACTAACAAGGAGCGTGTGCCCCCGGCTCGAGCACTACTTAATCTAACCTCGCTATCTAGTGGAACGCGGTGGCTTTGTGGGCGTGGGATATCGTTGTCGACAACTGTGCGATTTGCCGTAATCACATCATGGACCTATGTACGCCCTATCCTTATACCCCATTGCCATACGGGGTTTTAACATCTTTAGGCATCGAATGCCAGGCAAACCAGGGATCGTCCACTACAGAGGAGTGTACGGTTGCTTGGGGAATTTGTAACGTACGTCTACCCCCCTGGTCAGCCACCCCCGATTTAGTTACTAAAGTGTGCTTCTCTTCTCCGCCCTTAGCATGCATTCCATTTCCACTGCATCTCGCGGTGGTTGAAAACCCGCCAAGTGTGTCCCCTTGATAACAGAGACTGGGAGTTCCAGAAGTACGGCCGGTAAACGTGGGTCGAAGATTGCAGGTTCGATCATGAGAAAGTCGTGGTTGTTTTACGCTTTTCACATATGATAGAAGCGGAAGTGAGGGATCTTCATGGCGTTTTTGGTTCGTTTAGCAGTTCTCAGAAGCGGCTTCATAACAACTCCATGTAAACTTGGGGTTCATACATGCGAGGCAATAAGTTATGTGTGATCGATTCAGGTTACCAAAATGACAATTTCAACTTCCCTGACTGTATCTCACGCAACCCTGACCCCGTCTACCACGACCCCTGCACCCTCCACGCTCGCCGTAATGGGGACAAGCCAATCTTCGGGGGTTTTATTGTACATAGGCCAAGGAGGAATCACGGCTAACCCGGTTACTAATGTGCCCGTCAACCCAACCCAAAGCGTCAGGTGGATGTCTTGGAATATGTATCCGACAAGGAAAGCAAGGGCCTTTGGAAGCGGTGATTGTAAGCAAGCGGAATGAAATCACGACAACCACAGGAGGACCTTACCCCCGAGATAACGAGAAGGACGGTAGAAAGCAGTTCTGCAATGCGTTGGCCATGGAAGTCCTAGATGGTGACTGAGGTTACCATCCGAAAGGTGTAAATGCATAGGTGGCTGTAATCGCATTCCAGCAGTCACAGCCCATTGCTATAACTCAAAAGGAGGAGAACTTACTATTTGCCCTTCCAACGCATGCTGGATGGGTACCAATAGACCGTCCATGATGGAAATATATTCTCTGTGGGGAGTTGTTTGGAGTATGGTCTGGCCAGTCGCCGTTCGACTGTTCGAAGGGGGCTTGGGCTGATAGAGAGCTCAGGTCAGTTGCATCTCCACCGCCTCGAGAGGATGGTTGTACGGGTATTATTACCGGGGAGTGTAAGGTAAGTATGAAACCCCGACCGAATCGTAGTAATCACCCCCGTACCTTAAACTCTCTCTGAAGACCCGTACATCCTATGATTACTCGGTACAACGCAACTCGGCGCCAAGTGCCTATGATGTATTGCATACAAGTGCTTCAAGGTCGGCTTTCATTCTACTAAATGCTCGTGCTTTCAGCCTGTTCGCGTATGTGTATAGAAAGCCATGTCTTGAAGGTTACTTTGATGACTAATATAGGTAGGTACATCTTTCTATGCTTCCATGACTGAGGTCATGGAAAAGAGCTTGTTAGAGGTCACCTTCATATTACCCTCACTGAAAAGAGAATCAACCTCCAGAGCTTTTGTCTATGAGAGGTCTGTAGCCATCAGCAGGGTCAGTCATCCTTGGCGTTGTTTCGTTTCCATCCCCTTGTTTATCCGGATGCTCATATTTCAAAACAACATATATCAGACGTATACAAGATTCTCAATACTGCACAGTGGCACCTTCTTGGGCAGGCTCAAGCAACTTCCACTGGCAGGTGATGTTATTGGAAGCAAAGCGAGAGATGATGCGCTCTGCAATCTCCTCGAATCGGTCTGTCGCTAGAGCCAAGATGGTCGGCCCGGCACCCGACAGACAAATCCCAAGGAGTCCTGGTTGTGTTCGCGGGTTCATCGATTGGAGAGTCTCCGTCAGGCCAGGGATGAGAGTTTTCCGGTAGGGTTGATGGACTTTATCTTGCATGGCCAGATAGATCATATCTGGGTCCGGCGGGGAACTGCCCAATGCTGCAGGAAGCAAGGCAGCACGTTGGAGGTTGAAGACCTATGAGGGGAGAAAATAGTATTAGCCGGCGCACCTCATCATGTCGTCCAGACCTCAGGACTTGGCGACAGCTAGGGCAAGCTTACAACGTCCGCTCGGGAATATGAAGCAGGCAAAACATTCCGTGCATTGGCTGTTGGCACGACAAAGTCTGGGATGATGGCAATGGCCTTGATTTCCTTGGCCCATTGGAATTTCCTGTAGTGACCAATTCCGAGAGGTGGCTCTGGCGGCCTGAAGCCGGTGTCAATACCACCAGCCGGGGCAGGCAGAACTTCGCTGAGAGGGATCTCCTTGCGTGCTACATCTTCGGGCTTGAGTTCGTTCAGGTAGGTGCCGACAAAGCCTCCAAAAAGTGAGGCAGCAACATTGTCGGGGTGGCGTTCTGGAGAACAGTGAGTGAGCTATTGCCAGCAAAGGAGATGGGGATCAATTGCATGCATCATTTTTTACCCCGGGATAGAAAGACATGGTGGATGTGGGACTCACCGATCATCAAACAATAATCCAATAACCGATCCTTGCTGAGTCCAAGGCGACCTACCTCATTTCCCAACATTACACCGGCCACGACAGCAGTGCCAGATGAACCGAGACCCCGGCCCAAAGGAATCGGATTTACAATGTGCACACGGGTCTCAGCAGGGAATGCCCTCTGGTCATGGCATCTAAGTACATATAGTGCTACGCGGGTGATCAGGTTCACCTCCGGGTCCAGGCTGATCTTCTCGGTGCTGTTGCTTTGGTCGTCATATGTGATCACACAGTTGAGCGGCTCTTGGGACGATGACTTAGAGGTGTCAATTGTGACATGGAGCTCCAGATGCAGTGACAATGCCAGGCCGATCACGTCGAATCCAGGCCCGATATTGGCGGAAGAGCAGGGTGTTCTGATCACAAAGGAAGTCGTAGCCATTGCAAAGGAACAAATGGAAAAAGGTAGAAGTCTTGAGGAGGGGGGAAGATGTGGATAAATAGTTAGTGTAAATGACTTGACGGTTACAATGGGGTTAAGAACTATGGCTCTGCTTCTCAGGGTTGTGACTCTTTGTTTCTTGGCGTTCCCGGTTAACCCCTCCTCCCAAGTAAGGGAAGGGCAGAAAAAAAAAAAAAAAGAGAGAGAGAAGAGTAGAGGAGGGCCGACTTCGGGGAGGTGGAGAACACAATAATGATAACTACTACCTACTCCGTACTCCGTACGGGACACCACATAGATAAGGTAACAGTAAATTACTGTAGATACATAAGGTACTTACCTACAGTACCTGGTACCTGGTATCTACCACCCTAGTAAGGTATGCTCTGTATTACTCTGTACTAGAAAAAAAATTCTATACCTACCTACCCGTTCTGGGGGGGGGGGGGGGTTCCACATATGGTATATCTACTGTAGATCTATTATATCTCTATGAAATTTTCTTATAAACATGTTTTAGCACTTATATGTACATTGAAAACTTATATATAATATACCATATTTTTAAACATATATATATATATAAATCAATATATATTCAAACAGACATTTCAGAAAAATATGTACTATTTAAGAAAAACACGCATTTGAAGTAAAACGCCCACTCTATAAAAATTAAAACACATATTTTAACAATTAAAAATGATTAATAATAATTTATAATAATAATGATATATATAAATATATATATAATTCAATGTCATGTGACTATAAATCATGTGAATGTGATCTCACTTATTGTGATAGAATAACCCAGCTATCAGGATAAAGGTCATCGGGATGATATGTTATAGTGATTGTGAGAGTCATAAGATTATTGATAGTAGTTCTATATCTCTCCGATATCTATAAAATATTAATCTCTCTGTAAGGAGCTACTGATTTTTTAAGAATTAGTCTATTTTATAAATATAGACTATCTTTATTATTATTAAATAAATATATAGTATTTTATAGTTAATTTCTTATCTAGTTAATAGGCTTTTTATTCTAATAAATAGATTCTATTATATTCTGATTCTTCTTTTTTTGACTATCTAAGAAAGATATTATTTATTAAAGATAATAAAGAAATAAAAGCACTTAGTAATTAAATTAATCCAGAATTCTTGCTAAATATTATTCTTACTATTAAAGAGATTTAATAGCTAGAAGATTATATTTATTAATTAAAATAAGCTATTAACTTATAGTGAAGAATAGCTTATTTTTAAAAAAATAGCTCTCTGAGTAAAATCTTCTCGAGATACTACTAATTTTTTTCTGAATTAAAAAAAAATAAGAAAAAAATTAAGTTTAAAGATATTTCTTACTTTATTCTGAATTTTAATTTTTAAAAATATTAAGAATAAATTATTAATTTAAAATATATATTTAGAGATATATCCAAGAAATATTTATTAAAAAAATATAAGATTCTTACTGCTATCAGCTATATAAATCTAATATATAGATAGAGATAATACTGTTTTATAAATAATAAGAGTTCAGAAGAGAGATAATTTCTCAAGAAATTATAATTTTAATTTAAAGATTAGACTCTTATACTAATTTAGAACACTGTTATTTTTTAATTAAATATTATAATCTAACTTAAACAGATTTATTAATAATACAGCCAGAATCTGCAAGAGTTCTATACTTATCTTAATATCTTAAAGTAATACTTTTCTTATTAAGCAGAAAAGAAAAGAGTCTTATTTTATTTTATTAAGCTATTATTAAATCTAAATTATTATATTTAAGAGTATATTCTCTATTTATTAAAGAAACAGAATAAAATAATAGCTATTGTTATTTATTATTATAAACTATAAGAAAATAGAGAAAAATATAAGCAAAATAATAACTAATTTAGTAATTATAAATTATACAAGCGCTTCTAAGAAATTACTAATAAAATTATTAAGAAAGATATCCCGAATCACAGAAAAAACCTTATTAGAAAGAATAGTAATTAATTATAATACTTTATATATAAAAATACTTAATATCTTATAAATCAATACTTTATTAAAAATAAAAAAGTTTAATCTATTAGAATTTATTAATCCTTATTAAATTCAGAGAAAAAAATAGAGAAATTAGAATAAATCTTATAATTTTAATTTCTTTATCTATAGTAGAAATTATATATTATTTTTATATTTTTATTTATATTTAAAATAGTCTTAAAATCTTTACAGATCTGAATAGCTGCGCTGAAGTAGATATTATTAGTTATTAATTTATTAAAGTTTATAATCTTTAATATATTTTAATTACTGCGCCAAAGATTAAAGCTATTAATTAAATTATTACTTCTATCTATAATATATAGAAAGTTCCTATTACTGCTATTAATTCGCGAGAAGATATCTATACTTTTAAATAATATTATATAGAGATTAATTAAGATTTCTGACTAAAAGATAATTCTGTACTATTTTTAATAACTATACTTTATAATTTATATATTATCTTATCAGTATAAAATCGCCAGTAATAATTTAGTATATTATCTATTTTATTATTTTTTATTACTTAATTTACTAAAGCAACTTAAAACTCAGCAAGAGTATATATTATTATTAAGCTTCTTAAAAATATCTGACTATTAGAAGAAGAACCTCGCGATTTATTATTAAATCCTAAGATAATTTCTGTTGAACTTAAGTAATTTTAAGATATATTCTCTATAAATTTCTTTTAACAGCTATTTTCTTATAGCCCTGCGGATTATATTATTAATATTAAATTTAATAAAATACTCTCTTATAATCTAATATATCTCTTATTTAAAGCCAAACTTAAGATTCTATAAGAATATATTAAAGAGAATCTGAAACTAAACTAAATTTAATCTTTAAAGAGCCCTGCTGAAGCCTCTATTCTCTTTATATTTAAAAAAAATAATAGCTTATATTTTTATATAGACTATAGAAATCTTAATAAGATTTCTATTAAAAATTACTATTTCTTATCTCTTATTTTAAAGATTTTTAACAGAATTTCGGGAAGTATTTATTTTTCAAAAATTAATATTAAGAATATATACTATTAAATCTATATTAAGAAAAATAATAAATAAAAAACAGTATTTTATATCTAATACAGCTATTTTAAATATATAGTTATATTATTTAAATTAACTAATACTTCAGCAACTTTCTAAAACTATATATATATTATACTTCAAGAACTTCTTGATAATTTTTATATAATATATCTGAATAATATTCTTATCTTTTTATTAGATAAGAAATCTTATATAAAGTATATTTATTAAATTTTAAAGAGACTTCAAGAAGCTCAGCTTTATATAAAATTATTAAAATATTTATTCTATTAATTCTAAGTTAAATTTCTGAGATATATTATTAACTCTGATAGAATATCTATAGATTTTTAATAGATAAATAATATTATTTTATAACTAATTCTTAAAAATTATTATAATATCCAGATCTTTCTTAGATTTTATAACTTTTATTAATAATTTATTTAAGACTACTCTTATATTATCTTATCTCTTATTTTTTTGCTTTATAAAATAATTAATAAGTAGAAGTCAGAAAAGATCTATCTAATTTTAATTAAATAAACTACTTTTTACTGTCTTATTACTGTCTTTTAATAAGTATCTTTATTAATATATTTTAATTCTATAAAATCCCGCTGTTTAGAAACTGATATATTAAAAAAAAAAATAAATAGTATTCTATTCTAATTTAATATTAAAAATATATTTTATTCAGTTGTATTTTAATTCTATAAATTCTTTGATATTAAGCTAAACTATAATACTCCAGATTAAGAGCTATTTATTATTATTTATTCTTTTAAATAATAGCAATAATATTTAGAAGATGCTTCTTAAATAATTAAGATTCTATTAGATTATTTAAACTTATAATCTTTTATATATTAAATCTGGATTAACAGAAGATAAGCTTAATAGCTTATAAATCTAATTTTTTATAATTTTATTATTAAATATAGAACAGAGAAATTAAATTTAGTAAATAAACTTTTTAGAATATCTTCTAGATCTTAAGTAAAATCTGCTTCTTAAGAAAAACTATTGATCTTAATTTAAGTATAATTTATAAATATATTATTTCTGATAATAAGAGATTTTATTAAAAAAAAAACCTAGTTTAAATCTTAAGATATATAGGATTATTCTAAATTTAATATCTATATTATATTAAGCTTAAAAAATTCTAATAATTAAACTAATATAGAGACAGCTGACTAGACTGCTTAAAAGAACTTATCTTAAAAAAGATTTATTTTCTAATTTATAGTATTATAAATATATACCGCGGAAGTTTTATACTTAGATATATATAATTCTAAACTTCAAGAAATAATCTTATATTTATAGAATAATAATTCAGAGATATAATAATAAAAGACTGCTGTTTAATAAAAGTAATTAAATTAAAAATATTAGATTATTAAAATAACTGATTATATCTATTTTAAAAATTAATATTATATTCTCTCTTCTGAGATATTATATCAGATACTTATTAAGCTATATTATAATAATCTATTAGTAAGATACTTCAGAAAGATCTGAATAAAAGTACTATTATATAGAAAGTTTCACTGAAACAGATTATAATATAATATAGTTAAATATATCTAAACTTATTTAATATATTAAGAAATTATTGCTTTAAAGTATTAATTATATAGCAGTCTTAAATTATTACTAATTTTATTATATCTTTTTATTAAATTAATAATAGATTTTATTACAGGACTGCCCTCTATTATTTAATATAGAAAAACTATTAATATTATTCTAGTTATTATTAATTAATTCTTAAAATACTGTTTTTTTTTTACTATTCTATTTATAATAACTGCCCCAGATCTTGCCGAACTATTCTATAAATAGATTAAATTAATCTTCGGATTCTTAAATAAGATTATATCTGATTAAAAATTAATTTTTATTAGTAAATTCTGATTAAATTTAGTCTATAATAGTTATATAATCTTAAAGCTTTTGATTATATTTTATTCTTAAATTAATAATTAAACAGAATAAATAAATTAAATACTTGAATACTATCTCTGATACTATTTTAGCTAGTATAATATTAACTAGCTATTAATTTTTTTAAGTACTTAATTCGCCTGTAATAATATAGATAATATAATTATAGACTAATTATCTTATAATATTTTTTATAGTTTTTTATTAAACTTTTATATTAAAATTAAGATTAATTCTCAGCAGCAAGAAGTCCCAGCGGTATAAAATAAAATTAAAAAACTTAGAGAAATAAGAGAATAGCTATAAAAGATATAATAAATAGCTATAAAAAAGTAAAAGAAATATTATAATAAATATAGAAAACTATTTTATTTCAAAGAAAAAAATCTAATTAAGCTATTAACTCAGAACTTATAACTTAAAGAACTAAGAAAGCTGGCTCCGAAGTTTATAGAATCTTTTTAGATTCTTAAATATATTAAATCTTAGATATATTAATTATATTTATCTGAGAAATATAAATAAATCTATAATATATTCTATATCTTCTTATTAAAATTATAGAATACTGAAAGAGATTATAAAAAACTGCTTTTAATATCTGAGCTAGATAATAAAGATAAATAAAAAGTTAAAGAAATTAAAAATTATTAATACTATAATAATCAGAATTACTATCTAATCAAGTAGAAAGAATAACTAAGTGAGTATAATTAATAAATTTCTAGTAAAAATATAAAAAATATATCCGAAGCTATAAAGTAATACTGAAAATATTATAAAAAATACTATATATTAAAAAGACAGAAAATAATCACTAATAAATTACTTTATATTCTTAAGAAATAAGCTATAAGAATATCAATCTCTTAATATTTCTTATTAATTATATTATCGCGGATTAAATATATTAATAAATATAAAATCATCCTGTTATAAAACAGCAGAAGATATTTAAATATATTTAGTTATATCTATTATCTATTTATAAAACAAACAACAATAATAATCAGGTCTTTTTATTATAACTCAGGAATATTTACAGGGAAAGTAGACTTCAGAAGAAGAACACAGAGATCTATAATTAATCCAATAAGACTATCCTCAACACCCGAGCCAGGTGGCTCGTCCCAGCGGAGGAGGGCGCTATTTATAATAGAATAATCCAGCTATTGGGATAAAGATTATTGGGATAATATATTATAGTAATTATAAGAGTTATAAGATTATTAATAGTGATTCTATATCTCTCCGGTATCTATAAGATATCGATCTCTCTGTAAGAAGCTACTGATTCTTTAAGAATCAGTCTATCTTGTGAATATAGACTATCTTTATTATTATCAAACAAATACACAGTGTTTCATGGTTGATTCCTTACCTAGTCGACAGGCTTTCTATCCTGACAAGTAGATCCTATCACACTTATATTATATTATGTGACTACACTGACTAGTGACTACTAATTATTTATTTAATTATTTTAATGTGCTTGCTGGGATTCAAACCCTTGACTATTAATTATATAATTTATATTATAATTACTAATCACTAGACTATTCTTACTAAAATTACTAGATACTTTCTTGCAAATATATATAAGAAAAAAAGATTAATTTCTTAAATATATATATATTATATATAAAATATAAATTGAAAAATACTTATTTTTATTAAAATACTACATATATACCAAACCACAAGCCCCCCCTTGTCCGGTAAGGACAAGGTACTAGTAGTATCAATGTAACCTGTACCTCACAGCACATAGGTACTGTGTAGGTATTTATCATATTCATCCAGGAGAATTTCTTTGTCATTAGATAGTTCCTACTCCGTACTCCATGCCATGAGTATAACTAATAGCTCAATTCTTACAAAGGGCAGAGACAAAACATGCCATATCTAGATACAGAAGTACCTGCTATATCTACAAGCATGACAAAATTACTAAAATTACCTGCTGTACAGGAGTACTGCTTACTAAGGTACTGATTAGGTCTTAACCTGTAAGAATGGGTGAACTTGCTATGCTGCAGGTAGGCAGCTCTTGTCTTAAGTATTGATCATCCAATGAAGCTATTCGCAAATAGCTAGCAAACGAGTAACAGATGATTGTATTGCAAAAACTAGCTAGGAGGTAAGGCGATGAGATGAGGTGAGGTTATCTATGCTACTAACGGCTGCGAGTGGCAACTACCCGTTGCGGCAAGTACGACTCGCCCCCTCTTCGCCGCCTTCGGCAGTACATATTGATATGCCTACGGTAGGTAGTACCTAAATATTGCGTACCTAAGTACCTTACCTAGGTACTGCCGGGCTAGGCGGTGAAGGAGAGGGGATCCTTCCTGAATAAGTAGTTGCCACCTACGGTCGCTACCAACCTAGATAACTTCACCTGGAGACCCTCCACCTAGTTAGAACAATACAACTATCGTTTATCAGTCTTTGCTATCTGCGGATAGCTTCAGCATTACTAGGTTTAGCAAGACAAGAGGGCTGCCTCCCTGCAGCGAATCAAAGCGTTTCAACCATCCTTACCGCCCATAAGTATAACAGTACCTAGGTTCTCCGTGCCCACTTAGGTACTCCGTAGAAACAGATAGTATTACACTAATGAGAGGTACGTACTCAGTATTGGCTATCTAGATAACACCTTAAGTACATAGTAGTCTCTTTCTTTATCTTGGGGAGGTAGTACTGTATCTTATTACAGAGTACGGAGTACTCCGTAGCAAAGGACGAGATAGGCCAACGCACACCAGGTGGATACTTAGATCGGCTCCGAGGTATGGCATGTCCCTGTTGGACTTGGCCTGCGTGTATCTACACTGTATGCGCTTACCCCTGTGATGTGGATGTTTTACCATCACTACCTTGACTTGTCCGACTGAATGTAAGTGAAGGAGAGGCTTCAAGGGGCGGGGGTTTCTTACCCGGCAAAGACCTGATTATCAGGTCATTATGCTAGACATGCTCCGTCAAGAGTACCTCACTGTATCGTATATATCTCCGTATATACTACTAGTATATATATCTCCGGAGTATACTCCGTAGCACTGTTGAGTGCCTATACATATCCTAGGAGCTGGTGACCACCTGATTCTTGAAACTTGAAAGGCCTCCCGGGTCCCGACCCCCGCGTGATTGGCCAGTCACCCCAACTAAACCCGCCTCGGGCCTTTTGCCGACGCGGCGTCCCTACTAAAAATCAAATCCCAGGCTCTTCAGCTCCCTCGAAGCGGAAATTTCTGCCCGCCCTTCGTATTTTATAAGGTAGGTAAGTCGTTGCATCCACCACTCGTTTCCCGGAATTCTTGGTTCTCTCCTCTCTGTCGAGACGACTCTCTCACATCACCACCTCCTTAGGTGAATTTGGACTTATTATTAAACCTGATATCTTGAATCTTCGGGGAATCTTTTCTTGGCCTTCCGATCTTCCCACATTTAATCCCATCCCTCGTGGTTGGATGCATTGTGCCTAGCCACGGGGTCTTTTTTCCGACTGTGCTGTGTCCGGCATCCCCCGCAACATCACCCACCACCTTCCACCACGCCCTCTCGAGGAGGACTCGATCATCGCTCAAAACAACCAAAATCCACCACAGTCCGTGCTACATTGAGAACATCATATTGTTGGAACACGGCCGGAAATCCTATCTTACGCTGTTGCCCGATTGGCCTATTTCTCGTCCACTGTTCATCCACTCAGACCAGGTTGGGCGTCAACATCAGTGGTGAACTGCGAGAACTTTGTACAGAAGTTCTCTACCTTGACGCGTCTTTCCCCTGCACCCTCGGAGCGACGGCGCTCCCTTCGCTCTACTCAGTCAAGTTGGCGGGCCTTCGCTACAACCAGTCCTCTCTCCTCCACCCTCTTCTAGGCCCCAAGTTCAGGGTCTTTTGCGGGGGCGACACCAGACCCCCCTAATAAAAATTCCTTCAGCAACATTGAAGCTGGCACACGGACGCGCACCGGTAATGCCAGGCCCTTGCGAGGGGTCTGGCTAATGGATGGAGGAGCAATCGCCCTGGGACCTTTTTTTCATCCGGTCTACAACTTCCGACGTCGCGTATTTGAACATAGAGCGAATAAACCGACAAAAAAATAAGAAGTCAACAACACTGGATCATTGATCATATGCGTTCAGACTGATATCAACAATACTAACATACTGGCTTGCTATTTACCTTGATCCGAAAGATTTGATTGAGTCACAATGTCCGAGTCGCCGAAATCCGAGAAATATATGTGCCTGACCAGGTACAGCACTCCCGTGCCTGAACTGGATGACCATCGATTCCAATTGGATCCGCCGCGCTTTGAAGCCTCCCCCGACATACCTCTCAGTCCGCAAAACACCGCTCCACAGGGCTTCAACCCCGAGACCCCTCAACGCCCAGACTTGCTTAATATCCAAGATGCGCTTCGGGAAGCCGGCTCTCTCTCGCGTGATTTTGAACAAGTGATTGTCGACGATGATCGATCAGGAAATGACTTCAATGCTATGGGGCGTCGTTTTTCCGTTGACCCCACAGTGAACATCCGTCACGGCCGCACCTATAGCCGCGCGCATCAGGATCTTGCAAATTTGTCGTGCGAGTCATCTGTGTCTGCTAGGTCAACATCCCCACCTAACTCTGTTGAGGCATTCGCAGACCCACGTCGCCGGGAACGTGCAAACACTTTAGAAAGCCACGGAGCCCCGGATCTAGAGGCTATCCTTCAACGTACGGTATCGGGCGGCACGCATCCTCGACGCCCGACTTTTAGTAATGCGAGTGTCATAAGACCACAGCCCGGAGACGTACAGTTGGACCCGACCGATGATGCTTGTCTTCCAACATTTGAGCAGCCCGGTAGAATTCCGGTGATTGACTATGAAGAGCTGGAGGAGTTTGTCGCTCTCAGCCAGAAGGAAAAGCCCGCAGCAAATTGGCGTAAGCACAGCCTTAGTTCGCAAAGCAATCAGCCGCGAGTCTTTTACGACCTGCGTCCGGGGACTCAGAAATCCGAGGATGAAGTGAAGTGCTCTTCGAGCACGGAGCGTTCCTCGGATGAGATTTCGGATGCGACATCGACGAAGAATGAGAAAATTGACGCGGACGCTGTGGACGAAAAAGGACTACTGGAGAATTTGAAGAACGAGAACGAACCCACCCGTTTTGGCTTCTTCTCGTCCGAATCACAAAGCACTGTGCACGCTGCAGAGCTGGGCGATCTGGTGCTACCAGGAGACACCTTCCGGGACCTCTTCCAGCTTGGTCCAGAAGGGGGTGTCTGGTGGCTCGATGTCCTGAACCCTACAGAGGATGAAGTGGGCGCTTTATCCAGAGCTTTTTCCATTCACCCGTTGACAACCGAGGACATCTTGACCCAGGAAGCTCGCGAGAAGGTCGAGCTTTTCAAACAATATTATTTTGTCTGTTTCCGGACGTTCTATCAGGTTGACAAGACAAGCGAGCAATTTATGGAACCCGTCAATTTCTATATGGTCGTCTTCCGTGATGGGGTGTTGTCATTCTCATTCACCGAGAATCCCCATGCAGCTAATGTCCGGAGGAGAATCGGAAAGCTCCGTGACTATGTGTCTCTGAGCAGTGATTGGATTTGTTACGCCATGATGTAAGCCAAGCCTCTCAGTTGTCTGTCAATATCAACTTCAACTGCTAATACTGCCTTGTGACAACAGTGACGACATTGTGGATAGCTTTGGTCCCGTCATTCGCGAGATTGAGGTTGAGTCCGAGGCCATTGAGGATTTAGTGTTCATCGCGCGTATGGATGATTTCGAGTCTTTCCTACCGCGCATCGGTGGCCTGCGTAAGAAGGTCATGAGCTTGATGCGCCTCCTTGGTGGTAAGGCGGACGTCATTCGGGGCTTCTCCAAGCGTTGCAACGAACAGTACTCGGTGACGCCGCGTGGGGATATTGGTCTATATCTGGGCGATATTCAGGATCATGTTGTGACCATGATGTCCAACCTAGCTCATTTTGAGAAGATGCTCAGTCGCTCCCACACCAACTACCTTGCGCAGCTGAACGTCACTAACCTGATGCTGGGAAACCATGTCAACAAGGTCCTGAGCAAGGTGACGCTCATTGCCACCATGCTGGTCCCCATGAACCTCATCTGCGGTCTGTTCGGCATGAACGTTCATGTTCCTGGAGAGGATGCTGAAGGGTTGGGGTGGTTTTTCGGGATTCTGGGCGTTATCGCGGCCATCATCGTTCTCAGCGGGGTGGCAGCTCGCTGCTACAAGCTTGTGTAGGTTGACTTAAGCGACGGGCAACCTGTTTGCTTCTTGTTCTCTGTCTGATTGTTGGCATGCATTCGATTGACTCGTAAGGTACATACTTTAATAGAAACCCGAGGTAGTACCTCTTAATAGCACCTAACTTACATAGGATCTACCTACCTAGGTAGGTAGGGACGGTATTGACCCTTCTGTACTCGGTACGTTATTAGTAACTCTGTCGACCTGTATTAAGTAGTATTCACCCCGTGTACTACGTACTCCGTACGGCATACGGCATACGGCATAGTTTGTCCCGCGGTGGCTGAGGCGGTAGCGGAGGCGGTACCTTATAGATCCAGCCACACTTCCATCTGCCTCAGCTCTCATTCATTCTCATTCATCATTCTCTCCCCACAGGACGAATGCTACTTGTAGGGTAGCTCCAACTCCATTCCCATCCCCTGGACTGATCTGCTCTCAAATCCCCTGGCCTGGCCTCCGCCGTGCACGGAGGAACTTGTTGCAACATTTCTAGCAACAGGAGAGTGTGTCTCGGTCCTTCATGGTCTTCTTCCCAAAGCCCACCCTCCATCGGCCTGTCTGAATGTTCGCCCAGTTTGTGCCGCCACACCTTCAGGGCTTCATGGGTGCAACTTTTCGCACGGTTTTTTGCAGCGCTGTTGTCGCCTTGTGCGCAGGCTCTGTCTCAGCGGACACCCTCGATCCCACGGCTCTCGCATCCGGCAGCCACGGCCATTTTATTCTCGGCGATTCTAGCCCGCCATTTTTATTTCCCCTTGCGTCATATAATGGTCTGGAATTCGAAGATGTCGATGAGGGTGATGCGCGTGGGCTAGATCTAGTCCGTCGGGCCTCCGCTGGTGTTTCGTCCCTAGGGAATAACCAGTACCAAGAGGGTACTTTAAAGATGGGAGAAACGCAGTGGTGGTATTTCCCGGTCAGTGGAGTGAATTCCAGCAACACCTCTGAAATCCAGAGTCGTGATTACTCAAAGCGCTCGACAACCGTTTACCTGTCCCTAACCGCCTGCTCGAAACCCAGTCTTAACAAAACAGGCTCTACTAGCGCAATTGCCGTACCGCAGCTGAAAGTCTACTTGTCTGAGTCCGTGGATAAGCCTGGGCCAGACAAAGATGGTGCAGACCAGACTGTACATGTGGCGGCGGAGGGCTACATGGGAACCACTTTGTTAGTGGACGATGATGTCTACATCGGAGTGACAGCTCCTAATGACACGGAGTATTCCGGATCGTTTACCTATCAGATTGCGGCCTCAACGGATGCGTTCTTCCACAGCGTCGACGATACCGATCGGCTTCTGTATCTGGTCGATTCGGACACTGGCGCAGCCCTTCTAACAACCAAAAACCTCACTGGAACGGATCTTACCTCACAGAACTATAGTTACTGGATGAACATGACGCCTCCTTACACAATGTTTGCAAACAACCTCAACAATACCGCCATATCGGGCCTGGAGCGGTCATTCTGCGCTCTCAACCAGCTTGCGCAGATTGGAAAAGCCGACGTTGACACGAGCATGACTACCCGAGGTGCGGTGATGAGGCCAACGGAGCAGTTTTATGTTACCGGTCTCAACAAGAGCTCTACTTATCTCGGGATTATGGCCCAGTATGGCAATTCGACTAGTGCAGGAAATGGAATCATCGGAGGCGGTGGGAAGGTCTGGAAACCCATGAACTTCACAACCAAAAAAGGTGAGCAATTCTACTTCAACCTCTTTGCCCTTCCTACTTCTCTATTCTGTCCTATGGAGTGACTTACGCCTATAGATGACAACTGTGCTGTCGTGTATGACTTGCCATTTTGCTCCGAGATCGCCTATGCGGTGCCATCAAATCCGTCACTGAGCATGGCAGACCTTCGCAAAATATACGACCAGAACGCATCCTCTCTGTACCAAGGATTTAACTATTCCCTACAACAAATCCAGTGCAACACATCAAGCGAGACCATGTTCTCACTTGCAGTGTCATGCGATACCTGCGCAGAGGCGTATAAGCAGTGGCTCTGTGCCGTGACGATTCCCCGATGTGCGGATTTTTCCAGCAACGACTCTTTCCTCCAGATTAGAAATGCAGGCCAACCTTTCTTGAACGGCACCTCGATAACTAACTCGACACTGTTGGACAATCCCGCGACAAATAAATCTCGAAACCCTCTAATAGATAGTGAGATCCGCCCGGGACCATACAAAGAGATTCTCCCGTGTCAGTCAGTCTGCCACAGCTTGGTCCGAAACTGCCCGTCTGCTCTAGGGTTCAGTTGCCCGGTGGGCCAATGGGCCAATGCCTCGTACGGCGTGCGAGACCCTAACGGCGACATCACCTGCAGTTACCTGGGAGCAGCGTATTATCTGAATGCAGTCTCTAGCCTGCATGAGAGCATCTGGATGACTATATATGCGGTGATCGGTACCTGGTGCTTGTTCTGGGTGCTCAAGTAGTAACTTCAGATCCCACATCCCTCACCACCTCCCCTTCTCGCCTTTCTTACTTTGTGGTTTGATGTGAAATAGCGAACATTCCATTACTGATGCTTGGCACAAAATAATTATGACTGAGCATAACGTAACTAATCCTTCGCTGAGATAGTTACCCAATGTTTTATCTTGTTACTAAGATGATACCACCGTCTTGGGGACAATGCAGATGCTCCCAGGGCGAGGCAGGGCATTAAGCCGGCTGGTGAGCATAAAGCTCATATATCATACAAGTGCATACATGATGAATTCTTTAATATTCTCTAGAAATAGATAGTATCATCGCCAAAACAAATGCTAACCGGCTACCAAGACATAGAGATACGCCAAAACTTCTCCACCATCGATCCCCTGTCGAACGCCATTGTGAACCCGTGGTATCTAAAATATCATATTATACGCTTCAAATGACAAAAAAGACAGCGACAACGCAAGGAAGTGAGCCATAGGATGTCTCTTATTTACCCCTTTTCGGGGTCGGCGTCCAGCTGTTTCTCAAATAAGACGATGATGACAACGACGCTGATGTGAACCCCTGTCGAGGAGTACTGCCCACTTGACGAAGCAGATTCTGTGCTGCGGGTGTTAACGTCTTGCTTGCTCTCCCTCCTTGTGTTACCGCGCCCGGTGTGTGAAGCCCAAAGTCAAGCCGAGGGCTGCTGGCAAATCGCGGCGTCACGGGAGTTTTGGTCTCACGGGCGGCTTTTTCAGCCCGTCGTGTTCGTGCCGCACGGTCCACCATACGATGGTGAAGATCCTCTCGTCTCCGATTACCCTTGATCTGGAACGGGTTCGGCGTCGCGTCGCTGCTCCCAAGGATATGGAGGTCATCTGATGAGGTCGCATGGTCATTATTGTCTTTCGATGTGAGAGAGTATTCGGGCTCATCTTCATCTACAAAAGCATACCCGTTGATTCGGGGTGTCTCGCCTCCTGTGTATCCTTCTTCGGACTCGGTTCGGCGTGGACGTCCAGCAATGGCATCATTGATCGCCGATATTGATGGCGAGGGTGGAGGTGCACTCCCATAGTCAGAGGATGTGGGGAGACTCTCGTCCGGCAACCGCGTGTTTTGATATACAACCCGTTTGGGTCCTGCCCGTGACAATGCTTCCGCCTTCTGCTGAATAGTCTCATACGAATCCTCTATGGACGAGGGCGCAAACATGAGCGAATTCTCCGGCCGAGCCTTCCATGTGTCGGGGTTCGCGGGCCGGGCATCTAGATCTGTCTTGATGACCACTTGCCTGTTTTGATCTGGGTTGCCTCCCTGCGCCTCAATCCGTTTGGCTTCTTGCCGGCGGTGCGCTATCTGCCGTGCGGTTGGGATTTTGTTCCCGCCCCAGAGCCAAGCATACCTCTCACGACGCTTGGTATTCTGTTTATCAAGCACTGTATTGAAAGACTCGTTGTCTTCGCTGGTGTATTTGGCTTGGAATTCCAGTAGTCCCAGACCGGATACATCCGGGATCGAGACGAGACTCTTGTTTGGCATTGCCGACGAGACTGCTGATATGACGGACGTGGGGGTGTCACCTCCCCAACCCATTGGAGTATCTCCCAAGCGCTCAGCATTGGTGAATCGCGAAGTCTTATTGGCCGATCCAGGACGGGACGATCGGGCTCGTCCGGACGTCTTCAGGAGCTCGGCCAGTTTCTTCTTAGAACCAGCTATCCACTCCTTATCCTTTGACTCAAGCGCATCCAAGTATTCCTGCTTGACCTGTGCCTCGAGAAGACCCGGGAAATAGTCTCGCGCAATAATCTCCGATAGAGCATTGGTATAGACATCCTCGTCGAGTACGCTAGCCGGGCGTTTGATGCGTTTCGGGGGCGGGGGCGGGGGCATCAGAGTAGCATCGTTGTGACGCGTGGTCAAAGCTTGCGATCGGGCGGACATGGCTGACGAACGCTAGCACAGTGAAGTGATATGATGGGATGGATGGGATAGATAGGGATGAAATGGGGGAATGGTGACGGGAACAGCTTCTAGGTGAAGACCACCGATGAGAAGGGCATGCTGGCGGGTGACACCGACGAGAGGGCACGGTAAGAGGAGGGATGAAGAGGCGAGAGCAAGAAAGAGGAAGGGAGAGAAAGTATGAGGAAGGAAGCAAGAGGAGGAAGGCGGCAGGACCCGGCAGAATCAGCCCCGCCTTGTCAGTGGTGAGTGGCTGTCCCGTGATCCGATGATATCATATGAGCTGCTACTATCTATAGGACTATGGAGTCTCGATAATGGCCAACATTGTATGGTATTCATCACTTTTCCTTTGGGCTGGGGGCCCACGCATCAACTTCGTATCAAACAAATCCGACCCATTGATGCCTTCCGGCTCTCTATATTGAGACATACCTGGAATCGGCCAGCAACAGCAACAAGAACAAAAAAAGAAAGACAGAACACTCCCGTAAAAAGGAGGGGGGGGGGGGGGGGGGAGGGGAGAAAAAGGAAGAGAACGAGCAAACAGAAGCCGAGCAAATCTTGTCCGACTGAACCCCCGTTTCACTGCCTTTTCCCAACCCTCTATGCTAGTAAAACACCCAACCTTTTTTCTTCCCTAGGAAATTACAGCCGCTGAGAAATGCACGAGACAATGCCAGTTAAGAAACTCAAGTGTACAGCAGGTGACAAAGAAAACATGAGCCCATAGCCTGCACGAAATCGGCCGAAGGATTGTTCAAGGATTTATCACAGCAAAAATTAGGACCAAGAAAATGAACAAGACCACGCAAAAATAGGAAACAAATCATCAAGTCATCGGAGAAGTTCTATAGGTGGGCGAATGAAGAATGAAAGGAATGGATCATAAGGACAATCGACAAAGGGTCTGTATGATTTCCTTTCAGAGATGACAGTCGTCTTCGGGTTGATCGCGACTCAATTGGCTGCTGGGGTAGGGAAGAGGGAGTAAGACGCCCTGCCTTTCCGGCGAGGTGCGGCCCTAAACGCAGTATCATTCTTGATGGCCCTGGCGATCAACGGGGCCGCTTCCACTTCCGTAGTGGACCTGGCCCGATCGTAGATGGAGGGGCCTACGGTTGATGCTTGTCCTGCAAGCTCGTGGCTTGAATCGTCGGCCCGATATAGAATCTGGGCTTCAAGTTCGCGTGCTAAACTCTTGGTTTGCCGATGGTGAGAGGAGTCAGGGCGTGTCATCCCGGAATGTTCGCCTGATAGTCTCTGCTCGGATGGATGCAACTCTCGACTGCTTGCTAGACTGTGTACGAGTTCAGGTACACTGGCAGTCGAGACGGACGATCGGTGTTTGCGCACGATGGACGCAGCACGGGATAGGATTAAGCTTTCCTGCGAGTTACATTTGCTGATAGGGGAAAAGCTACTTCGCGGGGACACCGATTGCTCCATGGGCTGTATCACACCCGTCTGCGAATAGAAAGAGAAGTGTCGATCTGACTCGGCGTCCGCCGTCAGATAGTCCTCGTAGAGTGAATCCGTATTGATGTGTTTACCCAACGTTGGTGCGAACCTAACAGGCCGAAAGTAATCGCTGTCCCTCTGCGTAACGGCGAGTCTAACATCATCGTCCAAGGTGTACCGAGATACCACATGCGAGCTAGGTGCCAACTGTGAGGAATTCGGGTCCAAGTCAATGGACAGTTCTGAGGCAGTCAGATGCGCTGATTCAAAAAAGCCATGGCTCTCATCCGGGACAGTGACAGTAACGCCGGCATCTTCTTGCCGAGGCTCATCGAACGAAGTCCGAGTCCAGTCAAAGTTGGAGTTTGACTCGGCGGCATGCTCATAGCAATAATCTATGTCTGCATCCCAAGACTCATAGGTGGACTCATGGATGGCTGTCTTGTTGACGGAGAACTGTGTCTGTGCTGGTTCTCGAGTCGGAGGCCCTGGAGGTGATGTTATTGCCGCCGCCAATAAACGATGTTGAGGGAGGGTGGGGGAACCGAGTGCCTCAGCAAACTTCCTCGACAAGTCCTCGGCCACGTAGATGGACAAGTCAGACTTGGGTCCAGCCATGGAAGCGGACTGTACCTCGACTGAATCTGATCGGCTCACCCGTACAAGTGCGCGGGGGGAGATCTCGCTAGTATGGAGCTCGGAGTCATCGTGCCAAGGGGTAGTCTCCTCTTCTTCCGGGACGTCTTCCAAGTCCGACGATAGAGTTGGCAAAGACATCGAAGAAGTGCGAGCGGTATCTATGTCGTTGCTGCCGCCAGTGGTAAGTGCATAGCCCGAGGAAGCCGGGAACATATCCTCCATATGCATTTGGGACCAGGAAGTGCTAGGATCGATATCGTCCACATGGGAATACACATGCTCTGGGTACGTCGGCTGGGTAGACAGACCCAGGATTTCGTCAATGGCTCGAGGAGCTGGCTCGGGCAGCTCTGGTGAGCACGCCAATCTCGGGGACGAGGCTCTCGGTGGCGGGGTGGTTGTTCCCGTTTTGGGGATTCTTGGGACAGGTCGTGAGAAGTTTTCGAAGACGCGCGGTTCTCTTGATGCTTTGACGTCGCGCTGCTTTGGGCTCACTGACGAGGAACCACCCGGCGACGCTGGCGGGCTTGCCGAGGGACCCATGTGGCCATCATTGTCATTAGTCGTTTTACACTGAGTGAGATCCTCAGCGGAAAATCCCCGAAAATGCAGATCCTGAGCACGGATGCCTTTCAGATTAGCGACGGGCCTCTGGGAGGCACGGATGGCAGAGAACTCGGTAACCAGATCGGTTTCCCGGGCCTTCTCCAGCGACTGGAATTGAGATGGGCTCGTGTGAGTCAGATGGTGAAAGTCAAAGGGGTCCGAAATGAGACTCTTCAGCTGGTCATCTATCGAGGTCCTTTGTATGAGTATTGCATGCGAGCCAATGGGCAATGACAAAGGAGTACAAGAATAACAAGGAGAAACTTACGGGCATCACTCGGACGGGGCTTGTTATGACGGCCGAAAATATCCGAGACCTCAAAGCGAGGCTTTTCACGTTCCACTTCGTCCTCCTCGTCCAGCGTGGAGACAATATGGAATTTACTTCCTTGACGCCGAAGAATGCGGCTTCCCCGCGAGAGAAGCGACTTGGTCACACTCTCAGGGCGTTCGTGGCGGACTCCGGATACAGAACCTGCCCGGTCCTCATGTAAGGGCAGCGATGCTGCATCTGTAGAGGTCATGGATGAGGCAGGTGAACGGCGCGAGGATGTAGTGGAGTTGGTGGTGTTGCTGCGCGAACGGCCACTGAAAACCGACAATCGCTTAGGGCTAGGAGCATTTGCGGTTGACCGGGAGCGTGAGTGGACTGAATATTGTTCGGGCGATTCGTTATTCGACGCTCTGGCATATGAACGGTCCAGATCCTGCTGGGACATGGTGCGAGTCGACGACGCTACCAGGTGAGGAGTATTTAGTGCGCCGGGGGGTTTGAGACCGGATTTGGGTAGGGGGTAGAAGGGGAACCGGACCTATATATGTTGGGGTTTTGGGGGTTTTTTTTGGGGGGGGGGGAATTTCGGGGGCCAAATAAGCAGGCAGAGCAAGAGAGCGACCGTTAAGCCTCCAATTGTGATGGTATGGACCTAGACAGGACCATGGTAGGAGGAAGATCGCGCGCGCAGAAGACCTGGGGGTGATAGGGGGTCGATAAAGACGGAGCAGGCCAAGCGGACGGTTTTCAAGATCGGGGTTGGGAAAGCATGCCCCGTGTCGTGCAGTACTAGTGAGTGGCAGCGGGAAGGTTTCTCGAGTGTTTTAGGTTGAGGGTTGAAACGAATGCGAGAAGAACATCCAAAAAATTGGTCACGACGTGTGTGTGTGTGTGTGTGTGTGTGTGTGTGTGTGTGTGTGTGTGTGTGTGTGTGTTATATGCAGAAGGAATGAGGCGACAACAAGGGTCACAGAAAGCAAACCAAAAGATTGATCGATCAATTGTCCAAGGAGAAGGGATGGAGGGAGGCGGGGAGAGGGAGAGGGGGGAGGGAGAGAGGGAGAGAGGGAGCTGTTGAAGATACGGAGTCAAGTGTGGGAAAGGATGGAGTAAAAGAGTAGCAGCAGTACTCAGTGAGTGAGTGAGTGTACGGTGTTGTTGATAGTGGTAGTTGCGGCACTAGTCACGGCAGTACCAATGAACGGAATGGGTCGGGCTGGGTAAGAAACAAGAATAGCACACGAATTGATTAAATCCTGGGGAAATGAGGGAAGAATAGGAAATAGCAAGAGCGATCATCAGTGAAACTAGGGAAGAACTACGACGAAGGAGGGGCGAGGAAGAGAAAGGGAGAGAGAGAGAGAGAGAGAAAGAGTGAGAGAGGGATGGGAAAGGAGCGAGAAACGAGCATCATCAAATATGAATCAAAGAAACTACATGTATGTACGAAGTACCACGAGAGCGGCCAGTCCAGTAGTACTACTACGGTACCTGGTACCTACATAGGTATCCACCCATACCGGTACCGGTACGCAAAAGTAAGGTAAGGTACCGTATGTCAAACAGTATGGTACGAAGTAACCTAAGGTAAGGAGGGTAAGTACTGCCCCCCAGCTCACACCAAGGTGGGCGGACGTTGAAACCTTCTCTTCTTTTCTCTTCTCTTCTTAATCTGACCAGCCGAGTTATTATTATTCTTATCGATCATTGGGCCTCTTCAGGGAGGATGAAAAGTAAGTAATCTATTCCCAAGGTCAGGAATTCCTCCATGGCTAGCGTCTTTCTTAGTGACCGCCTGGCCCAGCCGCCATGTACGGAGTACGACTCGTCGACTAGATACTAAGTAGGTACTACCTATAACTACCTATATCCTGGGGTCCTAGTGCTTAGTCCCCTAAGCTGGAGGCTGGGATGCAACAGTAACCACGACGGGGGTATTCTCCGGATAACAGATCCAGTCCACATCCCACCCGAATGCTGTTGTGCTTACCCCCCCAGCCCCCAGGTAGGACCGGGGAGCAGCTATTTACACACAGGGCCGAGTGGATAACTCCTTTCGAAAGCAACAAACATACCAGATTCAAGTGACAGCAGGGGAGGAACAGGTGTGAACCCCGAAGAAGCCACGGGGCACTCCGTACGACGACTATGATTAGACGATTCCTCCCCGAGGCTGTTCGTCCGAGATACAAAGTAGACCATGTTCTGTGGAGACGGGCGATGCAATCAGTGAAGGAAGAAAGGACATGTAATAACAACGATTCACAGACAGAGAAAGTGAGCAAGAGAGATGACATGGCCCTCACTCCTTTCGCGCAGACGTTGATGGCCTTGTCTGATGCTGATGAACACTCTATTATCTCTGCCTTCTACAGTGCTCCCCGGTTCGCTTCAAGGATCTAGATCGATGGTCTATAGATAGAATAGTGCTCGCGAGGTACAGAGTACAGTTGTTTTCTCTTTCATTCCGCTCTTCCGTATATCAGATACATAAGTGACTGGGCGGATCAATCGGCTTTTGCCTATCTGGGGCATTGTTGAACAATGCCTTTGTGATAATCCCACTTCCACAGGTTGGGCTATATATATACTATGTAAGTAAGTAAGTACTCTGTACATGGATGTCCGTGGATACAATCCCCCCCCCCTTGGATTAGATGACCGGCAGGGATTGTATCTGGAACAAAGGTTTTGTCAACCTCATGACCTATAAGATGACATTATAACCCACAGCGTGTACACAGGGGTGGGTGGTGACGGAGCAGATACCACCAGAATACTATCTGGTTAGTTGGTAGATACTAGTAAAACATGGTTGCTTACGCCCCGATGATTAAGTGTCCCAGCTGCTTACTTAACCAACTAGGACTAGTTAACTGGTTAACTTAACTAAGGTAGTTAACTACTACACAGTTACTGACGTAAGGTGGTACACCGCCGTACTCCCGGCACCTACTGTACTGTACCTACCTTAGGTACTGTACTAAGGTACTATGATATGACTGTATTCTGTATTCACTTGATTAATTGCACTGATCAAAGCAGGTCCCTCCTGTCGAACCCCTCCCCCCCCTTCAGCTCTCAGCCCTCGGCCAGCAGCGATGATCGATCCCACGGGGAGGTCCGTTGGGCTGGGCAAGTAGATAGAAGACAGGAGGGCTGATAGGCGACGAGAAAGGGGAGAATAATGCATGGAGCTGCAATAATAAATGTAATACTAACAGGAATAATAATACACCGTACAACAGATTGCAGGTTACCTCGGCACTCTGTCCTACTAACTCCCACCCGACAGTGATAAATAATCGCGCGTTTGTCTGGGAAAGACCCCCATATCTACTCCATAGCGAGCAATTGATTGATGGATTGGTTGATTGTGGGCATGCATACGTACTTACCTTGTATGTGCTTACTAGATACCTACTCAAGTCCTCTGTACACAGCACACATGCCTGCATGCAGCCCACAATCAACCTGCAAATACATGGAAGCACAGTACACTAGCTACTTTGGGTACTTGATAGTTTGGACCAAACGTGCGTATTTCTAGCAGCAGCAACAGCAGATTTACATAAGTTGCATCCAGAACAGCCTGGGAATACATCCTTCCTCCCCTGGGCCGACAATACGAGATGTCAAGTCAGGCACCACCGGATCTACATTCGCTTAAGTCCAACGTCCTCTCCACCGACCACCGGAGTCGTGCTAGCCCTAACCTTTCCAGGCTCTTGACTGGACGCCCGACGGGAGCTTTTCGGCCTGGCTGAACTTTGTGAACGCCGAGCGGATCCTGAGTGGTGTCGAGAATCGGGATATTCTGGACGGATAGATAGACTTTAAGGGGGGAAGACAGTGAATCCACGGATGAGCGTCTGCGAGGAAGGGTGTAACCATGGTTCCGGGAATTTGGGGGACAGTTCACGTCTAGTGGTAGTAGTGTATGTAGTATCTAGTCTAGTAGTAGATGATGAAAGTATCTATCTATCTAGTGTCTAGATATCTTCCGTCTGACGGAGATATTGTGGAAGATTCCATCTATCTATCTGGAGTGTCTGGCTGAGTTGCAACGGGTTCCACTCAACATGGTGAAATCGACTCATCATATTAAATCGACACGCGACCATCCTGGTTGGCCCCCCCCCCCCCCCAAATCGTAGATTCATGCAGTGACCAGGATGTCCGAACCCAGATGGACCCATTAGTATTTATTATACGGCGGGAGTACTCCGTAGATACTAGATGGATACTAGATAGATACATACATATAGTACGGAGTACCTACCTAGACAAGCACACTTTCGGTGCGTACCAAGCAGGTGGTCCGTACTCCGTGCTGGAGGACGGTCTAATAATAATATCGGCCCTCGTCATGGCAGGACGCGTTGTTATTATTGTTTTTGGGTCGATCGGCTCGTGCCTCGGACCCGAGGGAAGAAAACTCGTGCCTATGCCCAGTCTCGGCAGTTGGAAAAGCCAGGGCTGTCCGTCTGCGGTGACCGTGGATATGAGATGGGCTTGATACTGGATACTCTGTAAATCTACCTACATTTGGTTGAGTCAGTCAGTCATACAGATCTCTCTCCGATCAGGTCATCGAGACCTGAAACCCCTAAGGTAGGTACCACACCGCCAATGTATGTTAGTATCTACTCCGTAGATACTCCGTAGCACCGGCTGGATCTCGTGCATGTACGTACCTGCATCTCTCGTGCAGCCGTCACGTTCTTCTTCCTTGTTCCTCCGGGCTTGTTGCTTTTTTTTCTGACCGGCAGGCAGCGGTCTGACTGACAGCGTGTAAGTAAGAATGGTTCTCCGTCACTTGCCGCTCCTGAGGCTCCCGATCCACATACTGTTCCGTCGGTGTTACGGATTAGTACATCTTACCTACTAAGGTAGTAGGTACAGTAGGTAAGTACCAGTACCTAAGGTAACTAAATACGGTAGGTAGGTACCGGTAGGTACCTGAGTAAGAGTAAGGTAGGAGGAGATATTCGGTACGGTTGCACACACTCTCTCCCATCGAACCCCTCCTCCACACATCTTTACCCCTCCCAAGAACCCCAAGGGGCCTCCAAGCCCCGAAGCCCCCAAGGCCCCCAAGGCCCCCAAGGCCCCGAAGCCCCCAAGGCCGCAAGCCCTCAAGCCCTCAAGCCCTTAAGCCCCCACCAAGCCCCCTTCCCCCCCTCCCGAGTTCTAACTGCCAACCCCCATCCTCAGCAGTCAGCACAACATCCTCACTTGGTCATCAACAGGTCCAGCCACACAGCTCACGGTTTCTGCCACACCACTGTCTCAGTGTCAACTTTAAAATATAGAACCACCCCCTTTCTACCTAGGTATCTATCTACTAAGGTAGTAAGTAGTAGTCTCTACGTCTGATCCGACGGGCCTCTTTCCCAGCCCTCCGGTCCCATCGTCCTCTCCCCTAGCGTGTAGCATCATGGCACCATCACCCCTTCGGCGCCCCCAACTTCTCCATCGTTCGAACTCCTGACGATCCCTGGTGTCTAGACCGGCTCCTGGCCAGATACTAGGACCCGTCGCAGTTAATTATGGTGGGGGTCGTTGGTTTAGTCCGGCAGTAGTAGATACTGTCGTAGTACTTGGCTGGGCTGTCGGCCAAATCGGGGGCAGGTTTCCCTTTTTCTTTCTCTCTCCCCCCCCCCCCCCCCCCAATTGGTACCTGGGTAATACTAGGGTAAGGTACCAGATAATACATGTACGGATATATTACTGTATTGATGGTATGAGAGGGTATCACCTCACCTACCTACCTAGGTACAGCACGCACTTCGCACTTCTTCACAAGTACTATCTACATGTAGTACGTGGTTTGAAAGTAAGTATAGGATCAACTGATATGGTTTAGGGGGCAGAGGTAGTAGACTTGACCTTCATCAACTTTGGCCACATCTCGCATACTGACTGGGTACCTACTGCATTACCTGTACGCACCTATATCCATCCCATTCATTCATGGCTCGCTCCTATACTAATGGCCCCAATGGGGGTTGTTGGCCCCTCCCTCTCAACGCCTTCTTTTCAAATACACAATCGAATGGAAGCAGTAGAGCAAAAGTCACAGTCAGTAAAACTACAATTGGCCTGCGAAACCCATCCACCCAACAGCCGACCCATCCTTCCATCCATCCCAATCACTCCTCATTTTCCTTCATCTCCGTATCATCGCCATCGTCATTGAACAGTCCATCATCCTCCTCTTCGCCGACCCCATCCTCACCTCCATTCTCGCCCCCAGCTGTCGTCGCCCCCTCGTTCTCAGCCCCAGTTCCTGCGCCCCCTCCAGCCACGGCCGCGGTCTCCTCGCCATCGTCCTCGTCCTCGTCCTCGTCATCAGCCACGCGCCGGGTCACCTTGGCTCGCCGCCGCCGCACAACCTCTTCCTCCTGGTCGTCATCCGCCCCATGGTAGTGCATCTCTTGGTCCTCGTTGTCGGATCGGGCCGCTGGCGTTGACCGGGAGTCTGCCTCGTCTTCATCGTCCGAGTCCACCACCATTTCACTGCTCTTGTACTTGCTCTGCGTTTTGCCGCCCGCCCGACGCTCCAGGCGCCGGCGCTTCTTCGGGGCCGTGTCGCCCTCGCTGTCCGGCTCCTCGCTCCTCGCCTTGCTGGGTGATTCGCCATCGTTGATAAAGTCGTCTTCGGTGCGCTTCTTCTTGCGCTTGGACGTCTTCTTCTTCCGCTTGACCTTGGCGCCCGTCTCTGACTCCGTCGTCATCTCTGCTTCCTCACGCGCGCGCTCCTCGTCTGCCCGCTGCTCCGCGAGCCGTTGCGCCTCTTCGATCATTCTCTGCCGCTCCTCCGCCACGCGTTGCTTTCGCTCGCGCTCGGCTTCTTGCGCTTTGCGGACTTCGTCCTCCCGCCGACGTATCTCCGCTTCGCGGGCCTCCCGCGCCTCCCGGAGCTTGGCTGCATTCTTTTCCTCGTAGTCCTTCTGGCTTTGCAATGCGCGTTCGAGTTGTTTAATGATCGTTCGGCCCATGTTCGCGCGCTGCTCCAGTGCGCTAGCCGGGTAGGGCGGGTTCTTGGCCAGAGACACACGACCGAACGTCTCCACCGCTTGATGAAGCCCATCGGCCGCCTCCTGCACATCTTGAACCGTCCTCTGCGTTTCTGGGAGACCGTACGTGAGGGAGGCAATCTGGTTCTGCACGAACGCAACGTTAAACTCGAGGTGGGCTTGCCCGGGGGCAACCGCATGTGCACGCTGCGCGTAGTCCAAGGCGGTCTTCATGGCTGGCAGGTTCATCTCCTGCTTGCCCTTGAGCAGCCAGACTCGGCCCAGACAAGCCAGAATTTGCGCGTCGCGAGCCCGGTCTTTAGACAGTGCAGCCTCATAGTGCTCAATGGACCGCGTGTACTGTCTCAACTCCGCGTAGACGTGACCTAGATTCAGGTAGACGCTGGCATCGCGCAATGTATCCCGGATCTTAGAGAAGATGTGTACCGCCGAGGCGTGGTCCTTCTTGTCGTCCACTAACGCAATTGCAATGCCTTGTGCGGCGTACGCATTGCGGGGGTCCAGCTGGAGGGCCTTATCGAAGAATTCCACCGCCCGCTCGTACATCTTGCGACGTTTCTCTTTGTCTTGGTCGCTATCACGGCGCATATCGCGCGCGGTCGACAGGTGGATGTTGCCCATACCGGTCAACGAGTACCGATCGTGCTTGTCGTAGTATTGGAGGGTATGTTTATAGTGCCGTTGTTCGTGATCCTCAGCTAAATTCGCGGCACGTTTCTTCGACTTGCTGAGATACCAACCAAACAGTGCGCGGACTTCGAGGTTGGTCGAATCAGCTTCATAGAGCTTAGCCATTTTCTTGGGCCCCTCATCTGTAGGGCTCTGGCGAAGGGCAATGTAAGTCAACCTTGCATTGGCTTCCGTGTAGTCGGCGTGGCGCTCCAGGAGACCCTGATACACCTTCTTTGCCTCTTCTGGCATATCGGCGGCCTCGTAGGTACGACCCAGGTTGAAGCTGATGGTGGTCACAAGAGCATCAGTGTCAAGATCGCTCTCCTTCTCCTTCGATCGAACGCAAGCGTCTAGGGCTGCCTGGAACATGGCCCGGGCTCGTTCAATCTTCTCCGCCTGATACAAGAAGCACCCCATGTTATTGAGCAACTGCGGAGGGAGGTGTACACGAAGGGTCGCCTTGATCTGCTCCGTGTCCTCTAGGCCTTCAGGGCGCTCCTCCTCTGCGACCTCTGCCAACTGCATCTCTTCGAGCTGGGCGAGGCACTGCATGCTCTTTTCGGGAGCCGTCTGCTCGTACAGGCGGGATAGGTATACCAAAACTGACTCGTCGGGGGAAATCTTCTTGTTTTCATCCCTCCAAAGCGCGCGGACCGACTCCAGAAGACTGATGGCCTTTTTGATATCGGCCGACTTGTCCTCCTTACTGCCATTTTGCTGTGCTGCGAAAACTTCCTCGGCGTGGAGCGCGCCAAGCAGTACCATGCATTCGGCATTTTTGGTCTGTTGGATAATCTTGTCCAAACGGAATTTAGCCCCATCGTAGTCCTTGCTAGACACTTGCATTTGTACGGCGCCGAATTTAGCGGGGAGATACCCCTTTTCACCACCGCCTCGAGCCTGGTCCGACCGGTTGTAGTACTCCGCCGCACGCGTCAAGTCGCCTTCGTAATGTGATTTCCGACCGAGCAGATACCATCCGTCACTAGCAATTTGCATCACATCCGTGTGTTCAATTGCCTTGCGGGCTAGTGTCTCGACTGTGGAATATGATTTCCTCAAGAGGAAATAGCTGCCAAACAAAGCGCACGTCATGGGGTACTCTTTGTCGACCTTGAAGGCTTTCTGCGTGTACTGGGTCATAGCCACCTTGTACAACGAGCCAAAGGCTGGATCTGTTGTGGCATGTCGCGAGCTGTCGTAGAGGTAATACACGGCAAGGAGGATGTTGGCAACTTTCGAGTCAGGGTTCTACCGCGCGGGAGCAAACAGTCAGTAATATGAAGATGAAAAATAAGCCAGCGACCAACTCACCAATGCTAGCGCCCGCTCCCAAGCAGCCTTGGCCTGGTCCTTGAATCCTAGCTGCCACAAACAACTTCCGATACCAATGCGCGGGTCAGGGTCTGTCAAACCAGGCATCTTCATCAACGCTTTTTGATAGCCCTCCAATGCCTCTGCGTATCGTCCTAGTAGGTATTGCGTTCTGGCGCGACCAAGAATGGCCATTACGTTCCGACCACCGAAGGCCTTGGACGACTCATCGAAGCACTTGAGCGCCTGCCGCAGCGACTCCACTCGCTCGGAGGTATCAACAGTCCCGGGACGAACGGGTCGCGGCGGGTGTAGCGAAGAGCGGAGAAGCGACAGGACACCACGCGCCAGGAAGAGAGGAGGGAAGGCCGGGTTCAACCGCGACGCCTCATTCAGCGTTGACGTTGCAAGTTGAAGATAGTGGTCTTTCGTCTTGGCTTCCGTGTACAACTCCCCTTCTGGCGCGACACGGGGGGCTTGTCGGCTCTTGAGCATCAGCAACCAACAAATCCATCCCAGTAGCCCGAGTTTCTCCTTAGTCGCCCCATGAGCGACCGAGGCGAGGCCTTTGTTTAGGATGTCGATGGCGTGGTCCAGTTGTTTCTGTTTGGCGTATGCCAGCGCAATGGTCACCCAGAAATTCTTGGCCGCTTTTTCATTCTCCAACAGGGTACAGAGTTCGGTCGGGTCGTCCGGTAGGATCTCCAGACTGACTTCGACTTCGCTGTCGAGGGTGGACGCGGGGATGTCGATGGCGGAGGGAATGTCAGAAAAACGAAGGTTATCCGTTGGAAGAGAATCGCCGTTCGTGCCATTGGCGTGGCCATTCTGAAGAGCAGCCATGGCTTGTGCGAGCTTCACTTGAAGTAATTATCGGTAGACAGGCTTGAGATGCGCCTGTTCGGAGGTGAAAGGAGCTTAAGTGGCTGGTGGTTCAGCTCTCAGCTCTCAACTCATGATCGGGTGAGACCTGAGATAGATTGTAGAGGATTGGTAGGGAGGGAAACGGGAACGAGATTCTTCTTGCGGATGAGACGAACAAGAAGAACTCTCGGGGGGTTGCAGCAGAGGCGAAGGGACGACAAAAGGTTGAGGTCGCTGGTGGCCGCGACGGTGAGTGTTACTTTGGCGCTCGCTCTGCCTGAGGCTTTCCGGGCCGAGTGTTGCACCGCCACCCGCCGTGGCGCAGTAGAATACGACGACGACGACCACCACCACCACCACTACTATTATAATAGTCCTACTGTATCTTCCATTGTACATCTAACCGGTCATGTGAGATAGTCGTGGCCGTGACACGACTGCAGACAGGACATTAGGCAACTAAATGGTAGGGTAGAAATAACCACAATGATACCTACTCCAAGCGCCATCTCCCAGGTCATAGAACGGTTGGATATGAGGATCGGTCATAGCACGTAATAGTTCCAGACCAGCCCTATCGTAGGGATGGTCTTCTTATCCGATCAGAGCCCCAAGAGCTTGGGAATCTTGCAGAGCACCACCACGCCTACCAGCACCATAAAGATCCGACCAACCTCAGCCCAGTGTTCCAGTCGTACGTAAGTCTCGGCATACCCGGCGGCGGCGGCAGTTTCCCGCTCTTCAGACTTAAGACCGACATCAATGGAGCCGGCCAACTCGGACGGGAATCTCCCTGTTTCATAGTACTCGCCAAGCAACTGGTCCTTCTCGGTCCAGCGTTCTCGGAGCCATGAGTCAAACTCATCCTGGTCATCTAAAGGAATCCCCGACATAGCAAAGCGCCGCCAGTGCATGTTGACGGATGTGGGCGGTCGGCCTTGCAGGTAAGTCGACCGGAGAGTAAAGTACTTGTCGGGCAAGCTGCCCTTTCTATTGGGAAGGATCGCAAGGGTCAGCGGTGGGTTCAGCATGTATCGCAGGGGAGCGTGCTCAATACTTACGGAGGCCCCTCGTAAGCTACCGTGCAGTCATAGACCCATTCCACCGTGCCTCGCAGCTGCTGGAGGCAGAAGAACAGACCGGTGGAGCGTGGAATAAGCTCGTGATTCAGGGATGGGATTCCCTGCTTCTCTCCGTACGCTTTGCTCCGTCGCTTGGTGTTGATGGAGAGATTGGTCCCCTCGGGGAAGATCAAGAGCCACATGGGGTCATACCGAGGGGACACGGACTGAGATCCGGTGTGCTGGATCTTCAGCTTCTTCAGGCGGTGCTGCAGCCGCGGCTTGTCGGACAGCCATTTCCGAGCCATGAAGATAAACCCGTAGAAGGTCATGCCCTGCCCGATGATCGGGATATACTTGAGGGATTCTTTGAGTATGATAAAGATGCGGCCGTGCATTGCATTGGTATAGGCCACCCACCAAAGGTAGATCCAATCCGTATACACCTGGTGATTCGCGATCAGCACCAGGCGCTCCGGAAATTGTGTCTTCAAGCGCCCATCCGCGGCGATATGGACCTGACCGCGTATACTCCTGTCCCCGCTGACGCGGACGAATGTCGGGCACCCCCACTGTGTGAGAGCGGTGATAACCAGCCCAAAAGACTGCTTTGTGTATGCCATGTACGAGTAGTAGTAGTCCTTGTTGACCACGTACAATGGGGAACCGATAACCTGGGTCGCTAGAATGGCAACGCAGCAGCAGTTGAACCATGTCGCCAGCAAAATGGAGCGGAGGAGCTGCATTGCAAGGCCATGTTTCAGACGAGGCGTCTCATCTGGGGGGGTTGGGAGCTGCTCCTTGGACAAGGCTAGTTGGGGGTCCTGCTTCCGGGGTCGGAGCCCGGAGGTATCATCCATGATGATTACCTATCTATGTGTACTGTATAGATATAGGTATACGGAGACCTGGCAGATCGATATCCGAGATTCAGACTCTCGAGACAACAAGGCTAGATCGAGCACACGTTAGCTTAGGTGTCTAGCTTTCCCTGTCCTGTTCTGCAGGTAGATAGACCAGAGGTAGCACGCACTGGAGGTGAGAAAGCGGTGTAATGATAATGAGGGGACTGGGGAGCCCAGGGCGGCGAGACAGAGTAGTATGGGTTAACGATCGAAGAAGTATCTAGGCCATGAAAGAAGGAAGTAGTATGTACAAGGCAGGGGAAGCTAGTGTGGAGGACTCCGTCCGCACTAACTGTAGTACTTGAGTTATATGATATTCTTGCTGTGTGGGCGCATGATCGGACAACAAAGATGACGCGCTCCGCAGCCTACGTCAGTCAGTCTGTCCTGTCCGCCTTGGGCGGGCGGTCAAACCCCCTCCTTCCGTTACTACGACTACTACAACTACTAGTTACTACTACTCAGCAATAGTAATCTTTTCTCCATGCCTCATGGCCCGACTTTCGGCCCCTCCTCCCCAATCCTACAATGCAGCCCGCGACCGTGCGACTCCGCTCCGCTGCACGGATGATACCCGGGACGCGAGGCTTCTCCTTCTCTTCGCGCCGTGCGGAGATTCGAAACATTGACATCCTCCCCCCACGGTTGATCCCCCGATATCAAGGTGTGCGTCAACGCCCCTGCAACCCCCCCTTTCTTCTTCAGCAGGATACTGACCGGCTCGTACGTCCCCGCGCAGAATCCCAAGTGGGTGATCTACTTTCCCTACAATGGCCGGCGCCCCCGCGCAACATCCTCGTCGTGAAAAAGGACCATTCCGCCGCCGTTACTGCATCACTTGTTGAGTTTGCCAAGTACGAAGACCGGCCTGGGGGGCGAGTGAGGGACGGGCAGCATGCGCTAATGTCATTTCAAATGGTCCTTCTAGTCACGCGACGTCGACCTATCCGTCCACCGCGATTATCCTAGAGCCCAGCGTCGCCGAGGAAGTGCATTCGTCGCTTCAATCGCCCGTATACTCCGCCACGTTGGATCGACTACGGCCGGCCCTGCACGACAAGGTGGATCTCACCGTTACTCTTGGGGGCGATGGAACCATCCTACATGCCTCGTCACTGTTTGCCACATGCTGCAACGTCCCCCCCGTGTTGTCGTTCAGCATGGGGACCCTGGGCTTTCTGAGCGAATGGAAGCTGGCCGAGTACAAGCGCGCATTCCGCGAGGTGTATATGTCGGGGGCGGGGGTCGGGGATCGCGCGAGCGTGCTGGGTGATCCCAAGCCGGGATCTGAGGATGAGTCGCCTGAACTCGGCGCAGGGCCTACGGGATGGTCGTCCGTGCGGGGCAAGTCCATGGGCTTGACGCGTGGGGCCCGGATCTTGATGCGCAACCGACTGAAGGTTGGACTTTTCACCGCAGACGGAAGCCCCGTTCCACGGGAAGCGAAATCGGTTTCCATGCCGAACACCTTGGACGGGCAGGGGATGTATGTGATGAACGAGGTGCTTCTGCATCGGGGGAAGGAACCCCATCTGGCCGTGTTGGACGTCTATGTTGGAGGCCGGTTCCTGACGGAGGCGGTAGCCGATGGAATCATCATATCAACACCGACAGGTAGTACGGCATACAGCCTGAGTAGTGGTGGCAGCATTGTGCACCCCCTCGTGCCTGCGGTCCTGCTCACGCCGATCTGTGCGCGAAGCCTGAGCTTCCGGCCTCTGGTGCTGCCGTCCAGCACCCCGATCACCCTCCGACTCAGCGCGAAAAACCGGAGCCGGGAGCTGGAGGTCAGCATTGACGGGGTGAACATCGGGCAGGGACTGACGGCGGGCATGGAGGCGCGGGTATGGGATGAGGAGATGCGGCATGGTAAGAATGAATGGCAAGGGGGGGTACCGTGTGTGATGCGACGGATCACCGGAGGAGAGGCGCATGATGGATGGGTGGGAGGTCTGAATGGATTGCTGAAGTTCAACCACCCGTTTGGAGAGGAGCGTTGATGCGTAATAAGTTGTAGTTGGAAGTAATATAATATATCAATCAATACCAACGTATCTATTTATCTATCTATCTAGATAGATGCCAGATGCCAGGGAAGAGCCGCGAGGGGGGGGGATCGGGTTTAACCCAGAGTTTCCATCGACCCGTGGGTCGGTCCCTCCGATCCTTGGAGGGGATAGTTATTAATATCTTTATCTTTATTGAAAGACGGAGTATCTAAATAAGTAGGATATCCGTCCGGTTAATCAATTTGATTCTGGCTTTCGGCCCCCCCTTAATCTGCCATGTGTCGCTGCGACATGCCACGACGTTTTCCATCTAAACTATGGAGGAGAAGGATAGATTCGGTACATAGGAGTGAGTGGTGCACTCCACTGCATCTTGCTGTTGTTCCCGGAAGGGGGCGAGTCGCATATGCCTGGGGATGGAGCTGTACTCCGTAGAGATACTCGATAGTATCGATA
The DNA here is from genome assembly GCF_003184545.1 of Aspergillus heteromorphus CBS 117.55. NCBI lineage: Eukaryota > Fungi > Ascomycota > Eurotiomycetes > Eurotiales > Aspergillaceae > Aspergillus > Aspergillus heteromorphus. Next base: position 58,717 of record NW_020290436.1, read on the forward strand.
GATCGATGGATCGATGGTACGATCCTGAGATCATCTGGAATTTAGCTTTGGATATGAAACCTCCTCCAAGACGATGCTGTACCTCTTATAAGGGGGGGGGGTTATACTTACAATACACTACTATAGACCATCTGCCATCCCCATTATTCCCCATTCCCCATCCACTATTCACCACCCCTGCTACTGTCGCCATTACCACCATGGCTCACACTTGTCTCTCGCCGCGAGAAGAGCAGGAGGGCAAGTCTCCGTTTTCAATGGAGAACTCTGTTGCGAACAGAGAGAGAGAGAGAGAGAGAGAGAGAGAGAGAGAGAGAGAGACCCGCGTGCGCCCCCCTGGGGAGCCGCTGTTGGTGAAACCTCGACTGACTTTCTTCGACGGCCGGCCTTCCCTTTTTGCGCCCCCTCTTCTTCTTCTTCTTCTTCTTCTTGTTCTTGTTCATCTTCCTCTTCTTCCTCCTCTTTTTTTGCTTCTGCTTCTTCTACTTTTTTTCTTGCTTATTTTGCTTCCACTCCCACTTTTTTTTCTCCCCCTCCCTCCTTCTCATCAATTTACTCGTCTTATTACCTCCTTCACTCCCCCCACCTCCCGCCTCCCCCCACTCCCCCCCCCCCCCTTCTCCATTCCTTTCCTCCCTCTCCCTTCTGCACCCTCCTGCACCTCCCCTGCATTGCATCTTTCCTGCTTACTTCTGCCCCAGCTCGGTGGTAGTTAGTACTGTTCGTTGGTTTCACCGCGCCTGGCCAACGGGGCTGCCAACTTCGAGACGTGTGTCCTTCACGCTCGAAGCTTCCCTCGCCAGCGCCAGGCCTCCCTTGGGTCGGAGAAACCTGACGACTCGTGTCATTAAGGTACATTAAGGTACGCGCAATGGGTCCCCAAATTGCGACCACAATCTGGAACAACCGCCCGCCTCGCCGCCCTGTCTGTTCCGGCGAGACGGGCTCGTTGCTACGGAGTAGATTCTGTATCTATTATTTCCAGGGGGGGCTATTACCAGGGGTCGCAGCATGACAGATTCCTCCCCCCCTCCCTCTCCTCCCCTTCTCTTCTCTTCCCATTTCCCAGCCTTGCGCATGTGATGGGGTTGTTGTTGCTGACCTTCCTGCAGTGACGAGTGTACAGCAGCCCTGGTGCTGTTGCCGGGTCCGCCCTTTCACAATCCACCCCCCCCAGTCCCTCCCTCCCGTCCTCCGTCTTCCCTCGCCCCTGAGGAAGCCAACCTCCTCCCCTCGGAAGTCCTGCGTCTCGGTTTCCACTCCGGCCCGGCTACATGGCCTCCTACGAAAAGTGAGCTATCCTTGTCTTCTTTCTAACATTCTCCCACCCCGAGGTATTCGACGCCTGTGATTCTTCCGGGCGCGCTGCTGACACGGCTGCAGTATGTATTCCCCAGATCAGTTTATGAATCCGGGGCCTGCCCCCGCCCGCCAGCCGACCGCCCAAAGCTCACTCTACCTTCAAACCCCTCCAGCGTGGCGACCTCGTTCGGCCAAATGGGCTTGAACTCTCCAAGCACGCCCGGACCGGCCAATCTCTCCCTGTTCCCCAATACGAGCACCCCTACGCTCACGCGCACCAAGACCGAGCAGTCGGCTGGGGGAGGTGTCGCCGTCATCAAAGAGGGGTATGTTCGCTGCAAGGAAGACAAGTTCCTGGCCACCTGGAACCAACGATACCTAATCCTACGTGAATTCCGCCTGGATTTTCTGAAAAACGAGACCGGCAAGATTGTGCTTTCTATACCGCTGACCGCGGTGACCGGTGTCTCTCGTTCGGAGGATACTCGGATGGCGTTCGAGATCATTCGTCTCGCTAACCCGAAGGATGTGACCTCCAAAGCCGCCGTGATCACCCGCGATGTCCCCACCAAGAGTATCACCTGCGAAGTCAAAAGCGACGACGAGATCTACGACTGGATTGACAAGATCTACGAACGCTGCCCCGGTATGGGAGGGGTGAGTAACCCCACGAACTTCAGCCATCGCGTGCATGTCGGATTCGACCCGCGCACAGGCGCCTTCGTGGGTCTGCCACCGGAGTGGGAGAAGCTCTTAACTGCGTCCGCCATCACCAAGGAAGACTACAAAAAGAACCCCCAGGCGGTCATCGAAGTCCTGGAATTCTACTCCGACATCAAGATGCGTGAACAGAACCCGCAGTATTACGCTGGCCTGGCCTCGCCGCCCAACCAGCAACCCAAGCCCTTCAGCGGCAATTCTGTGGGAAGTTCGATCGCGCCCCCGAGACCACCGCCCCCAGGTCCCGCGCAACGTCTGGACAGCAGTAGTGGTCGCTCGGCCACCTCGTCGCCGGCGCAGTCCCATGCCAAGCCGGACTTCGATCGTGCCTTGGAGCAACAGCATCAGTTGGAAAGAATGAACGAGCTGGCGGACCAAGAACGTCGTCGCGTGGAAGAAGAATCTCGTCGCGCCCGTCAGCGGGACGAGGAGCAGAGCCGAGTTGACCAGGAGGCGTACAACGCGTCACTGCCCAAGACTCGCGTCCCGATGGCTAAGCAGGAGCTCGGTGGTTACAGCGGAGCATCGGATGACCGCTACAAGCCGAGCCGCCCGGCCCCGCAGGCCCCGGGTTCGTCCCGTCAAGACCCTTCGCGTCAACTCACTGCACAGCGCCCTGCGCCGTCTCCCCCAACCGCTGGACAGCGACCAGGAGACTACGCCAATGGCTCCACCAGGGCGCGGGGTGACGAGCAGTCTTCACCGAGCTCCCGCTACCCACCTCAGGGCCAATCTCCCGCGGCGCGGGCTCAAAACAGTGGATCCAAAGCGCAGCCGGCTCAGGGTCCGCCCCCCAGCAAGCTGCCTGCTCCAGTCCAGCCCGTGAAGCCCCTCAATATCGCGAACAAGCAGGCAACCAGCAAGGCCAATGTTCCTGATGGTGTTCGCCAGGCCGAGGCCGCGCTCTCGAAGAAGGCGGAGCCACGGCAGAGGGAGGTGCGCATGTCAAACATGAGTGAGAATGAGGTCATGGATCGGCTGAGGTCTGTTGTCTCCAAAGATAACCCAGCGGAGTCCTATAGCAAGCAGCGCAAGATCGGACAAGGTGCCTCTGGATCCGTCTATGTGGCACGAGTGAAGGAGCATGCCACGTCCCATGTCGCACGTGAGCTTTACCGGCAATATGGTCCACGAACTCAAGTGGCAATCAAACAGATGGATTTGCGTAGCCAGCCACGAAAGGAGCTCATTGTCAACGAGATCATTGTCATGAAGGACAGCCAACACGCCAACATTGTCAATTTCCTGGACTCGTTCCTGCAGGAGCAGAGCAATGAGCTGTGGGTCGTAATGGAATTCATGGAGGGAGGTGCTCTCACGGATGTCATCGACAACAACCCGGTGATCCAGGAAGACCAGATTGCCACGATCTGTTTGGAGGTACGTGCATTAAGCATAAACGCGCGAGTCGATCCTCGGAGAATGATGCTAACTTGAGGTCGTTATTAGACCTGCAGGGGACTGGCTCATCTGCACGACCAGAACATTATCCATCGTGATATCAAGAGTGACAATGTCCTTCTGGACCGGGCGGGTCACGTCAAGATTAGTGAGTAGCTGCCTCGACGTTATGTCGACAATGACGAGCAAGCCCTGCTAACATACTCTCTTCAGCCGATTTCGGATTTTGCGCCAAGCTTACCGAGTCGAAGAGCAAGCGCGCCACCATGGTCGGTACTCCGTACTGGATGGCGCCCGAAGTGGTGAAGCAGAAGGAGTACGGCCCCAAGGTAGATTGCTGGTCATTGGGTATCATGGCTATCGAGATGATCGAATCGGAGCCTCCTTATTTGAACGAAGAGCCCCTCAAAGCCCTGTATCTTATCGCGACCAACGGCACTCCTCGCCTCAAGAAGCCGGAGAAGCTGAGCAAGGAACTAAAATCCTTCTTGAGTGTCTGTCTATGTGTTTCCGTGCCCAACCGTGCCACCGCTGATGAACTGCTGGCCCACGACTTCCTCAAGCTGGGCTGCAGCCTTGCGAGCCTGGCAGAGCTGCTTCGTTGGAAGAAGAACAGCGGACAGTGACTAGCCATCGCGGGGGGTGCGTGCGTTGGTCCTCATTGATCGCGACACGTCACTCGCCTTCCGTACTCTTTCACTCTCATGATTTACACCAGATCTTGTTCTCACGCACATATGGGTCACATTTACGCGCCTGCGGTTGATTTTGCTGCCCCCTAACGACCTCCATCGCAATCCGATCTCTTCTTGTGATATCTTCGCTGCACAGCTTTATCGTCCGCGGACTCGGCATGGATAATTCGGCGTTCGTCTTGGTGTCTATTCCCACCCCCTTCCTTTTTGCGATGTCCTCTTACATTCGTGCATAATCTTATTACCCAATCCTCTTCTACAATGCGGTTCTATCTGAGGCTGCTTCCCCACATTCTCAGCGAAGCGAAACCACGCCTGGTGATGCGTACGGTTGGTTTCTTTGGCCATACTAGGAGAATCGAAGAGCGAGACTGAGGGGAAAAATAGATCCACCAGCAAAGGAGAGGATCAGCTGAAGGCAGATAATGAGTTGCGACGCTTCGACATGGACCCGCATTGATTGAAATATTTTGATTTCCAGATGTACGTGCTGCACATGTCTGTTTCGATTGACGAGTCCACGATGGAATCCTTGTTCATAGCGAGCGGCTGAGAGAAAAGTAATCGACCGTCCGCCGATCTGGCTCACAGGAGCTGTTGATTGATCATGCGGTACTTGGAGCCAGAGGGGTTTAGACAAAAGAATAATTTATTTGAGAATAATAACAGCCAGCCAAAGGTTGGGGATAATAGTACATTTGAATGTGAACCGGTGCATAGCAGCATATAATCGTAGGTATATAGAAAGTTGTGATACGGTATGACCCGTACGCCTGAGATTGCATCCCAAGTCACCAAGTGCAGTGCAGTGTAGCGTGAGGAAGACATAACCAACCATCCCAACACGTGACAAAACAAGCATGAGAACCAACTCATTCCCCGTCCGGGCATCATGAACCCCGATTGCATACACACGTAACATACAAGTAACGAACTCATACCATCTAGGATGAGGGGGAAGAGGAGGGGAAGGGTATATGCATGTGAAATCAGGGGATCTCCTCAATGGGCAACTGATGGCACATCTCACCGAGCAAAACGCCATCCAAGATTGACTCTGGGTCGGAGTCGGGCTCGAGTGGCTCGTAGCCGGCATGTGTAAGCTGCTGGATCCACTCGAAGCGATTCTCTTCCGAGAGCTCTTCCCAGCGTCTAGGGCCAGGCTCAATCTGCCCCTGTAGTGTAGCCTGGTCAGCTGAGTCGACTAGGAGGGTGTTCGTGTCTGGGTTGCAATGGATGAGGATAGTATGATCCGACGTGACTTGATCGCGCAGGGACTGGGCCCAGCCTCGGGGCGGATCCGCTTTGGGGTTCGGTGATAAGTGGGGTGAGAGGACAGGCAGCGGAGCATAGTATGGGCGGGCAATAGCATCGCGAATGTTGGGGGGTAGCCAGTCCGTGGCGCCGAGGTAGGGGGGCGTGGCGCCGCGAATTTCAGTGAAGGCCTGAAGAACGATGCAGACGGTGAGGATGGAGAAGATGGCGGCGACGCTGCTGGTGAGGTTGGTCCAGGTTTCCGATTCGCCGGGCATGGAGAGGACGTAGCGTGGATAGCGGCTGGCGGGTGGACAGGGTGAGAGGGGGAGAGTATGCACGACGACAGTGTTGCCCATGCTGACGGAGGCAAGTTTGATGTATTGCGGGGGCGTTTCAGGAGCGACGGGGTGGGATGGCGGGTGGAAGGAGGAGAAGCAGAGCTTGGTCATGGCGAAGGGGTGCACGTCGCGCAGAGTGGTGAAGCGCCTTAGAGGGCCGCAGCCGTTCCGGCTGGCGTTAGGATTGAACTCTAACATCAGGATCTCGATGGACTGGTCGCTGCCGGAGATGGCGATGGCAGCCTGCTGTTGTTGGTTGTCTGAGTCGGAACCGGGGCCCAAGTTGCAGATGTCCAAGCCTAGACCAATTTTCATAGTGGTGCGGAGCTTCTTGCGGCGGATGATTGAAGCCTTTCCTGTCGTGGTGCTCTTCTCGGAGCCTGTCGAGGGGTGTAGACCAAGAAGCACGAGCTCGCAGCCTGTGCGGCCTGGGGCGTTCTGAAGAAGCAGCAGGACTGTCGGGGAGAGGAAACGTAGCGCCCGGAATTTGGGCCGGGCTCGGGACCCTTTATCGGGTAAGGGCGTGGTGTAGACGCATTGTACGTCGGGCGAGGCATTGGACCGGGTATCAGATGAGATCTCGCAGACAAAGACATCGACGCCATTGGTGTAGGCGACGCGAAACTTGCCCTGCTCGGGCAGGTCGGTGATGTCGACATCTTCAGCCTCCTCATCGCTGTTCAGACGGATTCGCCCGATAACGTCGGATGCACTGGGAGTGGTGGTGACGCCGAAGAAGACGATCTCACCTGCGGGAGCGAGACCAGTTGTAATGGCTGCAACTCGAGAAAAGCCCGTGTCTGCTTTCCATGGGGACAGGCGTAGGATGCGCTGGTAAGTGTCGGAGGACTTGGTGCCCTCGAGTGTTCGAAAGAGAGACGCACGCGACAACGGCGTGGTTTTGCCGGCAGACAGTGAGACAGACGAAGGGCTCTTCTTGTTCTTCTTCTTCGTCTCTTCCTCTTGTTTTTCTTCTCCTCCTTGCTCTGCGGCGGATGCGGCGATGGATTTTCGAGGAGGATAATCGATGCGAAAGGACCGCAGATGTTGGTTGTTGTCGCGCTTCTGCTCCGCCACGGAGCTGTTGATGCCAGCCAGGGCGACTATGGAGTCATCCGTGGTCTGGGCAGAGGCCAGGGAGGTGACAGAGTCCTCATCGCGCGATAAATGAATGTCGACGACCTCGGAGATCTCGTGCCGTTTGGCGGTGTTAAGGAGGGCCTGTTAGATGACAAATGGTGCGCGGTTAGGGTCCAAGGCTCAGCCGGCCAGGGCAACAGTAGGGGACGAGGGCATGACTTGCGATCTTGTTTCCGACACCACTGCGGCCTTCACCTCCACCACCGGCGACTAGCAGGAGGCCCGGGTTGCGCGGGTCGAAGTCGGCAGCAAATAGAGGGCATGACAGGGTTAGCTTGGCGGAGGGGATGGTGGGAGCCATTGACTGCAAAATGATAAGAATTAGAATAGGTATCAATGAAACAGGTTGTGGTGACGAGGAGGAGAAGAAAGAAGGAGAGGGAGAGGGAGAGGGAGAGGGAGAGGATGTAGAGAGTAGAGAGGATGTACTCCGTAGACAAGAAGCAACAAGAAGCCAGCATGTGACGTTCCCGCGATCTCTTGGCGATCCTCCTTCTCCTCCTCCTCCTCCTCCTACTACTACTACTACTACTAATCTCCAACTTATATCAACATATCCTTCGACGGAAATACTTACTTATGCATAAATGGCAGTACTTAAACCATGTAGCTTGGTAATATTCTACCATCTCAGTACGCATTCAAAATTCCAACCAGCACGGGACTAATACCCATACCCATACCATACTCCACCTCACGAGGAGAAGGAGAAGAGGAAAGAAGAGGAGAGAAGAAAAGAGACGACGTGTAGAACACGGTAAGGAAGTAGTAGTATTGGACGGTCTATATGCGCTCCCCCTCGCCCCCGTTTTGTTCTGCCCGTGTTCGTCGTCTACTCGACCTCCTGCCCAGTGAATTCCGGCAGGCGCTTGCGCACATCCTCCCACGTCTCCTCGCCCTCCACCAGCGCCTTGATCGCCTGCGCGATCTCGTCCTCGCTGGCTCGCACCTGCTTCGTCGAGTCGCGGTCGCGCAGGGTGAATGTGTCGTCCTTGACGGACTGGAAGTCCACTGTCACTCCGAACGGGGTACCCAGCTCGTCGTTGCGAGCGTATCGCTTGCCGATACTGGCCGATGAGTCGTCCACCCGGTTGGAAACCCCCATCCGGCGCAGCTTGGTCGTCAGGCGCTGCACCAGGGGAGCGAACGATTGATGCGTCGACAAGGGAACAATCAGAACCTTGGTCGGGGCAATGGCCGGGGGGAAGGATAGAACCTGCGGACGAATGCGTTAGCGTCATGTCAGACCAGAAAGAAGATGATCGGGGAGATGTCGGGGAGCTACGTACACCACGCGCCTCGTCGCCTTCACGGGTCCAGTAGACCTGCTCGATCATGCTGTACAGGATACGGCCAATGCCGAAGGACGGCTCGATCACATTGGGCGTATACTCGCGCACGTTCTCCACGCGGGTGCGCTTCTCGATCTTGATCAGCTCCTTGTCCAGCTCGACCTTGCCGGAGGGGACGCCCTCCACGGCCACCTCAATCTTGCCGGTCTGCTCCAGGTCAAGCGACAGCTTCTCGCGCAGCTCCTGGGACAGCGCCTCAATGGCGGCCGTGACGGTCTTGCCATCCTTCTTGAAGCGGGGGCCGAACTTCTTCTTGTCCAGATCGATTTGCCATTCCTCGACCTTGAGGGGCTCGGCGCGTGTCTCCCGGACAACCAGGGCAGCGCCGGTCTTGTTCTTGTGCACCGTCAGGTCGTAAGCACTGCGGTCGGCACAGCCGACACACTCGATCCAGCCGTAACTGGTCTGCAACTCGGCATCCCAGCAGTCGGTGGCGTAGTGCGCCATCTCATTGGCCATGTGTTGGCGGAAGCGCAGCCTCTTGGGGTCCACGCCCAGCTTGGTCAAGAACAGCTGGATCCGGGCCAAAAAGTAGCCCAAGGTCTCGTTGTCCACCAGCCCGGTCTCAACCGCCTTGCCAATCGTCATCTGCTCCGTCTGAGTGCTGCCGGACAGCTGCACGTGACGGTTGAGCAGGGTCATTTCAACGTCCTTGACCTCGGCGAACCGGGAGTGCTTCTTGCCGCCCTCGGGGTCGACGAAGTGCTCGATCTCGGCCATGAGGAACTCACGGACCCGCAGCAGACCGGCGCGGGGCGAGATCTCGTTGCGGAATGACTTACCAATGGAGGCGGAGGCGAACGGCATGGACTGCTGGTTGAAATCCAGCAGCTTCTGGAAGTTGAGGAACTGACCCTGGGCGGTCTCCGGGCGCAGGTAGCCGGGCATGTTGCTGCTGGGGCCGATGGAGGTCTGGAACATCAGGTTGAAGGCCACGGGGGGGAGGAGGTTGCCATCGGTGGCGGGGTTGCGGATGTCGTACTTGGCGATGATCTTCTCGAGGTCGGGCCCGTCGAAGTTGTCGATCTGCGCCAGGATCTCCTCGTATTCCTTAACGACAGCATCGTCGAGCTTGACCACCTTGGTCTGCTTGACCTTCTTCTTCTTCTTGGCCTCCTTCTCCTCGTCCACCTCGACCTTCTGGCCACGGGCCTCCTTGTCGCCCTTGAGGCGGCTCTCGAGCACCTCCTCAACCAGGTGGTCGGCGCGGAAGATCTCGCCGGTCTTGGGATCCTTGCACATCCAGTCGGCGAACTTATCGACATGGCCACTGGTCTTCAGGATCTCGTGGGGGGTGAGCATCGAGCAGTCGACCTCAAGCATGTCCTCCTCCAGGACGAAATGCTTGCGCCACAGATCGACGATGTTGTTCAGGATGGCGCACCCGGGTGGGCCGTAGTCGTAGAGGCCAGACACACCGCCGTAAATCTCGAAGGAGGGGGTGTAGAAGAGACGGCGACGCAGCATGGAGTCCAAGACAAGCCGGTCGACGACCTGGCCGGTCTTGGTGGTCAGGGAAGCCATTTTGTGCGGCGGCGGCGACTTCTTGGTTTTTTCACCGGGCGGAATCAAAGAGGTGGGGGGATTTGAGGCCGAGGGCGAGGTTGAAAAGGATCGTTGGGGGGGGGAAGCCGGCGATGTGAGGGCACAGGCGTGGTGGGGGAGGGAGAGAAGAAGTTGCGGTTGATGGCGGGGGAGAAAAGAGCGTCGGCGTCGCAGAACTGGCGCAGTTGGCAAAGTTACTGGCACTCGCACTCGACGCAGTACCGCGTGAGTCATCCGCCCTCCCATCCGACTTCGTGCGCACTCACGCACCCTCCACGGTCTAGAGAGAAACTCGAAAGATTGACTTGGTCCGGGAGAGGGGAGAGGGACCACTTTGCATTATTATTGCATTGTTGCTGTTGCTGCTGTTGCTGCTGCTGCTGTTGCTGCCCCCTCCGCCAGGCCAACGCTCCGGACGCACGTGACGTCACATGACCGCGCAGCGCTGACGCTCACCGCCGGCCCAGTGGTTATTCCGCCAGATTTTTCTGGCATCTTTCTCTTCGTAGTCGAGTTGCAGACCCCTCTCCCCAACAACAACAACCCCCCCCCAACATACATACCAAAATGGGCTCCAGGAAGTCCATGACCCGGCCTCCGCCCGATGCGGGCTTCGACGTCAAACCCCGCAACAAAATCCAACGCCAACTCCTCCATATTAAGCGGAAGCGCGCCAAGGACTCGACGCGCCGCGCCGAACGATACGCCTTCAAGAAGGAAGAAGCCAAGAATCCCAAGTTGAAGGAAGAGCGTCTGAGGCGCAATATTCCTCTGACCATCGACCGCAAGCGTGTCTGGGACGATGCCGACAGTGACGTTGAGGATGGGCTAGGACTGAGCGTTGACGTCGAGCGTATCAAGCGGCGCAAGCAGGAGGAGGAGGATGAGCTGAATCGTCCACTGAAGGGCCCGGAGCAATCTGCAGACGAGGAGTCGGATGACGATGATGACGACGCCGACGAGGTGGACAGTATGCTTGCCAGCAGTGATGAGGAGGATGTGGATGAGGACGACGAGGACGGTGACGACAGTGACAGTGACAGCGGCAAGAAGAAGAGCAAGAAGGACGCGAACGACAGTCGCGGCCGGAAATCGACGCTTCCATCGGCTACCGAGCGTGCGACCAGCCCGTCGCAATCGACCAAGAGCACCAACCTGAGCCTCGTTCCCGAATCCCTGGCCGCCAAATTCCCCTCCCTCTTCAACACCGAAAAGCCGCCCGCTCCCAAGATCCTGATCACTACCTCTCTCAACTCGACCCTCCACCAGGAAGCCCAGCTGCTGACGGACCTGTTCCCGAACTCGCATTATGTCCGTCGCACGCGGCACCGCTTTGCCCACCAGTTCTCCATCCGCGAGATTTCCAAGTTCGCCTCCAACCGCAACTACACAGCCGTGGTCATCCTGCGCGAAGACCAGAAGAAGCCCGCGGGCTTGGACATCGTTCACCTGCCTACGGGGCCCATGTTCCATTTCTCCTTGAACAATTGGGTCGAGGGAAAGCGCATCCCCGGCCACGGTAACGCCACGGAACACTGGCCCGAACTCATCCTGAACAACTTCCGCACCCCGCTGGGTCTGCTGACTGCCCATCTCTTCCGCACCCTGTTCCCCGCGCAGCCCGACATTGAGGGCCGCCAGGTCGTCACCGTCCTCAACAGTCGCGACTATCTCTTCTTCCGCCGGCACCGGTACGTGTTCCGGGAGAAGCGTGAGACTGAGAAGGCTGTCGTCGGCGCCGACGGGAAAGAAATGAAGGGCGCCGAGGGCATCCGGGCCGGTATGCAGGAGCTGGGACCCCGCTTTACCCTCAAGCTGCGTCGCGTTGATAAGGGGATCCAACGGGCCAGTGGCCAGGAATGGGAGTGGAAGGGAGGCATGGAGAAGACGCGGACGAAGTTTCAACTATAGTCGGTGTCTGTGGATTTAGGTCTTTACGTACTTCATTTGTTTCTAGCCTTTCGCCTGGTTCGACAGCATTGGGTTCGGACGGAGTTTGGATGAGAAAAAAAGGGATTGATTCATTGGTTGACTGGTTTTTTTTATCATTTTTTTTCTTCTCGCGTGTATAGCTTGCCTGTCTGCCATGGTATGGAGATATCACAACTATCTGGTTTTGTGTATAGAAATATAAACATCACGATCTGGTCTGGTCTCCCTCGAGAGGGATTCATACCTGGTCCCCTTCAACCCGAACGTCAATCTTCAAAAATAGACACGGGAGTTGCCCGGTACATCCACGTACTTTAATATGTCAACTGGCAGCGTGAAGCAATCCAGAGTATTTATCCATTTCGTCCAACATTCCAGCTACAGGGCTGGGGGCTTCCTACCCGTGACAATGCGTACCCGTGCGGTCACCTGAAGACCTCCCCTGAGCAGCTCCGTCTTAACTTGGTCACAAGGATCTCGGACCTCCTCCGCCACTCAGCCATATGTTGCCGTAAGCGGGCGGATGCTGAAGGCCTCCAGGCCCTCCAGGAGAGCAACTAGGGCCTTCTTCCCCAAGGTCCGTTCGCGAGGGGTATCGGGCCCCAGGCCAAGGGGAAACGTGTATTCATAGACATCGACATCGACGAAACCTTCCGCACTCAGCACCGTGGACCCGAGATGGCTCATATCCCACGGATATCCGGTTGAGTCAGTGGCGGAGCGCAGGGCGGAGAAGAGGCGCAGGTAGGAATTGGCCGAGATGGAGGTCACGGCATCTGCAGAGAAGTCGGTGTCGGCATTCCCGACATAGCCCCCAGGAGCGAGGTGCCGAAAGGCCTGCCAACAGACGAAGGGCCAGTCCGGGAAGGCGCCAGCGAGGCCGCGCAAGTGAATCAGATCGAACGGGCCGTCGGTGTATGCCCACTCGTCACGAGCGTCATCCAATTGAAAGTACACGTTGGGGAGGCCGACGTGACCGAGGCCGTGCTCGAAGACGCCGATTTCCGAGGCGGTTATAGCGGCGTCGGGGTAGGCGGTGCCCATTTCGATAGCCCAGTCGCCCGGGCCGGTGCCGACATCGAGGATGCGCATCCGCGGTGTATCCAAGGCGACGGGGGCGGCGGTCAGACGGCCGTCCAGTAGGATAAGGTAGATCTGATGGATGACGTTCAGACGGGTTTGCTCGGGCCCATCGTTGGGCATGAAATAGGTGCCGTTACAGTATCGCCGGCCATTCTCAAGAACGGCAATCATGGAGGTGCTAGAAGTTCCAACGTGACGATTAGCAAGCACTCCGGATCACGATCTTGTCTGTTCGGCTGACGGGGTCTGGGCTTACATGAAGACCTCTCGTCGGAGCCAGGCTGGGAATCCGAGCCTGATTCCGACGCCGGGTACAGGCGATGCATTTCCCATGTTCCCTTCGGCGCACGCTCGTCCTTGCTCTCCTCTACGATAGGCACATCTTGTCCCGACGGCTGGACGTCTTGCTCCTCCATGACATGACGGAATTGGCGGGTCGGTGAAGAGAATGGTGCATCAAGCTCGGTGTTTATAGAGGACGGTTGATGGGGAGCGAATGCACGCGCGCCCGACCACTTCAGAAGCCACACTTCGTGTCACTGCTTCGTGCCCGTAGAAAGCCGCAAACTCGCGACAAGCAGGGCACACAATCAGGCGGGCTCGTCGAGCATGAGCCACGAACCTGCAGTCGAGCTTCACAGACACGTGGGAGATGCACTGTCCATGGCTCTTGGTCGGTCAAAAAGGAGGGAAAAGCAAAGAAAAGCGGAGTCCTTCGAGAAGGACGCAGTGGGCCAGGCTGTGGGCGATCAACACGAATACTTCCTGATAACAACCGGGCTCTTTAAGGTGAGAGGGGCAGCAGAGTAGAGTGGCTAGCCTGGATGGGTAGAGTTCACGCTGGCTCCGTGCCAGACATCTCGCCAGCTGTCAGGGGAAAGGGAAGAAGAGGGCCGGAATATGGGTAAGGAGGGCAGCGATAACATCACGGAGGCTGGAGGAGGCTAGCTAGTTCCTGCAACGCGCATGCTGCTTACTGAGAGGCTGAGAGGTATCGCCAGACCCATCGGTGCAGCACTCGACCCCATGCGACTTGCCAGAGACCCGTTCTGGGGAGCTGGACTTGACAGATCGGGGCCGATGTTTCCTCCGTTCCTCGTCTCGATCCTGGTTCCTGGGTCTGATAGCCAGGCGTACCCTGGGGTCCCGAGAGATGGGCGTCTATCTGGTGCGCCAGTGGGTGTAGGTTTTTGAAGAAATGAGGGGAGTCAGGTTGATTGATTGACTGATCGACCGATTGACCGACCAGTGGCAGTCGCGATGTGGATGTGTCGCAAATAGGCAGTGGCAGAGAAATCTAACGGACTGTCTTGTACCTAGATATCTAGATGATCTTCCGGGGTTCGAAAGCCTGTGTGTTGATTTTGTCGACAATGCGATGCGAATATTATTTCCAAGGAGGATGAGTAGTAGATGAGTGGGGTAAAGTCAGTGTTAAGTTCTCCCCGTCGCGAAAGAAAAAGTAAACGGCCTCATTGTTATTCCTCCTCCTCCCCCCCCCCTTCTGTCTCTCCACTACTCTCCTTCCTCCTCTTCCTCCTCCTCTTCTCTTCTCTTCTCTTCTCTCCTCTCTCCTCCAATGTCACCTACCACCCCTTCCTCCTCCGCCTCCGCCCTTTCGACCCTCAAAACCCCGCGACGATTCCTCTTCATCGCCTCCATCGGCAATCCCCGTCCCTATCGTCAAACCCGCCACAGCGCCGGCCACATCCTCCTCGATGCGATAATCCCCCTCCTTCCAGCCAGGGCGCCTCTGGTCTCCTCCATCGCGGCCAATGGCCCCCTCTTCTACAAAACCTGGCACAGTCCGGCCTACATGAACGAGTCCGGTCCCAAACTGGTCCGCCAGTTCCAATCCTGGCTCTCCTCCACCCAGTCCGAGACGTTCAAATCCCTCGTCCAGCGCGGCCATGTCCGGACCGCCACCGACATTGCCCGTCCCGAGAAGACAGAATGGCAGGTCTGCGGCGTCGATCCCCTCTCCCTGCGACACTTCGGGCCGACGCTCGTCATTCTCCATGATGAGTTGGAGGCCCCGCTGGGAAAGGTCCGGGTGAGGAGGGGCGGACCCGAGGCAGCCAGTCTGCGTGGCCATCGAGGTCTCATCAGTGCCTTCGAGAGTCTGCGCGGTAAAGGCCTGTGGCCCCCCAAGGGAGCGTCCAGTGATCTCTCCGTGTTGCGCATCGGGGTGGGCATCGGTCGTCCCGAAACGAGAAACCGCGGGGACGTGTCCGACTATGTTCTCGCGGATATGAATCCCAAAGAGTTGGCTGCAGTGCGTGCCGCTGCGGCGCCCGTCATGGAGGCGCTGGCCGATGAGCTCTACCGGGACGGGGGCGGTTCGTGACAGTAGTGGTTGGGACAATGGAATGGAGCGTGGATCACTACATAGATGATTATACCGGTGAATTGTAGATACCCATGTAATTGAGCATTTGGACCCCCCCCCCCCCCTCCTCCCCTTCTCCATACGCCTCACGGAGACATAGCTCTTGGTTGGAATAGATCACCAAGAGGAGCAATATTAACAATGAGATACCAGGGGCTATCTGAATGCGGAAGCCAAAAAAAAAAGTAATTAGAGCGGCTATCAAAAAAAAAGGAGTCAGCACACAGGGTAATAGAACAAGCACTAAAATAAAACCACCCCACAGCAATACAGAAAGATCAGACAGTTCCCGCTATGCTCAAATCCCGAATCTCTTGCAACACCTCTTCAACCCGATTATCCAGATCGCCCCGGGCGTATTGATCTCTCGTCTCCGCATCCAGATACTGCTGTACTTGGGCCATGCGCGAATATGCCTCCGCGCAGAACCGCAATTGGATCTTCACCAGAGCCTCGAAACTGGGGTCCAGGTACGGCACGCGCAGATCGATCAGCTGTGGCAGTTCATTAAAGAGTTGTTCGTTCAGCTGCTCATATGCTTGCTTGGCGATCTCGGTCTCGCGTTCCATCCGAGGGAGCTTCGTGACATCCTTGTCGGGCTTCTCAACCAGCTTCTTCACCTTGGCGCGCATCGAATCGTAATCGAGTAACTTGTGGTTGCGCTTCTTAATGCATTCATTGATATCGGGGAAGTATGCGCAGAACCGGGAAATGGGCTCCAGCACGGTTGATCTAGGCGGTCAAGTTAGTCGGCGTCCGGCGGACCCAAATCCACCCATCCGAGATCGAACCAACATACCGGTACGGTCCATCCAAAGCCTTAATCGTTTCGGCATCCAAATCTTCGACGGCCTGCTTGTAGCTCCGACTCACCCCATCGCGGGTTCCCGCATCGCCGTAGAATGCATCGATGGTCTCAGCAATGCGCATCTGGGAGGCCGTCATGGCTGTTCATCGTCCACGAATCAGTATCCATAGCACCACCATGCCGACCTAAACCCGAGGAGTGGACGTCAAACCAGCATACCTCGCAGAGAGTCCAGATATCCCTTCGCCTCTTTCTGTAGCCGATTGGCGGCGGCTTCCATGGTCCGATACCGACTGCGTGCATGCCCGTTAGTTACCAAGGCATCGATCAATGCGCCCGTGAGACACCATACCGTTCTTCAATCTCATAGTCGCGATCGTTGGTACGTTCGACATGCCCTGTTCCGACCGGCGCCGTATGTCAGTATCTGTCGTCGCATCGGGTCGAATTCCTCATGCTTGATCACCGGTTCGGCTCAAGCGGGGAGATGATGGCGGGGCATGGGGAAGGAGGGGGGAGACGAGCAACGTACCCGTCTTCATCATCACCTGCGTGGTAGCGCGGTTGACATTTTTCTTGAATCCTGTAATTTCCATAGTGACCTGTCAGAACCCTTTTGGGCGCAAGAATTCGGGGGGGGGGGGAGAGGGGGGATTCTGCGGACCTGCCCAGGACATGATGGCTGGCAACTAGCGGTGGGATGAATCGAGTGGTGGTTCTAGAAGGAGGAGAGTTTCGAAGGTCTGAATGTTTGTCAGGGCGAGGTAGCAGACGAGAGAGATGCTCAATGAGAGAGCCGGAGAGGATGGTTGTGGGGACGGAGAAGGGGAACAGGCGGAGGGTATACAGACATGGCATGGCGATGCCCGATGGAGGGCTCGGGGTGGCTGTGCCCCCGTGGCGGTGTCGAGCTCGTCCCAGGCTCCCAGCGGAAGGTAAGTAGGAGGTGGTAAGTAAGTAACTTAGACAATACGGTACATACCGTAACCGGTACTTCAACTGAACCCTCCCCTCGTCCGCTGACGTCATACAGCCGTCTGCCTTCCGTCTTCCGTCTTCCGACTTCCAACTACAAACGATCGTGATGTCAGTCAGTTGCACACAGCGGTACCTGAGTCGCTGGAGACGTCATGGCCTTTTAGTTATCACTCCGTACTTCAAGTGTAGTACTTTATAGTACTTCCCCTTAGCCGCAGCCCAATCCAAACAACCACCCTCCTTCTAGAAGGTCTTTCTTTCCCTTGATCCCTTGTTCGACGAACTCCAGAGCAGTCATTTTGGATAATGAGGCTTATCGGACCACGTCCCTAAACCCTAGGAAGGATCGATCAGCCCTTTGACCTAGTATTGATCACGGTTGGTACATCGTGGTTGACCCTCGGTGGATGGATTCTGTCCAACAATACTGATATGGACGGGGGCCAGATGGTAAGGTAGGTAGGTTGCGTGCTACGGGATAGTTACTGGACATACAGTACAGGGTAGTGCCCATAATCATCAAGCTGCCTATCGTTCCATCTGGAGCTGGACGAGCCGAGCTGCATAGGGCTGATATTCCACGATGGGATTGGACCGTGTCTCGAAAGGGCAAAGAGTCAGGACCAAAGAATTTGATGTACGGAGTACTGTGCGCACTCAACCAGAAAATCATACCTACCTATATCTACTTCGTACTTACATGGCCGGCCATACGGTGAGGACCGACCCTCAGCTGCTGAGCTGTTGTCGATCTCCACCCATCCACCATCCCGAGCCACCGTACCTATGTAAAAGTCTTCCGTCCTGCTGTAGGGCCCCTCCGAGGATCGCTTCCTATTGACTAGTACTACTAATGGCTCGGGCTCCTTCTGGGGCTGCATGATGCGCCAAGCAAGCTTGATCTCGCGTTCCGGCGTATCCTCCGTTTGCAGGCCCGGACGGAAACGGTCTGTCGCCAGCACCCGGCTTCATTGGACAGCCGATCTCCCTGAGGCGTCTGATGCATAAGTAGGGAGTATCTACTACTACCTGGCACTGCTGCATGCACAATATGCCGCAGAAGACTGGCCACAGTTCCAGTCCAGACCTGGGTCTGGCATGCGGGCTGAGAGTGAGAGTGAGTGGGCGAATGCCGGGAGTCTTGGCGGGCCAGGAAACAAGGATAGTAGGCCCCTAAACCCTAGGTTCTCCTCCATACGATGCATGCACTATAAGAAGCCAAGACATTAGGTTGGACCCCATCATACTTACACAAACTAAACAGTAATGTTGTTTGTTGGTGGCTGTCGGAATGTAGATAATCCTGTACGAGTTTTTTTTTCCGCGTTCGATCGAGGCCAGGAGGTGGCCCACTAAAATTTTCCTACCGACCCAGTCGGCATGGAACATGGGATTCCCGTCCATGGGGTGACTACCATGGAGACAACAAGCCCGTGGGGGAGACAGCATAATAATGTTGGATATACTTTGTATGTACAGAGTACTACATGCTGACTCGGTATGGACCATTGTGCAGTTAATGCTGAGACTGGGTCGATGACCGGCACACCCCTGCGGTGTAAAGGTCGACAGCGCACATGACGCACAAATGCCCCCAAACACAACGCTATGCATAGGCTTCTCGACATGCTCACAAGGAGAAAAGGGGGGGAAGGAAAAATATCAAAAAAGTACATAAGAGAATCATGACAAGGATGGTCATATTGGAACAGATGCTGCAAAGGGGTATCCCAAGAAATTCACCCCACCCATATTGATACAGTTTCCCGGAACCCTACATCCCACAGAAACCATCAGAAATAAACACCGTCCAAGGAGAAAAGAAAACACAGTCAGCCCCGAAAGAATCGCGCCTTGGCTAAAGAAAGTATACGGCAGTCAGCGCGATGGAAGACACCCGAGTCGCACGGCAGTCCCCGCCAAGGACCATCTCCCTCCAACCCTCCGGAAAGGCCCCAGAAACATAGAGGAAAACATGATCGGGGGTGCCTGAACTGGGGAGAGTGATGGAACGTTAATATGAAAAAGCTGGAAAACGGAAATGTGGCTCATAGGTCATGACACTTCGTTGCATTGGCATGAAAACATGACGACCAAACTAAGCCCACGAGCTAGTAGGCAAGAAGGGGAAAAAAGAGAAAAGGAAATCAAGACAGAAAACATGCGCCGGTATAGTAGTGTAGAAATCAAAGGTGCCTCCTTCTATAGAACAGTCGGCAAAGAAGGATCGAACCACCCCAAAAAAAGAAACGGGAGAAACACACGAACCGCCCGGGTTTATGGTTTTTTGACACAGTCACAACGGGCAGAGAGAAGCAGGTCACCACCAGGGATACACAGCCCGGAACAACTCCAGATCAGCCCGCTGAGACCATGTCTCCCTCTCGGATACGCCGGCTGAGCCCTCGAGAGACCTCACGGCACATCACATCGGGATCAGTATCCTTCCTCGCCAGCCTTGCACAGCTTGATCTCGCGAACCCATTCGGATTTCAAGACCTGCGAGGCATTAATGCGGCGGGAAGGATTCGGATCAAGAATGGAATAGATCACGTTGCGACAACGGGCCTGTGGGACTTGTAAGCTGATGCGTCCTGTAATTCGATGGCAGGGGGGCCGCTCTTACCCGATGCAAGGTTTCGATGGGCGCATAACCATCCTCGTGCTTGCGACCCTCCAAGTACCGCTGGTAGAATTCGTCTTCATCCTTCCGGGCCACCCGCCAGAGATGGCGCCCAGTCCTCATAGCCATGTAGATAACGCCCGTCGCCCAAAGATCAACGGCTCGTGGGTCGAATTCCCTCTCGACATATTCTTCGGGCGCGATGTAAGGGGCTGAACCACAGAGTCCCGCCGTCATGTGAGCTTCTTTCTCCCAAGCCATACGGAAACATTCGCCATTGCCGAAATCGGTAATTTTGAGGGCCCCGTGAGTGGTTAAAAGCAAATTCTCGGGCTTAAGATCGCGGTGAGCCACGCCCATCTCGTGCATGTATTCAACGCCACGCATGAGCTGCTTGAAAAAGCAATCCGCCTCGGAAACTTCCAGTTTCCCAGCTGCCAGCACCAGTGTGTAAAGGTCGCCGCCAGCGCAGTACTCCATGACTTCACAGTAGTCCCCCTTTGCGTCTTGCAAAAGGTCAAGAGTGTGGATGACGTTGGGGTGACGAAGGGAGGAGGAAATGCAGAATTCAGAGGTCAACCGTTTCTGATACTTCTTTGTGGTTTCTTGGGGACGCCGGCGAAACTCCTTCACTGCGTATAGCTGCTCAACCTTCGAATCTTTCGGATCCACCTTGTGGGATATCCGGACAATACCGAAGGCGCCACGGCCCACGATCTCCTGGCATTTGCCATATTTGTCCACCAGCGAAGCCGTGGCGTTGGGACCACCTTTCTTGTCCGCGGCTAACTTATCCCGTTCATTCTTGAATTGGTCGATCCAGGTGGACATCAAGGACAGCTGTTGCTCTTCAACATGATCATCCTTCTTCCTGCCACCACCTAGCATGTCTCGCAGCAGATCGGTTAGCTTCTCTTGTCGCCTTGCGCTTCTGAGGTGATGGGTGTGAGGGCCATCCGCAGGCACCTCAAAGCGCTTGTGAACGGCGGGCGTTTCTTTATGCTCTTTGCCATTCCCGGGCTTCGCCTTTCTTTCATTCTCTTCTTTGGTCGAGGCCTGCCGGGAGGGAGCTCGGGAGGAGGGCTTCGACGACGGCTTGGAGGAAGGTTTCGAGGAGGGCTTGGATTGCTTGATGCTACCATTGTTGGAGGGCGCTTTGATACTCTCGGTACTGCTATCGGAAAAGTCGCGATGTGATTCCGGCTCCTTCGGGGTGGTCGACTTCCCCGTGTTGGAGAACATGCGAGAGATACGATTGGCCATGGTCGGTCGAGAGGACTTGTTGGAGGGGGGAACGGGGAGGACCTCCCCGTTCATGGCGGACAGGTTCATGCCCGCGAAGGCACGTGTTACCTGGGGCTCTCCATCTCGAGAATCGTGTGAGATCTGGGAGGCGGCGGTGGAGGAGACTGCGGAAGGTACAGGTGAAGCTGATTGTGGAGTCATGTGCGGTAGTGTGAAAGGGTATGTGCACGGAGGGTTAAGAGGAACAAGACTGCCCCCGTGACCAGGTGGGGAAGTGCAAGCCTACAGCACGAAGCTGCAGAGGCCAAAGACAATGGCTTATGAGGGATATTGAGAGCCGAAGAGGAAAGCTGAGAGAACCGGCGGGGGAGAGGGGGAGGAGAGGGAGAGGAGGGAGGGGAGGAGAAGAAGAGAAGACAAAAAAAAGTTGCGGTGGCCCCAGCCGGGCGTGGTCGCGGTAGTGGCCTGAGGCGCCGGGGTCTAGGTGGTGGTAGTGACGGAAGGGACCGCGGGTGGTGGAAATTGCAAATAAAGAAACCAGAAACAGAAAAAGAAAAGAAAAGCGAGCAAAAAGCACACGGCGCCTCCAGGCCTGGAATGTAGATAACTAAGCAGACTGGGCTTGTTGCCTTGCGAATTCCAGTATGTTATTATTATTATTCTTCTTCTTTTTTCTTTCTTGTAGTCAGGGAGGTGGGTGAGGTGAGATGAAGCGAGGTTGAAGAGAGGTAGAGGTAGAGATGAGATGAGGTGAGGTGAGGCAGTGAGGCACAGCTGAGCTGATGAAACCTAATGATTTACCCCAGGAAAAGGTGTTGTTGTACGGAGGGAGGAAGACGACGGACCTCTTCAGTTGCAGTGGGCGGCCTGGCTACGGGGGGGCGAGGTTGAAATACCTTAACGGGTACAGTAGTACGCCGCGGACGTCGCAGGTGTGGTAAGCTAGCTAACCTACGACTAACTAACTACTAGATACTACCACCACCACCACCCACCCACCGAACAGTCAGTCCACTTAGGGATGAGATGGTATACCAGTCAGTACGGAGTAGGGAAATTCCTATGGGGGTTATTCATTATTGGGGGAGAGGGGGGAGACAGGGGGAGGGGGAGGGGGGGGGAGAAGAGAAGAGTGGGCTGGTTGGCTGGTTGGCTGGTTGGCTGGTTGGCAGTTTCTAGCAACGAGTCCTTTTCCTCGATAGGATGGTCTTATTAATCTCAGCAGTGTGTGGGAAGTGGGAACCAGTGTTGAACCTGTGCGGTGAATGTACTGTCACGGAGGGTCCCCCTCTTCCACTTACCAACTTACGGCTTCGCACTCGTAATGGCTGCGTACACTGTGGAGGCGACTCCGTAGTACTACTTACTACTACATACAAAGATGAGGGACTTTTCGTGTTGTTACCGGATGTGGAAGCACGGGCAGCGCCTCCCTCCCTCTGCGTTGTCTCTCCGGTACTGGAACGGTATGGTATTGTACAGGTTGCAGCCACACCACTGATCACCACGCCTGAGGTCGGTCCTACGACGTAAGGTAGTATACCTACTAGGTAAGGTAGTACCTTAGGTAGTAAGTACCTCCTGGTAGCTCCGATCCTGAGGTCGTTGTCAGATTTTATGACTCGGTAGATATAACGATGAACGATGACTGCCCGGGTACTTGGTAAACGAGGTTTTTTATAGAGGTTCGTACTACTCCGTAAGGTACTTACTAGGTATCTTAGGTATCTTAGGTAAGAGTGAATCCGCAATCGTCGCTAACTAACTACTGGTACCTAGGTACCTGCCCATACCAAAGTGGCGCGGGCATCCGTCACTCCAGCCGTACATGTTACCTAGTAGTACCTTACTACTAACTACTAGTTAGTAGCTACTGCTAGTAGTAGTCACCTTTGGCATGCTGCGCAGCTGTACTAAACCCTGTTTGTCACTCTAAGTAAGTAAGTAAGTAAGTAAGTAAGAAAGAACAACTTAAGGGAAGATGGCTAGTAATAATCTTCCGAAATGGGGTCCTCTTCCGCATTCACTTTGTAGGATTCCTCGATACTTAGTACTTGATACTGTGGTGGTAGCAACAGCAGCAGATACTCCTTCTACTGCTACCTACTAAGTAGGAGTAGTAACAAATCCAGCTGCCTCGTTTACGCACAGCCATATCCCATTCTTCACCCATTCATTCTTATTATCGTTATTGTGGTTGTCCAGCAACTTCCCCTCATTTCGTTCACGAAAATCAGTCGGATGACGTTCGCCTCCGTGGCCGCGGAGAGACTCCACGCTTGGTCTCGCTTGGTCTCGCACATTCCCCCAAAATGACGTTTACGCGACTCGAGTGTTCCTCGTCGCGACCTTAAAATTCGGATCATAATACTGCAGGGGCCGCACAGCCTCAATCAAACCTTCGGGTCCGCGGGGCCCGCACATCATGGATGGGGAGCCGATGGCTTTGGGAGGGCTCGCGACTGGTCAGACAGAAGTTCAACACTGACCGATACTAGATAGAAACCGAAAAATAAAAAAATGTATGTAGTACGGACTACGGAGGGCTCCGTTTCTATCTACTAGTAGTATCTAGACTGGCATGTCATGCTACCCGCATGAGGGGTAAACCCCTACTAGTACTTACTTTACTACCTTAGACCTTAGACTACTACTAGGTAGTAGTAGTAGTAGTAGTAGTAGTAGTAGTAGTAGTAGTAGGCACCTAAGGGAGGGACCGAAGGGACTCGGCATCCACCAGTCACTGCTTACCTGCCAAGCATAGTATCTTGTCTGCCTACCGGCGTCCATGTCGGGCCTGCTTATTTCATGCGAGCCTGCAGAGTCTTTGGCCATCGACGGAGTACATCCATACTCCTTGCTACCAGCTAGCCCAATAATGTCAACTGGACCCTGTATGTCTGTATGGGGAAGGGGTTTAACATCCCTCGGGCAGCAGCGATATACCACATCCCATCTGTCGTGGAACCCTCACACGTCAATCACGAAAACTGTTGCATGAACCTCCCCCCAACGACCGTCGACGTCGCGGCGAGGGCACTGGATGGTTATGAGTCTGGCTCTCGCACGCCTTCTCCTCGATCCTCTGAGCTCCCCCCCCCCCCCCTTCCTCCTTACTTTTGACATCCGGTCCTAGCCTGTGATCAGATCATGGCCCCATCGTCCTCTGTCCATTCCACTGGAGGATGGGGTTGGTTTGAGATGGAGGCAACTTTCCTTCATGCACACGCCCCGTTCGGGGTTCAGTGTCTCGAGGATCCGGGTGTCGGGGTCAGCAGGTGTGAAAAATCAGGATGAACAGGCGTCGTGAGTTATCCAATTTGACCTTCTTTTCTGGACGGACGAGCTTGGTTGAGGACCAGCGACGACAGAGTCACAGCAGGAAGGCAGACCGACAAGCAGGCAGGCCAAGTCGGCGTCCGCCGCCTCTCGTACCCCCAAGCACTTTTAAACAAGCAGCTATAGGATGCAAGTCGAGCAACTCTCGAGCCGTCTGGCGGTCATTGCTCACGCCGAGCATTTCTATCATTGGCATCCCAAGAACGCAGGATAATCATCTGCAGCGCTATCCTTTGCGGCCATTCGTGTGTCGAACAAACACCCTCTCCTATTACTATATCCGGATGAATCAACGTGCGTCCTCGTCGCGTGTGCTCCGGCTCAACACGGTGATATCCACCAACACACTGCTCCTAGCACTGACTGGATCGGGCCTTGCGAATAATGACGTGGGCTCGCCGTCAAATCAGCCACGGGGTGTACCGTGTACACTTTAAAGCGAAAGCACCTGCGCCGGACCTCGGCTCAGACTAACGAGGAGAGCTAGTCTGGAGTAGGCTGACGGACTTGGAGAAGACGAATCTATCTACCTAGTGACGGGGGTGCGACGTGGGAGGGAGGAGGTTCTACTAGGGTGGTTGATTTGCGGAGATCCTGCTGATAACCATAGTACCCCATATCGCCGGCAGAGCTGGTCCGGACATCCCTTCAGTTCCTCCACCCAAGGAAGCCAGATAGATAAATGGATCGATGGATATTAGATAACGGCAGTTGCTGTGCTCCCCAAGTCCGTGAGTCTGTAAGATAGCGATGGGGCGGGGTTCGGATTTGTACCACTAGGGGGAAAGCGAAAATAATACAAGACACATGCCATCCGCTATTGCTAGGGTTAGACACCGGGTGGATCCAATCCCCACGCGACGATGCTAGGGTTGGGGCACCGAGATGAGAGCCTGCAGAGTGCAGGTGCGTTGCTTGGCTTGTAAGTATCTATCTAGTATCTAGTAGGTAGTATCTTCTAGATGGGTAGATGTTTGACCTGGAGGGCCGACGGGGTTACTAGAGACTCCCAGGTAAGTACTACTCTTAGCTTCCAGTCAACCTTACCCAGTCAGTTGTGGGACATGAAGGGCCTCCAAGCCAACCCATGCCTGCCTTGTCTGCATCGTAGTGTCGCAGGAGGATGGCGTTGAGATCCATTTGCACGAGGGATTTTTCCCAGCCAATGACCGAGATGGAAGCCAACGAGAAGCAGAGACAGAAGGGAGAAGCCCGTCCCGACGCCATTGTTAGTGGCGGTATCTACTGGCCACGATGGCGATGCAGCCTCGAGTGGGATGCTGGGCTGGTGGATGCACGGCGCTGAGTGGGGTCAGCCCCGAATGGCCTTCAATCAATCATCGCAATGTCTTGTCTACAGTCTAGATAAATAGATAGAAACATTATTATCATTGTTGTTGTTCTTGTTGTTGTTGTTGTTGTTGCTGCTGCTGCTGCTATTGCTATTGTTATTACTGTGTATGTACGGATTTCTAGTATAGTTTGAGGACACTTAAAAAAACCCCCGGCCGAGGAAGGGGACAAGGGTCCGATCAATTGATCGCGCACGATTTCATTGTTTCATTGGGTCGATTACTGCCTCGTACAGTCCAGCGCAGTCCGTAAAAGCTGGAGATATTACTACTTCTAGTAGAAAGGTAGTAGTAAGTACGGAGTAGTCGTAGTAAGGTCTACGGTGCGCATAAGAAAAGTTGATGCATGTTGTAAGGATAGAATCGTGGCCAGTCCCTCAACAGCTGCACAGCTGCAGGAGTCAGCTTGCTCCCTCACCCCTTTCCCCCGTTCTCTCCCGGAATTGTCAGCAGTGATGGTACGTACATACTTGACGGAAGTGCGACCATTTCTTCCGTACGTTAGATGTGCAGGAGCGAGCTGAGAGCTGTGGATGACTTGTGTGGGAATGGGATCTATACCCTGGCTCCGGCCGCATACATCTGCGGGCGCGCAAAAAAAAGCAATCGGGTTGGAAAGCAACAACAGATCCCTTAGGGGGGAAAAAAAGAAAGAAAGAAAGAAAGAAAGAAAGGAAACCAAAGCAAGCCTGATAGCAAGGGGAAAAACCACCAACTGGTTACTGAGAAGACCTGTGAAGGGTAAGGTATGCTGTATGTATACGAGTAAACATGTTTGGTGTACCGAAATGAGGGGTTTCGGAACGACATCCGCTTTCCGATACGGTTCGGTTCCGGCCAACCATCCACCTGATGCATCCATTACCTCCATTCCTATCCAAGGTAGATTCGTAGATACTAGGTAGGTACGGGTGGACACCCAGGAGGTACGTATTATTATTATTCAGTATTTCATACAGTAGCGACCTAAGTGGGAATCACCTAGGTAAGATCGGTAGGTGAACAATGGGTGAAAGATCGATGGGGAATATGTCCGGAGTAAGTACCTTACCTTACGAAGTACTCCGTACAGTAGTATCTAAGATACTGCCTTAGTACTTACCTACTAGGTACCTTATCCACTACATAATATTATCATTAGGGTCCTTTTGGCTTCTAGGCACCTGCGGAAAGCATGTGCATTGATTGTATATGTACCTATCTACTAGGTATTTATGGGCGGTTTGTTGCCCTCGTTGACCGCTAGTAGGTAACTTTACCACTTACACCCACCGTACCTGGACCACACCTTGGGTACTAGTACGGTAGGATGATGGGCCTGGCAATTACTGGCATCGAATTTGGGCGTGTATTCATCCCGTACCGTAGCGGTGGTCTGACCATCTACCATTCACCCACCACTTTGTCTGATGTTTGGACTCTGATGAGACATGACTGGATCCCCGGCGTCCTTAATTTCATCGACGGCCCTAGCACATCACTACCCATCTAGATAGTACGGAGGAGATACCTCCTAGGTACGGTGGAGAGGGCTGACGAGTTGACGACCGACCGAGCGAATGAACGCCCGATGGACGGGGTTCAAGCTTCGCCGCATCCGCGTCGCCCTTCCCGTCCCAGATTAAGCTGCTGCGCGATGCTTGAAGGTTGAAACCGACTAGATGCCGCGTACGGGGTACCGCGCACATCGATGCATTCCTGCGTGTTGGAGGAGAGGGACATGGCAGATAGATACCCAACCTACCTAGGTATCGACTCAACTTGTGGGAACTGACATGGCGGTAGCAAGTTAGCAACAGCATCCTCAGTTATCAGATGACGGGTCCCGGAGATTTACATCTTGATCATGCGGAGAGAGAGAGAGAGAGAGAGAGAGAGAGAGACCCCCCCATCAGGATCTCTCAAGGACCCCTCGAGGTGGTTATCTATACAACATGCACATCCATTGTACGGCAAACCAAACCTTGGGAGCGGAAAGAGAGACAGGCTGCCGAAAAAAAAAAAAAAAAAAAAAGAGAAACCCAAGGAGAGTCATGGATTGACTTGACCGTCTATTCCTCTGAGTCACCCGGAGCTTCCCTTGGCAAATCTCGTCTTTCTACGCATGCCAAACTTATCGGACACGGCCTCTCGGACCCTCCTCGAGCAAGGCACAGTCAGATGAGCCCTGAGCCCTGAGCCATGAGCCATGAGCCATGGCCGTCCTTCTCCTTCCTCCATAGAACACCATTCAGCCACATGCAATGATGGCGAGAGTGTGGATGAACAACAACGCCGCAACCCAGTACGTCCACCTCTGGCACAACTTCATTGGGCACCAGCGCCAGCAATCACAATCATGATGAAGTGGGCGGCGGTGAAGGATGGTGACGGCCGTCTGATCTGGTCTGGTCCAGGCCGTGGCGACTTACCTCGACATCCGCGCCGTTGAGATATGCGGCACGGTTTGCTTGGATCCAGGTTCGGCAGTCTGGGCCCTGCCGCTGACGTCCCTTGGGTTGCCCCTTGGGTTGCCCTAGTCCAGAAGATTGAGCTGGCTTCGCCGAGTGGCTTCCATCCGACGAGACAACCCTTCCACTGGACTCCCGAGTTAAACAACCTTGACATATTCCAAACCTAACCTGAACTCTATCGCACCTCAATATCATCACCGATCTCGATGCGGCGGGTGACACCGTTTTGACCTCAGACTTGCATCAACCTGCCAAAGAAGGCATCCTGAGAAGCTTATATACTACCCTGCGAACGACCCGAGTACGCGGGAATATCGAAGATTCACATCACGATCTGCATACCTCTTCCTGCCATTTACGTTCCCCATCCATCCAACACTGCCATTAAGCAAGCATGTCCAACCGCTACGAGAGAGAGGCGGAGGATGCCTTCGAGGATCAGAACGACCCCTCACCGCTGTCGGGTGCTTTTCGCGACAGCACATATGCTCGTGAGACCCAGCCCAGCTTGAGGGATCAGATCCCACTGCAGGGGGATGAGGATGTTATCGAGGATCCCATGCAGCCCCTGTTCTCTAACACGGACCAGCGGCTCGGTAGGTTTGGATCTCACCGGTGTTGGTGGAACGACGCCTAACACGTTCGCCGTAGCCCAGGACGAGGACGAAGCGATTGACCAATCGAACGCCATCTCGGGTCGTACACGTGGCGCGAAGCCCCAGGCGAGAAATCAGTACGATGAGGGCCCTGACGAGGATGACTTGCCTGATGACGTTCTCTATGGAAATACCGGGGTGTCGCTTTAGCTAAGCTTTATGGTGGGGCAATAAGGTTTGAGGTGTTATGGTTATCACTTGTTAAAATAAGGGCGAGTATAATTTGAAATGTACAGCTTTTGACATAATTCATATAAATCGTTATCCTCACCCGTAGAACGCTCATCGACTTCTCCTCAGTCTGATCGTTTCTCCTGGGTGCCGTGTGTGGACTTTGAGCTTCACAGGCGTAAGTATTCCAGAGCCACCTTGGAAATGGCTGTCTTCATTGAATGAAAATTGTCTGCAGGGCGTCAGTATCGGGCATAGTTCTGACTAGGCAGTGCTTGTTGCATTTCGACCGTATTCAAGCTCGGTGCTGGATGATAGCACGAGGCGACCTAGGGACGCGACGTGGAGCTGTCTCAGCTCGCCGGGACTTCTGTTGGGTTGAAGCTCTATACACATAGCTTCCCTGCGCGAGCTTTGGGGTGGCGCATTTCCACCGAAATGAACTGAGGGCGTCGTGCGGATGGACATAGGCGTCAAGACAAAACCCGAGTCTATGGCCGTATGAGAGCGAGTCCAACGATACAACGAAAGAAGGCACTTACCACGAACTGCTCCAAGGACTCCTCAAAGAGCTCATTGTTTACCCCCACCCCACCTGGGTGTTCCGCTGGAGACAATGGGTTCTTGACCACTGGAAGGAGACAAACAGTCAGTCTATGCCTATGCCGCTTCACTGTGTCCATGCCAGATCACGGTCGCATACCATATTCGACATAAAGATTGATATAGATCTGCTGTAGGGCAACGCGCATGCTCGGGCTCTTGATATCGGTGAGCATGACGAACTTGATATTGGTGGGGGTCTCGTAGTAGTGCAGCCGGTATTGACTGGTGCGATATGTCACGAAGCTGGATTGTAGCCGCTCATTGTCAGACCCGGCCCTTTCGCACGCGCTATACCCGGCCCGGTGCTTACTTGTCGTCCTCGCCTCCTAGTTTGCGGGCCATGTTTCGCAGAGAAAACACCGTGCCGAAGATCAGCTTCGCATCGTCGTCGGTGGTGCGCGCCGACTGGCCCAATATCGCGGGGGGTGCGGTAGCCGGCGCCGAGGCCTCGGAGGTTGGACGGGAGGATTTGCTGGCCACGACGGAGCTGGGACGCGGGAGCCAGCGTCGTTTATAGATGCATTCGGCTAGTTGTTCGAGCGAGCAACGGGGTTAGCATCTCCAATGGGCGGGGTTG
This sequence comes from Aspergillus heteromorphus CBS 117.55, assembly GCF_003184545.1. Classification (NCBI taxonomy): domain Eukaryota; kingdom Fungi; phylum Ascomycota; class Eurotiomycetes; order Eurotiales; family Aspergillaceae; genus Aspergillus; species Aspergillus heteromorphus. The sequence goes on from NW_020290436.1 coordinate 88,679, forward strand.
GGGGTGGGTGGAAGGGGGAGAGGGGAGAAGTACATACCATGACGGTCAAAAATGTAGAAGGAATAAACCACCATTGTGCGGAGAGTGATTGGGGGGAATGGCAGAGAGGGAAAGGGGAGAGGGATATAGAGGGGAGGAGGAGGAAGAAGGGGAAGCCGGGAGGGGAAGTAAGCGTTGGGTGTTCATCGCGCGGGCGGTGAGGGGCGCCGGTGGCTCAGGGCGGGAGAACAACGGATCCGCGGTTGTGGAAGGCAATGTTATCATCCTTCCTCTGGGTATATTTGTTGTTTCAGTCACTCTGGGTCTATATCCACAGTACTATTCATAGCACAAGACCCCAGCTTGTCAACAAAAATAGCCATTCTTCATCTTCACTCCAAATAATAATCACCCCCCCTCCCCCTCTTCTCAGTTCCCAGGCCCCAGACATTTCTATCTCCGGTTCGGACCCTGGCTTGTTTGTTTGGTATACTAGTGAGCATCTCCATCCCTCCCGATCTCCTCTTCCCCACATCCGAACCACAGGCAGCCGCCATTATTATTATTATTATTATTATTATTATTATTTTTCTCCCCTCTCCCCCCCTCTTCCCCTCCTCCCCTCCTCCCCTCCGGCCGAGACAGCCAAGATCCGCCGACCTAACGGCCCTTTCCTCACCAGAGCTCTGCTCAGTGCCCAGCCTACCTCCCGCACTCGTCCCCATCGTCCCGGCCTCCGCTGTATTCAATGGCCCCCGGGAATACCGAGTTCCCCGAGCAGGATGCTAGTCCGAACCCCCCCACTGACCGTCCGCAACCGTTTCGCTATGGGTGAGTTCGACCTCCTTGCGTGGAGTCGGGAGAATGTTGAACTCGTCGGTCCTGGCAAGCCGCTCCGACGGATTGCTTGCTGATCTAGAAGTCGTCCCCGCAGGTCGACCCCTTCATACGATAGCCCTCAGAGACACCACCGCCGGAATCCAATAGTTCGACGTCCCGTCAAGGTGAACTAACTCCCCTCTCTCTGCCTTGGCTATAGAAATCCCCCCTCTCCACTGGCAGTCATTTGTCCCGTCCTCCAATTCCTTTTTCTCCCACCTGTCCATACTAGTCGATAACCCGGAACTAACGTCGCACTCAGGAAACGCTCAATGCCCGGTCTGAATATACCACGAGTCAAGACGATGGTACTGCAGAACATAGGATCAATCAATATGTGATAAAGCAGGAAATCGGCAGAGGTTCATTTGGCGCAGTGCATCTGGCCACAGATCAATTTGGAAATGAATACGTATGTACTTCCCCACCTCCGGCACAGTCGGTCCCCCTTTACCCCCTGCTATTTATTTGTGACCGGGGCTGATACGGTATCCGATCGTCTAGGCTGTGAAGGAGTTTTCCAAGGCCCGTCTACGGAAGCGTGCACAGTCGCATCTTTTGCGCAGACCTCGGGGCCCCAAGCGCCCTTCTGATGGCTTCAACTCCCCTCTGCATCGCCGTCCTCCAGGCGAGGAGGAGCACAAGGAAAACGCTCTATACTTGATCAAGGAAGAGATCGCCATCATGAAAAAGCTGAATCACAATAACCTCGTGTCGTTGATGGAGGTCCTAGATGACCCCGCGGAGGACTCGTTATATATGGTCATGGAAATGTGCAAGAAGGGCGTTATCATGAAAGTCGGGCTCGAGGAGAGAGCCGATCCATATGATGACGACCAGTGCCGATGTTGGTTCCGTGATTTGATTCTGGGAATCGAATACCTCCATGCTCAAGGGATCGTACACCGAGATATCAAGCCGGACAACTGTCTTTTGACGGTTGACGATGTCCTGAAGGTCGTCGATTTTGGCGTGTCGGAAATGTTTGAAAAGGATTCCAGCATGTTCACCGCGAAATCGGCCGGCTCGCCGGCTTTTCTTCCCCCGGAGTTATGCGTAGTGAAACATGGGGATGTCTCTGGAAAGGCGGCGGACATATGGTCGATGGGTGTTACGTTATATTGTCTTCGATACGGCAAGCTGCCCTTCGAGAAGCAGAGCATTTTCGAGCTGTACGAAGCAATTAAGAATGATCCTGTGGTATGCGAAGGGGAGACCGATGGCAACTTCAGAGACTTGATGACACGGATTCTGGAGAAGGACCCGGCAAAGAGGATACAGATGGAGGAGCTACGAGTAAGCCTGAGTCAGCGCCATGCCATGGCATTAGGCGCCTTGCTTATGAGGTGATATATAGGAACATCCGTGGGTGACGAAGAATGGGCTGGACCTTCTGCTATCAGAGAGTGAAAACACAGCGGAGATTGTTGGCCTCCCGACGGAAGAAGAGATGAATTCAGCCATTACGAGGACTATTGGCCATGTCCTCGCCGTGGTATGTCTAAAGAGAACCCTCTCCTCCATCAGTCTCGCGGGGCCCGACGGTGCAATCTAACGGGCTCTAGATCAAAGCTGTCAAACATTTCAAGAGGCTCATCGACCCCAAAAAGGCAGATTCGCCAATGCAAAGTATCTTAGGTCAAGAACACGAGGCCCATTTCGTTGAGCCTCCCCTTGAAATGGAGCCAGAGGAAAGCTTTTCGGTTGGCAATATGTCGCCGACCAATAAGAGCCAGAGCCTAAACACATACAACAGAAAGGCCTGGGAACGAGATAACGTCTTGAGAGGATACCATCATCGACTCGAAGATCTATCTTCCAATCTGCCGTCAGATAGTAGTGGGCCAGCCAATTTTCACGGTAACACCAGCACAACTGCTGCCAACGCCGAGCTCGAGAGGAAGAACTCTGGCTCCCGCCGCAGCATCAATGTCGGACGAGGTTCTGTTGACGACACGCAACCAAACTCTACCCCCCATTCTCCGTCACCTTTCATTCCACTGTCCCGAGCAAGCTCAGTTACTACCAAGCGTAGTGCTGAGGGGACTCGTGGGCATGCACGTGATCCTCTCGAAGAGGAATTCCCTTTCTTGTGCATTGGCCCATCAACCTATACTGGCTCTTCTGATATAGAAGATGGACACTCAGAATCCGACCCGATATTCGAGGAACCGGATACTGTAATATCAGCTGAGCCTGGTGAGATGGACGAGGACATGATAGTGAGCGAGTCACCAGGCGCCGCTGAGTTCGATATTTATGAGACTGCCTATCGACAAGAAATAGAGCGAATTCGGACACGCACTGTTCCTCGACAAGGTACCATACCAAAGATGTACCTGACTCGTCGCGTGGAAGGCAGAGATGATGTGAAGAAGTTAGTAGGGCAAGATACTGCTGATCTAGCTATAGGAGCAGGCAGAAAGAACGTTGCCTCAAGCTTAAGCTCCGCAGTCAGCGCGATTAGACTTCAGCTGGAGCAGCAGCAGAGGCTCAAGGACGCAGAGGCGCAGAAGCTGACCCATCCATCGCCATCATCTGCGTCGATTCCAGAACCGACAGCGTCCTTCTCCGTAACTGGCACCACAACCACGCCGCCCGAGGCATCGAACCCGGACGGTCCTTCATCTCAGCTACCGACCTTACTTAATCGTGTCAGAAGCAACCAGGATACAATCTGAAAAGAGTCTGGACGTACTATTAATGCAAAGAAGAGACGTAGGCCTAGTTGCCCGGAAAATGTGGGGGGTGCACCCAGTGATATCGCCTTTGTTTTGCGAGATCACTGCGTATTATACTCTTTATATAAACATAGGCTTCCAAGGCACCTGTTGAAATTATGCCGGCTGGGCATACAAAGTACCCAAGATGCATGTCGGTCTAAGGTCTTGTCAAAACTTCAGTTCTGATGCTTACCGAAAAATACGTAAGCTTCTTGTGTCAATGTTGGTGATATACAGCTAGAATTACGACAAGGATCTATGAATTTTTACACCCATCACTGACAGTTTTTCGTCTTCTTGCATTCTTGTCAGTTTCCCACATCATTCTTTTGTCACACTTCACTCTTGGTGTGCTCAATTGTGAACAGCGACCTCTTGACGTAGAGTTAAGTCTGTACATATCTCGTCAATATCTGATGACTAAAGAATTAGTAATTGTACAAGTCAGGTGATTAAAATCTAAGTAGCAATAGAAGGCAAGATCTGAAAAGTATAGAAAAGGACGGAGGCTCGAGAAAGGGCATATGGTCATTGATGACAAGGTGGGGGGAAGCATTAAAGAGAGACACAGAGCAAGGAAAGCAGACAGTGAAATCGGAAGTATCGTTTCCATAGCAATGATTCGTATGAATCGAGACTTGGAGGAGGGGGCTTCCTCCGAAATCCGATCATGTGGGCAATTGATATGCAGAGAAGATCATCAACTCAGTGCGTCATCAGGGAGCATGCATGCATATAACAACAGGAAAAGGAAACCAAAAAAGCCAAGTGAAATGAAACAGTCCTGATCACAAGGCTGACCTGACCGACTATTACATGGTCCCCAGCTCGTGTGTGCTGTGCGCACAAGGTGATCCAGAGAGGCCAACGCAGGGATTGGACCTGTCTGTCAGGCGCTTCAACTCGGACATGATAAAATGGTAAGGTAGATCGATCAAGAAAGGTCCGCCAAATATGAGCAATCAAATTTCAATCGAGCCGCCCCGCTAGAAGAGCGGAAAGAAGAACTCCGGTACGCAAGAAAGGGGAATCGGAGAAAAAAAGGCGGAAGAGACGAGGGTAAATTATGCGTCGCTCGTTGCTTTGTTTTCGTTACAAGTCATTTCCATTCGATTCCTGGAGGGGATTCCGGACCAATGCTATCTATCACTCGTGATCAATGTTGTGGTTCACTCATCGTGCCATAATGACTATTAGAAACGGAAACGCTTTTTCGTGGTTGTAAATGATTGAACGTCATTCTGGTCTATTCTCAGAAGGTCTGCTTATTGGTAATTCCGGAGCCGACGTAGGCGGGTCGTCTGGGTGTCTGCTGGGAGGGTGTATTAGACTCCTTCGGTTGCTCTCCATAAACGGGGTTCTGTCTGGCGGGCGAGGTTCGAAGGGTGCCCCAGGTTCCCTCCGCGCGAGGGGGTCCCTATGCCCCAATTGTAAGGCTTGCGGCGAAGGAAGTGTCTGCCGTATCTCTGGTGGGCGTGGGAGTTCTCTCATTGTAGGACCCATTTCCTGATTTGGCAGATTCCTCGGTCGCTCTTCGTTACTCGGACCCATCAGTGCCAGTGGTCTCCCCGGCAGAGGGACGTAGCGCATGTCATGTTGCAATGGATCCGACGGTCGGCTGCTGGCTTGAGGGTTGAACGGCGGCCCTAAGGGTCCGATTCCGGAGGGACTCGCAGGCGTAGACGACCCTTTTACCTTGTTGGAGCTAGATCGCCGTGGAGGTGGATATGTCTCTCCCCGGGCTTCAGCAGCTGCCTTGCGCCGCTCTGATTCGGCCTTGCTAGGTCGACCTCGTTTCCGAGCGGGCTCGCCTCTGTAAGTGATGCTCTCCGAGCTCGGGGACAAAAGTGCCGATGCACCACTCTCACTGCTGTAGGAAGCCGTGCTGGTTGCGGGACGTGGTTGGATCGCGCGTGGCACACGGATTGCCTTGTCCGGAGGAAACGGCCTCTTGCGCATAACATTGTCCAGTGGAATCGGAGCCGGGACGGAGGGCTCATGGGGTTGTGGGGGGAACGGTCCAATATTTGGATTGGCAGAAAGCGGGGCATGTTGATACATGTTATAGAATGCCAGCTGGCAGGAGTTGAGGGAGCGCCCTGGACAGAATGGGTCAGCAAAGCCAAGCCAGTTATCTAGGCTCACGAGCCTCGTCCAGATACACGATCAACAAGATCAGGACACGAGCCGCATCGGCCCAGGGTGCCAGAGGCAGAAGACAAGCAGAAGGTGCCGGCGGATCTGTACCTGGAGGAAAGGGTATGTCCGCCCAGCTTGGCTTAATATCGAATTCCCGAATGATTCTCACAAGATAGCTTGAAGGAACCCGGGCCTTTTTCAGGATTTCGGTGAGTAGAGTGTACTAGATTTGGCCACCATGCGTCAGCTAACAGCGCATGTGGTCGTGAAAGCGAGGATGGTCGTATCCAACCGCATCACGAGGCGAGCATCGGTAGACCTACCTTCTCCTCCTCAGTCCATGGCCTCTCTGGTAGACTCGACATAGCCAGCAGACCATGGAAGCAAATGTAAGAGGCTTCCCTTCTCGACAGAGAATCCGACAAACGAACCGGAGGGAACCACGCCAGGACACGACCCGGGATTCAGCTATAAAGAGTGACGCGTCACGCGACTACGGATGCAGAACAATATAAAGAGCAAAACAAACGCCACCCAGAATGGGGAATCAAGACGCAAAGGGAACCAACGCGGAACCGGGACCTGTAAAGGAAAAGGAACAGAAAATTATCAAGAAAGAAAGAAAGAAAGAAAAGAGAAAGAATGAAAACAAGAAACAAGCGGAAAGACAGAACTACCAAAGAGCCTCCCAAACGGAACGATGCGTCTACACCGGTGTATCAACACGTGGATTCTCCGATATAATTGCAAACGCGGGCTAGAGATGCAGCGAATGGAGACCGGGGACAAGAGCGACAGCAAGAACAAAGGTCAGCAAATGAAAGAAAGAAGGAAAGAGAAAAAACCGAGGCAGATGGGTTGGTTAGCAGACATTGAAGGTCGGGGTAATGTTCACTGGTGATATTGGGGCGCATGAGAGATCTCAAGCCAAGAATCCAGAAGGCCGTGTAAGGATCAAAAGATCATGGAGCTGAAACCAACCAGCAAGAAGTACTTTAAGATGAACGAACGGTTGCTCCTTCGGTTCAGATCACTGCAGGGAACGAGAGTTTGGAGAAAGTCCAAAAGGAGGAATGAGAAGGAGGAAAATCCGAAAGGAAATTTAGACAGAAAATAAGGCTTAAAAGATAAAAATAAACGACAGGACCCAAGTGGATCTTGATCGTGGCCCTAACAGAGAGATGTCAGGGCCGTTGTCAGTCGTCCGTCGTCGATGCGGGAGATCGAATGGATTTCTGGAACGAACAGTTTCAACGGTGCATAATGGCACCACACAGAAGGGCGAAAACGAATGTAAAAGAGGGAGAGGGGAAAAAAAAGGGGGGGGGGGGGGAAAGAGAGGGGGAAAAAGAGAACAAGAGAAGTTCGACCAGTAGTGAGGTAACACTGTATTCTCCCAGGAACTTTTCTAACCAAACGGACTTTTTAATCCGGAACCACGCAGGAGAGAACAGTTGCAGATGCCACAGGTACACGTCCGGTTGGCAAGAGGGGAGCTGCAGGGACTCCTATTCTTTAGTTCCCCTCTGCCTTGCGACTTTCGAAATCAGAACGAAAGAGCCACAATGGGTCTGAAGTTGAGTAACTCGGACAAAAGACGGCGGATCCAGCCAGCCTGAGTTGGATTAGACCGGGACCTGCCGAGAACAGGATAGTGTTTCAAGAACGATGGTTTCAAGTGGCTCAGGTGTCTGTGCCATTTGCAACAGAAGAAGTGGAGGGGAAACTGCACCCTCACTGGGGAGGGGCGCATTGGCCTGGAATTTCCGAGCGATGGAGCGAAAAGGACCAAGAGGGGTATCAAAAAAAAAAAAGCAGTGAAAGGCTAAGGATGCATGAGAGCTGGGAATCGATAGGAACCTGGACGGGTAAAGCAGGGGGCACAAGACCAAGACCGACTCGGCGTGAAGAAGCAATGCAACAACAGCCTGCGGCTACTGCTGTACGCCCTGGCTACGGAATCAGACCAAAGTTAAAAGGTCCTGTGTGCTAAAGGCATTTTTTTATTAAAAAAAGGACGATGGTCTAGCGGCGTCCTGGGAGAAAAGGCTTGCCGCCTCTGGGTCTCGAGTCGTTCCTCTGGGGCACAAAAGACCCTCTCGGGGGAAACATCGCGTTCCGACGGTATAAGATGGACAGTAGGCGATTGATGATAGGTGGATCCTGGATCCTGGCGCCCCAAGGTGTTGGGTCAATGGACTAGAATCGACAGGTTGCTCAGAAATCTGGGAACAGAAGCTCCTTGGGGAACGAGGTTCGGGGCTGGGACCCGGAAGTAGGTAGTGCGGTCGATCCATCCCGGCAGCAACTCGTTTCTGTGAGTCTGTGTACGGAGTACTGTACGGAGTAATCCGTACAGTTACAAGAAATGCAGAGACATGCATTGGCCCTATTCACGATAGCGGGAATGCATCCGGCGATGACTGGCAGGAAAATGATAGCGGCGGAGGCAGTTGATAACCGCAGGGTGGGGTGTCGGGCTCCGCAATAGGCGCGGACAAGAGTAAAATCCTGGAGGCTGGGTGAAAAAAGATGGATCCCGTTAGTGCAGAAGACGATGGAACGAAGGGCTGCAAGGATGTTCCGGAACGGCCAGGCCAAGGCTAAGCCGTCAGACCGGGCTTCCCAGTCCACCCGAGTTACTCATTCTGTCAAGCGTTGAGGCGATGACTGTATGTCGGGCGAACACTCCGTAGGCACTTATCTTATTAGTACAAGGTTTTCAAGTTGCCCAACAGTAACAGTGTGAAGAGAGAGAAGGAACCTCAAAGAAGAAGACGGGGTAAGAAAAAAGAAAAGAGAAAAGAGAAAAGAGAAAAGAAAGCCATCACCCGACGGACAGAAGGGTCCAGAGGAGATCGATCCTGTCGTGGCTCTTCTTCTTTGCCCTTGGTTATTGGGGTTAAATTATCCCTGGTGGCCAAATGGCGGGCGTGCAGGGACGGAATATCCATCAGGAAGACGTGAAGCAGCAGTCTTGGCCGGATGACAGGATTCTTCATCCACAGGGCCAGCCAGTCTAATGCCACCGCGCTTGTGGGCTTGGTAGACGGCTAGTACTACTATGTACATCGCCGGGGCGTTGTGGTGATGATCTGGCCAATGTTGCCACTGATTTTCATTTGACGGGTCAATTGTCGGGACTCGGGTGGCCAACAATTATTATTAGTAGCAATTGCAGTTGGAGAAGCAAGTCAAGCAGTAGCAGTACACCGTAGTGTACACCGTACAGCAGCAGCAGCAGTAGTAGTAGTGGGCTGCCTTTTGCATCGTAACATCTGATCGAGACTGACAATGGTCCATGCACGAGAACCATGCAGGAGCAGCAGCGCCCCGCCAATTTGAATCAACCGTCAGATAGTAGTCCGCTATAGTGCTGCATGGACAGGCTGTCACCGAGGCCACTGGTTTCCACCCTGCCTCGAGACCTTCCCCAATCATCAATGGCCCTGGCTCCGGGCCGGGGATTGCGGCTGCCGTCTCCGTTGATCAACAGAGTGCATTTAAAGGGGTTGGAACTGGGAACTGTCAGGGAAAAGAGAGGTGTAAGGATACTTTGGAGGAAGGTGGTTGAGCGAGTGGCAGGAAATGGGGGGGGGGGGAAGGAGAGGGTACAAGAAAAGTTGAAACTAAGCAAGGTCGGCGGGCGATGATGATGCCTGGGACTGGGAGAGAGAAGGGGGGAGGGGGGGTTCGGGCCTTGGGGCCTTGGGGCCTTGGGGAGAGAGTTGAAGTGGCAGAATGGGGCGTGTGGCGCAGGCGATACCCTTCAAGGTACCAATCACAACCAGCTTTACAGGCCCATAAAGTGTAAGCTTACCCAGCGCTAGACTCCGTAGGAGTCTACTACTACTAAGGTAGTACTAGTAGTAAGTAAGTACTTGCGGTTTACAGTCCCAGTACTCCGTAGAATACCCATTACCCAGTACCCAGTCTTCGGTACCGACTATCCACGGAGTACCCGCCGCAAAGGTACCGGCGACTTCCTGGCAGGCGGGAACAAGTGGTGGCAGCCCCACTTCTCAGGTACCCGTTTCGAGTGTCACTGGGAAATTCCAGACCTTTGTACGGAGTCCTTTGTACGTATATGGGCACACATTCACCTGATATTTTGGGAAATCCAGAGTACAGGGTGCCACTGGTATATATAGCCAGCCATGTTTGTTAGGAGTATCAGTATCTAAGTAAATGGTCTGGGTAGTCTCTCAGTCGAACGGTCTAGGCTGATACTCACCGACCCTTCACCACTTTGCTAGCATGTTTGACGGTCACCGTATGTAGCGGAACTACTACCACTACCACTACTACTAACGGGGTCCTGGTAACCAGATACTACGTACTTATTCAATTGGTATCACGAAATACAGTCCTATTTAGGTAGATGCCCTCCACAGAAAGTACCTCGTAGGAATGCTGGTTCTCCGAGTCAGAAGGCAACAAACAAGTCCCTAGTATGTAGTATGTGGAAAGATCCATGTCCCTCTGCCTGTGCGCACAGATCCATTGCTAGTAACTACCATCCATGTACGACTACTAAGTAAGTAAGTACGGTTATACCACTACATACACTACTACAGAGTACTACACACCTGCAATCTGTATGCGAACACTATGATCTGTAAAGACCGCTATGAGTTCCTCCTAGAAGTAGTAGTAGTAGTAGTAGTAGTAGTAATAATAGTTAGTGGCAGTAGTAGTGGCAGTGGCAGTGGTGGCCAGTGAACGGTGTACCTGCGGAGTACTCCGGAGGTACCACCGCTCTGGGTTACGCTGCAAGACAGACTGCATCGGTACCTGGGAGGCACCTGGGAGGCACCTGGCAGAGGCTCTCCGAGCGAAGAGTAGTTGGGACGAAATAATCAATAAGTAATTAATCCCACTTTGTAAGTATCTACTTTCCACTCTTCCTTTCCACTCTTCCACTCTCCACTTTCCACTCTCCACTATACTTACCATCGAACCGCTACACCCTCAGTCGAGTCAGTCCTACGGAGTACCTATCTAGCAATCAACCCACCCGCTGAAGGAAAGCTTTATACTTGGTTTGGCTCGAAGTGACCGCGGCACTTGTTTCTCGATCAGTGGTCCAAACGCCCATTCAGTCGGCCCTTCCTTGTCCTGGGGGATTTCAGAAGCCGCCGGCATGAAATCTCTCTCGTGTTATCGATCTCGGTGCTCCGTCCGGGTTGCCGCTTTCTTGGTTCTGGACTTAAATCCCTCTGGAGCCAGAAGAGATCCCTCGACCCTTCCATCCGATCTTCATCCACGCCTCTCCCTGTCCACTCATTGACACGCCGAGTCTCCCAGGCCACATACGGAGTGCATACTTAAGTATACTCCATGCACCGCCTGTAAATGCGACGTCCTTGTCCAATCGCTAACCGCCCCGAAACACGCCGGCTTGGAAGCACGGTAGAAGAGTGCGGAATCTGACATGTCGTCCGGACAGTCATTGTGTTGCATTTCAATGCTTCGCTCGCAGATCTATCTGTCCCGCCGTCCCCACCGCATGTGAGTATGGTAGGTGACTAGTAGCAAGTATGTACTTATGTACCTCCTAGAGATGTGTGTCAGCCGGGATGCTCCGTATCAACCATGGTGCAATCTGATCCTCCGTCCGCGTACCCCAGCCATCGGATAGGATAACTAGGAGGGTGAGCTGCATGGCGAGGAGGACCCTAGCCCTAGCTCTGACGAGCGGGGCGATTCGTGGCCTATGGATTGGGCTCGCGTACCAGCCAGCCCCCAGTTGGTTGGAGGACAGTCTTTTCCTGTGCAGATGTCGCTCGCATTGGTATCCACGCCCATTCCACCTGCCTCATAACTACCCGGTGCCCCGTCCTCGGAATATGGGTCGGGAAGGGATAAGTGTGGGACATGGCTTAGTACGCGTCCCCCAAGATTACGAGACCCAAGTCGTTGTTGTGCTTTGACCTACGTATATCCCCTGGCCCCCCCTCCATCTTCCTCTTCCGCGCGCATGTGTCGTTAACAGTTGTACCATTGTTACTTTGGTTCCGTACACCCTTCCCCTCTCGGGCTTTAGACCGGCCAGATTTCATAATCGCATCGTGGTCATGCCCCAGCTCCTAGCAGGAGGGACACCATCCTGAGCTCTTTTGAATCAGAATTGCTGACGGGTTGAAAGTGATCAAGACCATACAGGATGTTTTAACTGCTTGGTGGAGACAATTGTTACCGTGAGGAGGCAGTCTCCCACCCGCACGAGTGTCGTGACATCCGGGTAACAGGCTATGGTTACGATGATCATGCCTCAGGGAGAGAGTCATTACTAATTCCCTCGAATCCAAGATAGGACGAGGACTCTAGAGCAAGTAGCCATGAGCGGGCCGACCAGAGAGCTGAAGGCCATGCTGCGGCAATACTTGGCTATCATCAGCCGGAATTCAGTATAACACACGTCGAGGATCCGACATCCTGAGCGAAAGGGAATTGAAGCGGCAATCTCGTGTGTTAAATAGCTTCGGTTTCTCAGTTGATACACTCCGTGATCGGAGACAATTGCCTGGGTGGTGGGAGGGGTTATTGTTTTGTATCTTGTGGTCTGCACGGCCCCCAGACAAGGCAGGGAGGAGGGGGGGTATTAGCATGAATGAACAAATGAACAAATGAATGAATGAATGAATGGTTGAATGCAGGCATGAAAAGGGCAGCCCGTTGAGAAGTGAATGGATATGGAGAACCTAGCGAGGTAGAGTAGAGAGTTCTCGGAAGACAAAAAGATAATAAACGAGCCCTGGAATGAATGGCTGGACGATTGGAGGGTTCTTGGCACTTGCGGAAAACGTGGGCGATACTTGGACTTGCGGCATCGAATTATTCTGCCAGTCCTTCTTCATCGCTTCACTCTCCCTCCTTTTGGCCCTTTCTCTTCTTCCCTTTCTTCCTTTTCTTCTTCTTCTCCTTCGTCTCCCCTCTTCCTCCCCCTCTTCCACCTAGTCTCCCCACCCCCATCTTTCCATTCGTCCCGACTTTCGTTCTTTTGACCACCAACCTTCCACCCTTTCCAAAACACCTCTTACCACCACCACCACCACCACGACGACGCGCCGTCTCCGATCTCGCACCCGCGCACATCCCAACAGGCACCGATAGTTTGCGCGCTCCGTCCGTGTCGTCATGTCCCCTCATGACAACGCGGACCGTCGATCAGAATCAGTCGCCGATGCGGTGACTGCGATGAAGCTGGAGCCCGGCAGAGCGCCCGAAAACCCGGTCCTCAGCGGCGGAGGCGCCATGATTAAGGATGAATTGTCGGATGCGGCCTCCAGTGCCTTCCCCGTCGCTGCTCTGAAGGACAATCACAATCACGCTGCGGCTCAATCACGTCCCTCGTCTCGGTGTCCGGCCAAAAAGGAAGAGAATGGCGAGGACGAATCCAATCCGATAGCCACGGAGAGGGACCATGCGGACAGTGTGGAGGAAAAAGTCGGGGGCGACATCATTGTCAAGCTGGAACCCGGACATCCTCCCAAGCTGACCCGGAGCTCTTCACAGAAGGTTGTTGCGAGGCCACCGCAGCTGTTCTCCCAGCTGCCAAATAGCACGGGTGATGCCGAGGCGACCTTCGAGCTTATGGACACATGCACCTATGCCAATAAATTCATGGGGTATACTGAACACGCGATGGAATGCGATTGTGCAGAGGAATGGGGTAAGTCTTCGTAGATCTCCTCGTGTTTCCCTTTTGTGGCGTCTCCTTCCAGTCTCTACGCGGCAGCATCGTGCCCCGAGATCTCAGCTCGAGGTTGTCGAGAGGCGGCTGCCGTCTCTCAGTCTAAACGCTCCCCCATCCCTCCCTCCCTCCATACCTCTCTTCTCTCTCTCTTCTCTTCTCTCTCTCTCTCTCTCTCTCTCTCTCTCTCTCTCTCTCTCTCTCTCTCTCTCTCTTGCTGTCGAATTGCGTGGCACCGCTTTTCTACATTTTTGCGCTTGTCGCATGTCTATGATTTGAGGATCAAATTCTAACACAATCTAGAGCCCTCGATCTCCAGAAATGTGGCGTGCGGTGAAGATTCGGACTGCATTAACCGTGCAACCAAGATTGAATGTATGGGCGACTGTGGATGTGGACCAGAGTGCCAGAATCAACGGTTCCAACGCAGGGAATATGCCCCTGTAGCTGTGATCAAGACGGAAAAGAAGGGCTTCGGGCTCCGGGCGGAGGCCGATCTGCGACCGCACCAGTTCATCTTCGAGTATGTGGGCGAAGTCATCAACGAGGGCCAGTTTCGACGCCGGATGAGGCAATATGACGAAGAGGGGATCAAGCATTTTTACTTCATGTCCCTCAGCAAGGGCGAGTTCGTCGACGCAACCAAAAAGGGCAATCTGGGCCGTTTCTGTAATCACTCATGCAATCCCAACTGCTATGTCGACAAGTGGGTCGTCGGGGAAAAGCTCCGCATGGGCATTTTCGCTGAACGGCACATTCAGGCGGGCGAGGAACTCGTCTTCAACTACAATGTTGACCGCTACGGGGCCGATCCTCAGCCATGTTACTGCGCGGAACCCAACTGCACGGGCTACATTGGTGGAAGAACCCAGACGGAGCGGGCCACGAAGCTGTCGAACGCTACGATCGAGGCTTTGGGCATTGATGATGCCGACGGCTGGGACACCGCAGTTGCTAGGCGGCCGCGCAAGAAGAAGATGGGTGAGGATGACGAGGAGTATGTGGACAGTGTGCAGCCGAAGTCTTTAGAAGAAAACGGGGTCACCAAGGTCATGGCAGCCCTGATGCAGTGTAAGGAGAAATGGATTGCAGTGAAGCTCCTGGGACGCATTCAGCGCTGCGACGATGAGCGCGTCTACAACCGGGTGGTGAAGATGCATGGCTACCAGATCCTTAACTCCCAGCTTGCCATGTGGAAGGAGGATTTCAACGTGGTGTTCCAGATCTTGAACGTCCTGGATAAGTTCCCTCGTCTGACGCGGAATAAGATCATCGACTCCAAGATCGAATCCACCATCCAGCCACTGACCAGTTGCGGGGATGAGCACGTGGAGACCAAGGCTGCGATGTTGCTGCAGGTCTGGTCCACGCTTGAGGTGGGCTATCGCATCCCCCGTATGAAGAGGGATCCCAACGCCGCCACACCGGCCGTCAATCAGTTTGGACGGCGAGAGACCACTCGGGATGAGCGGCGGCGGTCCAAGTCACGGTCGAGATCCCGATCGAGGTCAATCGAGGCCCCTCGTGGCCCGGCGGCCCAGACGCGAGGAGGTCTCGGACAGAGGAACACCCATCATCATGGCCCTCGGCCCTTTCGGCGGCAGTTCAATCCCTTGCCCCCCGGGTGGTTTGCGGCCGAATCGAACGGGAGGACATATTACTACTCGGCTCGCGGTGATACTACGTGGACGCGACCAACGAAGCCCGCACCTCAGCTGCTCCTGCCCCCGAAGGAGTCGAGGGACAAGGCGCTACAGGACATCATTGATGGCATCATGAATGCTAAGGAGAACACCCCCAAAGAGAAGAGCGGTACCCCAGTCACCCCACAGACCTCGAGCAAGCCTACCCCGGATAAGAATGATGGACAGGATAAGTGGCGGAGCTATAGTGAAGAAAAGCGGAAGAAAATCTACGAGAACACGGTATGTGGCTCCTCTGCAGGCTGGCGTCCCATGCGACCCGGGGAAAGAAACTGACCGCATGCAGTTATATCCCCATGTCAAGTACGTCGTGGACAAGTTTAAGCACAAGCTTCCAAAGGACGACCTCAAGCGCTATGCCAAAGATGTGAGAATTGCAACCCCCTCCCCGGTCCACAGTCCCAGTCCCAGTCCCAGTCAGCCATGCTAATCCACTGCCGGCAATAGGTGGCCAAGAAACTGGTCAATTCGGATTTCAAGAACAACCGTGTCGGGGACCCTACCAAGATTGACGACAAACAGCAGAAGAAGGTCAAAAGGTTCTGCAAGGAGTTCTTCGACAAGGCCGTGATTAAGCACCGGGCATACGAGCAGCGCAAGACGGAGCGACAGTCGAAGGAGGCCGACTCCAGGCCGGATGACGGGGCAGCGGATCGGATGGAGGATGTCGGGCTGGACGTGAGAATGTCGGATGACGAGGAAGACGACAAGGCCGTGGCACAGGACGAGGAAACGGACGAGCTGCAAGGCAACCTCAAGCGCAAGAGGGAGAGGGACGATGCGCCAGGCACGGGCGATGGAAGCACGACCGACTACACCACGCCGACCTCCTCCAAGAGACAGCGATCCTCCACGCCGCCGCCGCCGCCCCCTCCCCCGATGAGCCCCGGGGGCCACGACGAGCCCGACGATCTGGACGAGGCTCGACAACCCCAAAGCGGCGACGACATCAACATGAAGAGCGAGACCGACTCCCCTCCGCCGCCTCCCCCTCCCCCTCCGTTGCCCGCGCAAGACGTCGAGGCCGAACACCCCGGCTTCACCCCCGAGGAGGGTGCCAACGAGCTCCCCCCTTCGCAGTTTGGTATCGAAGGCCACGTATAGCAAGCACCGCGTGTTGGCCAGTAGGCCAGCTCGCCCCAAATCCACCACCCATCAACCTCAACCTCCCCAGGGAATTCTCCGCATCGGGACCGGTGTTCTAGGCGTTTTTGAAGGCAGGTCTTGATTGACTCTTTGGTTGCTTGCGAAATACCTCTTCCACCTGTTTGTTATATTCCCTCTTTCCCTGTCAGACCTGGGACCTCATTCCTTTCGCTTTCCTTCCTTCTTTCTTTCTTTCTTTCTTTCTTTCTCTCCCCTTCTCCTTGCACCCAACCCTCTTCCAGAGATCTGATCTGATTTGCGCCCATCTGGCCAGCATCTCTGTCTGCCTCTCTTTTCCTTCGATCTCTCGTGACTTTTACATTTTTTTCACGTTCTTGCTCTTGTCCCTTTACATGAATACCAATACCCCCCGTCGTACCCGCGATACCGATGATGATTGCATACCAACCTAGTATTAGAGGAGAGGCAAGGCCTGCGCGCGAGAAGATAATACTTTTTCTTCCTCTAAAACAAAAGACGAAGGGAAGTCTCAGTCAACAAGGAGAACAGAGAAGAAAAAAAAACTTTCTGCTCGCTAGCTAAATTTCCCGAGAGAATAGGATGGGATAGGTCTGCCAAATTCATCCAGAAAAACACACGACACACATTGAAAGTGTATAAAATCGCGGCGCGTGTGCCTCTTTCCCTCCCTCCCTCCCTCCCTCCCTTCTTCCTTGTATAACTAGTTATTATTGTGGGAACCTTTTTTTTTCTTCCGTCCTTTTACGATCTTCTGGGAATGAGTGGCGCAGATTTTGTGTCTTTTTCTTTTCTTTTCTTTTCTTTTTAATTTCTGTGTTATATATCCCGTCAGGCATTTTATGTACTAGTTGAAATCTCTGGGGTTCTCTTTTCTTTTCCCTTCTTTTTTTGGCTGGGCTCCCTACTATCTACCTACCTACTACTAGTAGATAGAGGTTAAAGTGCCAACCACATAGTACTTTGCTCACCGCTTATACCTGTAGTACCGACTAGGTGCTACTACCCAGACACTCCTGTATTTTACTTGTTAGTACCTAAATAGTATGATGGAGGCACTCCAATACGCATGGTCCTTGAAGTTGTCAACTTGAAGAAACGAGAAAACTCCACCTGGATTGAATTCCGTCCCGTTCCCGTATCTAACCATTCGTGACATACACACACCATGAGGGGATCTTCGAATGTATTCGAGTATGTTTCATAGAGAGAGAAAGATAGAAGACATAAACCATCACACATAGACAGACTGAACAAAGGGTAAAAAAAAGACACCAAAGAGACAGGGGGAAGAAAACTCCTCTAGTAGAAACTCTCGACGATACTCTCCTTGTTGGCACCACCCGCTCCAATGCCGCGAGGGCCCATCTCACCCAGCCGGAACACGCTCTCAATGACACTCAGCTCGGTGGCGGTGGTATCCAGACCCGTGACGGCCAGCCAGTCGTTGACGACCATGCCGGCACCGACGACGGGGCTACCGCGGTTGACACTACCGGCGACAAGGGGCACCTGTAGGAGGGAGGAGAGTTCATCCTGGTCGCGGATGGAGGTCTTGGGGTGGACGATACCGCCCTGGTTGGAGAGAGCCATGTAGGAGCCAGTCAGGACGTTGTCGGCGACGGTTTGTCGGAAGACTTCGACGCCGAGAACATCGGCGATGCTATTGAACGCTGGTCAGTACCCGTACGTGAAACGTCCTGCGGGGGCACAATGGGGGGGGGACGTACATCTCTTCCGTTTCGCGCTCGAGATCCGGGTGGATCAGCGCGACGTGGTCATTGCAGCAGATGACATTTCCTAGGGCCGAGAGCCGCTCCTCTATCCGTTGGATCTTGACCGAGTCGGGCAGGGTATTCCGGAGATGTTGGAGTTCTTGGTCTGTTGTGGTCGTAGGGACGAGGAGGCCTTTGCGGTTACTGTGGTCATACGATCAGAACAGGCCGGATCGGGGCCGATTGAGAAATTGCTGGGAGACATACCCAGCCGTGAGACGGCCGACAATACGGGTTCCGGCAATGGTGGCATGGCAGATCGGAATGACGTCTTGGAGCTCGGCCTCGAATACACTGGCGGAAAGTTAGCGAGAGTGGCCATTGGGGGTCGCCGTAGATGAGATGATATCTGTACCTGTAAAAGTTCTCGGAGGCACCGATGGCAACGACGGCGTATGAATTGGTAAGACGGGCGAAGACACCAACTCTAGAAAGCAAAGCAAATCCCCATTAGCGCCAGGGTTCCAGACAGCAGCGAATTCGACAAAAATTCTCGGGGCTCTCGTCTTACTCGTTGGAGTTCTCAAACTGCGCACGGACGGCCATGATTGGGTCTGTCGGAGTCGGGTTACCGGTGGTGAAAATAGGAGTGATTGTGGGAGGGAGTTGGAGAGGGATTTCCGATCGAAGGTCTGCGGAAGGTGGAGTTGCAGAGAGAGGGAGAGAGGATGGAGGGATGGAGGAGTAATTTAGAGGAGGAGGAGGAGGAGGTGGTGGTGGTGGTGGTGAGAAGGCGGGGGGTGACGTCTGAGGCAGAGAAACTGCGGGCAACGACGAGGGCTGTCGCGGGGGGGAGGGCGAGCACAGACGAGCGACTCGGACAGCGACAGGCGACAGGCGACAAACGACAAGCGATTGAGGGAGGGATTCGGAGGGGGGGATGCAGAAAGACAGTCAACGGGCAAGCGACTGGGAGGATCGATGGAGGAAAAGCCCGAGGAAATAAAAAGCTTCTGGCGGCTGCCCCGCCCGCCGCACTAGTCCCGATCGGGGCCCCGTAAGACCGTAAGAGTCATCCAGCCTTGCGATGAGCCACTATGATTCATCCCAAGGTCCCTCTCTGGACGAGTAGTGCAGGACCTTAAAAGAAGAAAAAAAAGAAAGAAAAAAGGGAAGACTCCAGGTACTACTATGTATTTATGGATGTCTGTCTGTTTGCCTGTCTGTCTGTCTGTCTGTCTGTCTTTCTGTCTTTCTGTCTGTATGTATGTTATGTATGTACAAAGCAGCACCTACCCAGTACGCTTGTGTAAGTATGGCAAGGAAGAAGAGACATCTGAGCAAATTAACGCCTAAGGGGAATCCTCCGTAGCTATGAACAAGAACCGATCGCTTTGTGAACGAAACCCTCGCACTTCCCAATGGTGGGTAGTCTACCTTTTTTTTTTTAAAAAAAAAAAAAAAAAAAAAAGAAAAAAACAAACAATAAAAAGAGACAAACTCCATCTGAGATCAGATCCCTAAATCGATGACAATGGCAATGACAATGGCCGCAAAGAGAAGGACCCAGCTCCCCGCAATCATGGCCCCTCCACTCCTAGAAGGGGGGCCGAGGCCCTGGAGGAGGAGGCGGGGGCGGCGGATGTGGCGGATGCGGATAGTACAGACTGGGAGCATGGTGTCCCGTCAGATAACCAGGCAGCGGGGGGCGGTGGAAGTTGGAACCAGGCGGAGGAGGAAGGTGAGGGGGGCCCCCCATGGCCGCAAAGGGATCGGGCAGGCCGAGTTGCTCGTTGATGGGTGGGATCTGCTGTCCCGCAGGAAGAAGCCGCCGGGGCTGTTGTCTCTGTGGGGTGGGCGGAGGCAGCATGAACGGTCGATGCTCGGCAGGAGGGCCATGCGCCAACGGCGGGGGGCAGGCGGCTGCGGGAGCAGGGCCCGATGTGTCGACACGGATAGTCGGGGGACGGGCTGGGAGAGAAGCGGCCGCGGAGGCTCCGCAGCTGCAATGTCTGCCAGGGCGGACAATGCGCGTGGGCGGACATCGGGCATCGTGGGCGGGCTGATCTCCCCTGGGATCGTGTGCCGACGTACTTCCACGACGCCGGTGGCCTTCAACAGCAGGTCGATGATCTGGTCGGCGGTCATGCCGGCGAAAGGCCCGGCGTCTCGCATCTCCTTCATCTGCGGGTCGATGTCGTCGCCTACCTTGGCTCGCTGGACAAAGTCATCCCAACCGAAGTAGGCACGATCGTAAGCAGCCGCTCCGGCAGGATTCCTGACAAAGGTGGAGTGGAAGCCTCGAAAGACCTCGCGGGCTGGTGGCACCACAGGCCCACGCTCGGGCTCGGTTTCAGAATCATCGGTCTGCACAGAACTATTAGTACCCAACGCGTGCGGCGCTTGGGGAGAGAAGCCTACTTCAGTGTGCTCGTCATCTTCCGCAGCCCGGCGGCCCTCGACAAATGCCATGTACGCCCCTTGGCTGGCCAAGAAGTGCTCTTCCTTGATATTACGAGCTTGGGCCTGTGGTTCAATTCTCGTCAGTAACCTCCCACGAAGACCCCCAGAAGCGTGTTTGGCGTGGCCTACCTGGCATCGTTCCTCGACCGCTTGCTTGCTGGCCTCAAACATCCTGTTTTCTTGCTCCACTTTGAGCTCGTATTCCCGGCGCAAAATCTCTCTCTTCTCATGTAGTCTCGCCTTCAGTTGTAAGTTAATATCGTCAAACTCCGGCACAATCTTGTGCGCATTTTTATCGCGGGCCAACCGCTTCTCCGACTGCGTGGCTAGCACAGCCAGGGCCAGTCTCTGAGCAGCAGCCACTTTCTTGAACGCCTTGTCCAACTCTCGCTGCCTGTCCCGTAACTTCTGGGTCGCTGCACTCGGGGAGGGAGAACGATCCGGTTCTACATCGCTCGAACGATCCAGCTGTCGACCAGTGCGGCCACCGCGGCCACCGCGAGCGGCACCGCGACCTCGTTTGTTCACTGCGAAACGCGCTGCGCCGCGGCCGCGACCGCCACGGCCACGGCCCCGAGTTCGACCGCCGCGGGCTGCTTTACCAACTGTCGACTCTGTGGCAACGTCTGGCGTCGATTCTTCAATTTCTTCAGTTATCTGGCGAGATTCATCACCAAGCCCGGAATCGGCCACGGCCTCCACGGGAGACTGCGGTTCTGGTTTGCTTTCAGTACCATTTTGCAGCTGTTCCTTCAAGTCGTGATCCAGTTCGCCCTCTTCCACTTTGGGTTTCCTGCTGGGGGAGTCGAGAAATCTCTCAGCCTCCTCAGCTGTGCCAGTTTCTTCAGGCTCGGGTGAATTTCGCTTTTGAGATATCAATGGACTCGGAGTAGTTATAGGATTGAGCGGCTCGCTCGTCTCTGGGACAGCTAGTTCGCTTACTCCATCTTTGTCCTCGCCCGTAACGGTCCCCTTAGGCGACTCTTCTTTCGTCAGCTGTGAGAGCGTCGGTTCCGGGCTCTGAAGAGGCTCTGCCTCTAGTGGTTGCGGGTTCTCTTCTGGTACAGGAGTAACTCTCTCCGGAGAGGGGGACCTGGCAACTGGAGCAGCGAAAGTGGCGTCGTGAGAAGCATCGATGACGCTGTCAGCAAATTGCCGACTCCGGGTTCTCTTCCTGGTACTTGGGGCCGCATGACTTGGTGGGCTGGGCTCCGGCAGCTTTGGTATGACCTCCATATCGTGGAGGGCTTCTTCGGTAGATGATGCAGGGGCGTGTGCCCTGAGTCTTGCTGACTGCCTCGTCGTTCGGGGCGTTTCTTCCACCATTGGACCTCGCTTGGCACGCTTGTGCCGAGGAGTTTCGGGAACATTGATTAGTGGGGCTTCAGGTTGGGCAGTAGACAGCTGTGCGCTTGCCCGAGTCCGAGTGTTACGAGTCTCGCGAGTGATATTCTCACGAGCAGCGGTGTCTCGGGCCGCACTTTCACGGGCCGCAGTCTCGCGAGCCGCCTTCTCCTGAGCGGTATTCGCCCGAGCGGCACGAGTACTGAGAGTGATGATTCGTGACGGGCGGTTGGTGTTGTGTCTGTTTGGATTTACGTGGCCGTTTCCACTGGTTGCAGCGGTGCTGCTATGGCTTCTACCATCATTCTGAGTGGCACGTGCATCTCGGTTTGAGCGTAAACTCCGAGTCACGCGAATATTGGACGTGTCATCCACGGCAGAGTCTAGGCACTCATAAGAAACAGTTCAAGTAGGAATGAGGTGAAGACTTACTAGAGGCACTCTGGGAAGCCCCCCCGCCTGCGCTACTGCCGCCAGAAGACGCTGTAGTCGACGCTTGGGCAGCTTCGAGTTTACGCTTGACTCCCGCCATCGCAGTCCACTGTAGTGATGTAAATTCGGTCAGTGGGTCGATGGGAATTTGAGGAGCGAGAAAGTTCAGTGGAAGAAGACAATGGCAAAAGACGGGGTAAGCACGACGAGCACAATTAGAGAAAAGATGCCAGCCCCGTTATACGAGCCGGGGTGGCGTACAGAAGGAGATGGTGGGAAGTGCCGACGGTTGATAGCACGAAGTCTCCGCAGACAGACAGACGGAAACCAAAGATAGGGAGAAACCCCGGGGGGGTGGGGGGGGGGGGGGGGGATGGCTCTTAGGAGGTTCCAGGTAGGAGTAGCAATCAACAAGTATAGGATCTGGAGATGAGGAGTGAACAAACAGACAGAGAAAAACGAAAATAAGGTTGACTTAATTCGGACCCACATATGGATGGATGGGCGAGGCAGCGAGGGTGAAAGAGAGGAGGAAGAGGATAAGATTCATGGAACATTGACCAAAAACAAGGTTGACGGCGAGGGGAGGGGGGGATGGGGGTCAGAACTCAGCAGAGAGCAGAGACAGGAGGGAGATAGTATGCGGCAATGAAAACGTGCAGCGAAAGCCAGAAGAAACAGGATGATGGGCCGTCGCGTGGTTGCGGGAGGACGCAGAACGAGGCAACAGGAAAAGTAACCCGGGGAGGGATGGGAGGAAGAAGGACGATGGGGGAGAAAAAAAAAAGGGAAAAGAACGGACAGGAAAGGATGGGAACACCCACATACCTGAAATGACTGGACGGGCGTGAGGATGCGATGGGCGATGGGCGATGGGCGATGGATGGCAATGGAGGCGTGGAAGGAGTCAAAATGGATGGAACCGATGATAGCGGATGGGGGTGGGGATGGGGATTGGGGGGAGGAAGTGATGATTATGGGGATGGGGATGATGGAATAAGGTAGAGCAGTACTAGGTAGGTAGGTAAGGAAGGAAGGAAGGAAGGAAGGAAGGGAAGGAAGTCACGTCAAGTAAATGCAGTAAAACGAGGTAGTTGAGTGGAGGATCGCGAAGTAGTAAAAAGAGGTTTGGCCAAGTTCGAGTGGATCGAGGGGACCCGGCGAATTGGTTGGCTGCTGCCCGCCGGATGTAGAAGTAGATGGTTCCGGACCAGGCAGGTCGGCGACGGTGGGAAAAGGGTCAGGTAGTGAGCAGTGGTTGGTACCTTGCAACGGCAATTGACCATTGGCGGGGGTTGTTTTGGTGGTGGGATTGTCAAGAAGAAAAGGAAAGAAAAGGATTGAGGAATTTGACGGGGGCCGCCGTTCAGTCCAGTCAGTCCAGTCAGTCAGTCACTCACTACCACCAGCACCACCAACTTGCTGCCACTTTGCTAACGTCCTATACCTAATATAACTGCTGAGTGTTAATACTAAATAATTGCGGAGAGATTTGTCTTGCTTACTCTCCCGCTCTCTGCTCCTTTCTTTCTTCCCCCCCCCCCTGTCCTTCCTACATCCTACATATAGTATGTATCTATCTACACTACGGAGTACTAGGTATACATTAGTAGTATGCTCCTATAAAATACCTCGCATGATATATACCTGTCTATGTACTTGAGCCAGCTTGGAGTTGTGTATATAGGTACTATACAATAGGTACTATGTACTATGTACTATGTATTATGATTTTTTTTTTTTTTTTTTTTTTTTTTACATCAAGTGAACAACTACAAACCAACACTCGTCCTTGAAGGAGAGGTACTTTTAAAATCCCCTGGACTTCGCCAGGCAGGGCCACCGCTTTTCGGGGCTACGGGTAGAGCACCTCCACCCAGTACGTTTCGCTCGGAAAATAATAACAATAACAATTACAATAACAATGATGAGGGTGATAAAATAAAAAATGAACAATAAGAATTATTAAAGTAATAAGCATGCATAATAAGAATACCAAACAACGGAAATCCTAAAAATAAAACCGCGATGCATTATAGTAGGATCTATCTTTATCTAATGGAAGTGATTGCTTACTCTTACTACATCAAACGCTATGTCCAGGATATCTATTAACATAAGAAACAACAAAGGAAAGACATCGAAACCAACCAACCCTGAAATCCCAAGCCCCCCCCTCCCCGCTGCTGGGCTAGCCACTCAACTAACTCTCGTCCGGGGATTCGTTCAGGTCATATTTCTTCTCGTACCGTGATATGCTGCTCCGCACGTCCGCCGCCATGATAAAGCTGGGCATGGGAGACCCTCGGCCACTGGGCTCGGGGGAATCCGCATTCCGCTCCATACTCTGGAGTGGCTGGTCGAACAGCGGCGACCTGCTTCGGGGCCCTTGGGACCGGAGGGACCGGGTGGATCGCACTCGGTTCAGGGTCTTCACGGAAATGGTCTGACCGGCGGCCGGGGAGGCAATCACCGTGGTCCCCGGCATCGGGGTAGGGGCGGGGAGGCGCTGTCAGATCGGAATAGCGGGTGGATGAAACTCTCATCGGGGAGCTTCAGCTTCGGAGGAGCAGGTCGGGCTGGGGCCACCAGCTGGGTCGAAGACGTGGCGGGCGATGACCGCGTGGAAGACGCATCCAAGGATCGTTTGGTATCGGAGTAGCTTCGCCGAATCTTGGGTGGTTCACTGCGGACTTTGGCCCCCACAGGGCAGCCTGCCGGGTCGTTGGGAGGCTCGACTGGCTTGGAGGAGATCCCTATGGAGTCGCCTTGAGACAAGTATGAGCGTTGCAAGTCCAGAGAGTTTTGCTTGGAGTCGTGCAGGAACAACGTTCGACCAGAATAGCGGTTCGAGGTGTGAGACTCCGTGTTGGAGACAGATGGTTGAATGGGAGGTACGGTGTCGCCGTCCGGTTTGAGATCTGCGGATTCCCGTTGTGACTCGCTCGTCAAGGAGGGAGAATCCCGACCGTGGTTCTCTTTCACGCTGGCTTGCTCGGAGAGGACGTCGAGCTCCTGTGAAGGCGAAGGTGACCATTTTGTTGGAGGTGAGATGGGGATGGGGGTGGGGGTGGGGGTGGGCTCGCGTTTGATCAGCGTGGTCAAGAAATAGCCTCCTAGGATCCCTTGACTGAGGACCGATATCGCCCAGATGATACAACGGGCAATCAGTAGGGACTGGTGCCTTTTAGTCACCGACGTCTTCGCCGTCATCGACTGGGCTGCACTCCAGGCTATCCCCCCCGCAGTGACGCCCGTGGCGATGGATAGATATGCCGCGATGACCCCGTACGTGCAGGCCCCCCGGCTTCTGTAAGGCGTAGCGGCCTCACTCTTGAGATCATTAACCCAGAGGTATGACACGGCAACAAGTGCCACACAGCTCACGGCCCCCAGGCTGACAATGGCGGACTCGACGGAAGAGATATGAGACGAGAGTGACCTGGAGAACGTATAACACATGCCATCCAGAACGGTGGCAATGAAAGTTGATAGCAGAGTGATGCCACCTAAAATTCGGGTGGGAGAGACCCCAGGCATGCTTGGAGACATGGGACAGGGGTGTAGGGGGCTATACGAAGGAATGATGATGAGGGTGGGCTGGTCAAGGCAGTCAAGACACGACACTGTTCACCTGGTCAGCCCCAGGGTAGTGGGATCGGTGCTTGAGGGATGCTGGCGTCTTCCGGAACCACCTGGAGGAAGGGATATCGAGGCGTCGAGCAGCGCTGAGACGGCGGGAGTGATCAGCTTGGGCGATTCAGTAGGGCACTACCAACTCAAGACTGGGATCATCATCCGGATGATAGTGATGTCGAGATTGGTCTGGACCCGGCGACCCCTGAGGTCAGCAGAGACAGCGTAGGCAGTGGAATTACGGGGAAGGAAGGCCCGCGTGAAGAGGTCTCAATGAAAGATCGAGCGGACAAAATCGTGGGCGTGACGAGTTCGCAATGATAAACGAGGGACTGTGCTGGGGACGAGGGTCGAGCCGGAGTAAATACCCAGCAACCCGGAATGAACGAGAGTCAATCAATTAAACTAAAGAGGGAAGGACGGGGGGAGCTGGTTCCCCGAGGATAATTGGATCAAAGATGCATGGATGGTTCGAAGAAAAGTCGCATCTGCAACTTTCAGGATCAGCATGACAGGGGGCAGGGGGGGGGAGGAGGAGGAGGAGAAGGAGTTCCTCGACTACTTAGACCTGTGGTCGAATGGCAATGGCGAATCGACCTGGAGCCGAGTCGTCGACGCCCAAGGGCCTCGAATTCACCAGACTAGGGGCCGCCAAAGGGCCGCCCCGAGGGACGGATGCGATGGGAATCATACCAATCCTAGTGCGAATCGGATACGGTCGGGGATCGAGATGCCTGCTCTCGACTACCATCTATCTACTTACTCCATCAGTAGCTCCTCCCAGACTCTAGCCTTCTCAGCTATTGGGGCTCGGGAGGCTTTGCCCCTCTTCAACGCCTGGAAGGGGAAGAGACGAGGAAAAAGAAAAGAGAACTGGGTTTCAACGGACGAGGTCAGATCGACTGTACGTCATGATATCGCGATGGCTTCCAACGGCAGGGGTGGCATGCTCAAGGCAGGAGGTTGCGGTCGTTTCATTTGTGGTCCCATCAACCCACCTACGCAACCTTTCAGCCTGCGTGCTGGGGTTGAAATCATCATACCCGGGATAGGCCCCCAGCTCCCCCATCTGCAGATGCTGAAGAGAACCCAGGTACGGAGTGCGGCGGTCGTCTCTGCATGATACCTCTCTCAGTGGAGTCAGGACCACGAAGAACAGGTCTAGAAAAAGAATTTGTCAAGACTGGGGGGCGGCCTCCTGTGCGAAGCTACCGGGATGATCTCCAGAATCCCGGAGAGCCTTAAAGTGGCAGATCGTCCGTTTCGATTCCAGGATGGGGGGAGGCAGCGATGTGATCTATCACTCCATTGAGCAACCCGGCCGGAAGCTGAGGAACAGTAAACAGTGGGGAGAGCCGATTCTGGACGCGCCGACATAAGCAGGTACCACCAACGGTTGGAAGCAAAGGCAATGAGAAGAAGGGACAATAAACCAGACTGTCTAGGAAGTGTTTTTTGGGAGGGGGACAAAGCAAGAGGCTCACGCCAGCCCTTCGGCGAATGGAGGGTCTTTCTGGATCCTTTGGATCGATGGTTCCTGGTAGTCAAGTTTCTCCCTACAGCATTGCACCCAGTGTGTGATACATCCATAAGATAGATCCATTGGGCTTGGCCCCTTGCCACGGGAGGCACGGCATTGAAAGTGGGTAGATCGAACGGAGTACTCCGTGAGAATACAGGCTGCAGCATTGTCACTTGGTTTTTTTTTTTTTTTTTTTTTTTTTTTTTTTTTTTTTTTTTTTCTTGGGGGATTAAAGTGAGTGAGAAGAAGGGAGGGGGAGGGGGTTTGCCAACTCATAGTTCATGGTGGTGGTGATGGTTATAATGTGGAGAGGGAGAGGGAAGGATTCATTGTTGATATCCAGATTCCAGAGTTGGATTATGTAGGGAGGGCCAACAGTACTATGGAGTACGGAGTACGGAGTACGGAGTTCCATGTCCATGTTTGGGTTATTTCAAGAAAAGAAAGAGTGATGTATATTTGTGCTGCCCAAATGAACACTCGGTAGTTGTTGTAAGTAGCGAGTACTTAGTAATGGTGTTAATTCCCCTCCCCCCCCCAGATTCTTCCTCCCTGTGCTTCATACCTAAAGCATATTCTGGAATAGTAGTACAGAGTCTAGTAGTAAGTACAACGTAGGTACCTACGCAAGGTAAGGTACTCAGGTACGACCAGGAGTACCTCGCCGGTAGTGCTGGATGACTCAGCCTCGGTGACCGCCTCCTTCTTCTCCCTCCCTCGGCGTCATGATTGTCATCATCACCTTTCGCGGCTTCTTTTCCGGTTGATTCGCACCCCTCCCTCCGATTCTTTCCTCTTCCGCCCCGCCTCGCATCAATCCTCATCAAGCATTGCTTTACATCTCCTCCATTATCTCCCTTTAATACCAATCTGCTTTCTGGAAGAATCTCCCCCTCCTTCCCCCTCCCTCCCCATCCCCCCCCACCCCACCTTCTCAAGCCATCTCTCATCCGTCGGTGGCGCAAGATGAAGCTCACGTTCAAGGTACGCGTGTATTTTCCCATCCAACTTTCGATCTATTCCCCGGTCTGACAGGTATTTTCGCCTAGGATTTGAAGCAGCAGAAGTTCGTAATCGATGCAGAGCCCTCGGAGACGGTAGGTTGTTCCTTTTCCCGAGCGTCTCAAAGCTGGCCAGCGTCAGTGCGGGGCTCACTGAAATATCCGTTAGGTCGGGCAAGTGAAGGAAAAAATTTCCAAGGAGAAAGGATGGGAGGTTCCTCAGCTGAAGCTCATCTATTCGGGTCAGTGAACACGCCCTGTCTCTTGCAGTCGTCACCACACGCCCGTGTGGATGGATGGCCTCCGTCAAAGTCTTCCATGATGGTGGTGTCAGAGCTGACAGCCCTTAACCACAACAGGAAAGATCCTTCAAGATGACAAGACAATCGAGACGTACAACATCGAGGAGAAGGGCTTCATCGTGTGCATGGTGTCAAAGGTATGCCGGTTCCCACTCCTGTGCACACTCGCATATCGACCTCTGCTCTGGACGGGCGCTAATTTGCCGTTCGCTGTAGCCCAAGGCTTCTTCCTCCGCCACCCCCTCACAAGCCCCTCCACCCCTTCGAGAGCAGCTACCTCAACTCCGCTTGCGCCTCCTGCCCCCGCCCCGTCCAACACTGCGGCGGCGGCGGCGGCGGCGGCACCCCCTGCCACCCCGTCCCCGGCCGCCCCAGGCGCTACTCAGGCGCCCGCTTCCTCCTTTAACGACCCCTCCGCATTGTTGAGTGGCGCCCAGAGCGAAACGGTCGCTGCCCAGATGGAGAGCATGGGTTTCCCCCGAAGCGATGTCGATCGTGCGATGAGGGCCGCTTACTTCAACCCTGACCGTGCTATCGAGTATCTTTTGAATGTGAGCCCATACTCCGGATACCCATGGCCCACTTGTCTGACATGTTGCTGACGGCTACCAGGGTATCCCCGATAACATCCAGCAAGAGCAGCATCATGCTGCCGCCGCCGCCGCCGGCTCACCTCAGGCCGCCGCCGAACCTACCGGAGAAAGCGCCCCCGCCTCGGCTGATGACGAGCCGGTCAACCTGTTCGAGGCTGCCGCTCAGGCTGGTGGACAGGAGGGGGGTGCTCGCGGACCTCGGGCTGGAGGCGCATCTGGCGAAGGACTTCCGAGTCTCGATTTCCTCCGGAATAACCCTCACTTCCAGCAGCTTCGTCAGCTGGTTCAACAACAGCCCCAGATGCTCGAGCCCATCCTCCAACAAGTCGCCGCTGGTAACCCTCAAATTGCGCAGCTTATTGGTCAGAATGAGGAGCAGTTCCTTCAATTGCTGAGTGAAGAGGGCGAGGAGGCGGCCCCCCCTGGTACACATCAGATACACGTCACGGAAGAAGAGAGGGATGCAATTGAACGCGTACGTATTATCATGACCCCTCTGAGGCCATATTATAGGAACGTGGCTAACCCCATACCAGCTTTGCCGGCTTGGGTTCTCGCGGGATCTGGTCATCCAGGCCTATTTCGCTTGCGACAAGAACGAAGAGCTCGCCGCCAACTATCTCTTCGAGAACCCCGATGACACCGACGATCTATGAATCTATCACGGCTTCCGTGTACCCTCTCGGGCCTGCTCAGCAATGGGTTGCCACTCCTCTTAAGTCGTATTCGCCCCTCATAATGAACGTCGCAATGTATCCTCTTTTTTCTCTTTTTTCTCCCTTAAGGTCTTCTGAGCATCGGCCATGTAGATCAGATCAGGGTCCAGAGATCAGGGTTCAGCCTAATGTCTCCAAACTCTCTGAACCCACGACACCCGATTCCAGACGGCTGGCGTCACCTATCTTGTCTCATGTCTTGACTCGAAGAGTTCTCCTGAGATGGTGCAAGTCTGGATGGGGTCTCGTAGGCTAAGTACTCCGACGTACGATGGATCCTTTTATTCGGCTTTTCCCCCCTTCCCCCCTCCTTTCTCACTCTCTGCTTGTGACGTTCTAGTCATGTATCTAGTTAACGAGAGCTGAACACGGTACTCTGAATGACCAAATCACATCCTTATGTAACCCTAATAAGTCATTTGCAGATTACTAGCTGGAGTCCGACACGAGATTCCGGAGGCCATATGACCGATCAACCGTCCTTGTGACGGGTCGCACGTGCTGCCGTTCTGTATCTTACTACTAAGTACTAGTAGTAGGTAGCAGTACCTTAGGTACGGTAGGAGTATCTTAGTTAGGTGTGTACCCTACACTTCTGCCGATGGTCGTAGATCGCTGCTCCTGCCAGATTTCTTCCGACCTGGTTCGATCCCGCTTGCAACACCTGGATAAGTATACCACATACACCCACAACTGCTTTCCTGTAGTAAATAACCCAGATTGACGCACTTGACGCACTTGAACACAACCCCACCACCAATCAGAATTTTCCTTTCACAGAAGAGTTGATGACGTTCGAAGTTAACACTACATACTACATAAAATCATCATTGAACAGGATCAGGAGGTACTCCGTAATTCAATCCGACCAGAGTCGAGTATAGGAAAGGGGGGTTACACTATATTTTTATTTCGGGGAAGAGGAGGGGGGAGGAGGAAGTCTATTGCAAGGTACCATGTGATACCCAACGTGCATATGTGAGTGCATGCAGGCAATGCAAATCGGGTAGACAATATTCAAAGTGGCGCCATCGACGGTGGTCGAAACCAGAGGCAAAAATGTCAGGAAGCGAATGATCGTAAGTAATTGACTAGAAGTGGATATTGGAGATTGAATCCCATTTGGACGGGATATATGTGAAGGGATATAACATGGTATAAATGGTAGGGGCCGGTTATATGCGAAGAGGAGGGATACGTGAAGGTAAAGAAGGAGAGGAGGACCGTCGCGCAAAAGGAAGTTAGAGGGAACGGAAGGAAGACAAGGCTGCGCGAACCAATTTATCGGCCCGCCGCCAGCTGAACTTCGTTGTCAGCTGAGGATGGGAAGGGGTCAGGGATGTGGCTGTCAAGCACAGCCGGTTCTTTGTGCTGCCCAGACAGATAACCCGCGCCTACCGACTACTCGCCTCAGGGTGGGAAGGATGCCGTCGGTGCCAAAGTCCAGGTCATCCAGATTGATGTGTTTGGGCCAGGTCCAAAGTTCGTGCAACTTCAGGTCCGATGGATGGGATTCTGAGCTCGATGCGGTTGTATACTGGTCGAGAAAAGTGGCGGATTTGGGCGCGACGACGAATATGTTGGGCTCCGGTGCATTGGAAATGTCCTCCTCGTCTGGACATGCTGGCAATAGTTTATCAAGCTCGTTGGCCATTTCCGGCCCGGAGATTCCCATCAAGTCCCGGGTTTCAATATCCAGCGGCGAGGTGGTATTGTCACCCAGCAGCCAAAGAGGCGGAGAATATGTTTTCCACCAGAGCACCGTTGCGGAACCTCTGGGGTGATCACCAGAGGGCACGTTGCCCGATTCTAGGGCGCTCGTGGAGATGATTGAAGGAATCGCGATCTGAGTGGGCACAACACCCCCTTGATGGTAGACACCCATCAGGAATCCCAGGGCGGCATTGAAAACCACCCACGCAGCCAAGAACAGGCGTGATTTGCGCACTCGGAGACAACTGAGGAGTAGAGGAACGCACGGAATCAGGAACCGGGGTTCCTGGTGAGGAAACACGGAAAGCATGACCGTGGCGGAGATCGCGGAAACGGCGCGCGTGTTCTTGAGCCAAAATGTAATAGAGGAGGATTTCCATAGCGAGAAGATCATCGCTATATACGCAGGTCCCAGAAGTTGTGGTAGATTGACTAGGAAGTGGTGATAGCGAGGATGGAGCCCATGGAGAGCTAAATTGGACTCATTGGTGTTGTAGAGCAGGTTGTTGAGGGGGGTTACGATAGGGGCGTGGAGGGCCTCCCAGAACGATGCGGAAGGATTATAGAATGCCGTGTCGACAAGGACGGCAACCCCGAAGAAAAACAGTCCAAAACCAGCAAACGAGAGCAAGGACAACGGCCTGCAAAGCAAGGTTAGCGCACAGCGACATAGGCAGAGACAAAGGCCGGCGCGAGACTCACTTGCGTCCAAAATGAGGGAGAAGCTGCAATCCTGGAACCAGGAGAAAGGCAGGGAACGTGATGCGATTGAAGACGCCCACGACCGCGAGCAATGATAGCACGGCGCAAGAGAAGAGGGAAGAGCGTCGCTATAAACCACCATCAGCCAGGAAGCTCTTCCGTGTGGGGTCGTCCTTATCAAGCCCACCTTGTTCTCAACAATGCGGCGAATTAAAACCAAGCCCCAGGCGACCAACAGAGTCTCGAGGGAGTTGGAGAAGGTGTGCGTCTGATATGTCCAGGTGACATAGGAGGATGCAACCAGGACCACTGTCGCGCGGCGATGGCGCGGCAGGGGAACCAGCTCATATACAGCCCAGTCCTCCAGCACAAAGCTCAATAGGAACATGACTCCGCGCAGCACATAGTAAACGAGCTGCGGAGAGGGATTTGGCGTTCCGCTTTCCGCATAGAACCCTTTCAGCAGGTTCATGGGTACGTCGTACGTTAGCCATAGTGGGAAAACGCTGCGGATTGGCTGTTCGGCGGTGAACTCCCAGGGTAACCGGGATGGGTAAGAGAAAACACGGCCTATCGAGTCCCTGGTAAGTTGGGCGCATTCGATCCCCAGTGGCGTTGACAACGGGCAGGGCTTCTTCCGTGCGCGGCAAGCCTCGGAAGAGGGTTCGCGCGGTTCAAGATCGCCAGCCCGGAGAATGGGCGGAAAGAAGCTCGCTCACCTGCAAAGACCTCTGGGCCTTGGAAATTCTCGTCCGGGTGAAGGTAACTGGGTGACAGTGCGAAATACACCCGGATTACGAGCAGCAGCAAGTACGTTCGCCTCCACATGACTGGGATGGGGCGGAAGGACGGGGAATGCCAAAGCGACGAGGGAAAGGACCAGTCCAATGTTGTTGTTGTAGTAGTAGTAGTAGTAAAGACCTCATGCGCATGCCTATAGCATCCGGGGACTGATGGCGGTGAATGGTAGTGGCACTTCTGCTTATGGACAAGGCTGATGATATACGGAGGAGATACTCCGTCGTAAGTAGTATAATGATGATGATGATGATGTCGGGAATTAAGGAATGACTTGTTGGGACATGGAGGGCGAGCTATGCAGAAGCAGGAAGAAAATCTTCTTAAAAAAAAAGAAGAAGAAAGAAGAGAAGAAGAGAGGAGGGAGAAGGAAGAAGGGGGGGGGGGGAGTAAGATCCTACCTAAGGCAAGAGGCAGTGTGGTAAGAGAAAAGAAGATTACATTTATCCCCGATGTTTCTTACTTTCACGGAGACGCGTCGGACTTGGACGTCAGGAAGTACAAAGTAGAGGATCTCCCCATACTTAACGTAGGGACAGCGTGAGTCGTCAACAATTAACATTTACCCGCGGCTTTCCGGGAAGGTGCGATTCCAGTGGGAATCATCCTCCATTGCAGTACCGGTACAAAGTAGAAGTAGATATGGAGTTCTACTACTTTCCCTTGAAAGCAGTCATACTGACTGATCTATACTACTTACTTTGTAGGTGGTACTCTGTACTTAAATACTCGAGAAAAGGGTGACGTCCGGCTTATCCCCTTTTTGTTTTTGGTTTTCTTTCACTGTTCAATAGTCATCTTTTCACCGTCGACTCATCCTTTCAGTCTCCTTTCAGCCTTTGTCCTCTTTTTTTCTTTTCTTATCCTTTTCCTTTTCTCTTTTCTTTTCTTTTCTTTTTTTTTTTGCTGACAGTTCGACAACCACCGGAGGAGAGGCCCGGGCCCCAGGCACCAACCAGGCAGCCAAGCGCTCCCGCCAGGCCGCAACCGCCCCCAGTGGGTCATGAGCAGCGAATGACGGCGGAGAGCGCCGGACCCTCGTCAGCCTCAGAGCTTCAATCCATCTTCTCTTTCATCTTCCATCTTCCTCCTCCTCTTCGACATCCCCCGCCCTTTGTGTCTTTCACCCAGGTCTTCAGTTCCCTCCGTCCCCAGAAAGTCGGCCTATTTAAACAGTCTCTTCACCTCCCCATCCTCTACGTTCCCCACCATTCTCACTCGCAGAGTCCACGCTCCCCAAGCTCTCTCGGTAAGCAGACCTCTGCCCACCCCGCCGCCGCCCGGATACCCCGCCCCGTTAAATCGGTTCCTCGACGGTTGTCTGCTCGCACGTCTGGCGTTCACTACCGAGAGATCCCTAACGAGCAATACAGGACCCTCCAACTCTTCCTCAAGTCACCTCGAACTCTCTCAAAATGTCGGAACAGACCGAACAGAACGCCCAGGTTGAGCAGAGCGCTCCACAAATTCTCACCTTCTGCACCAACGACAATGCCATCCTCGAAGTTGGTAAGTGCATGCGTCCCCAACTTCCGTTGCGCTCTACAGGTTGAGTCGATCCTACCGTGAAGACTATACACTAACCCGTCTATGTACATGTAGAACGCGATGTTGCTGAACGTTCTGTGCTCATCCGTCACCTCCTCGAGGACTTGCCCGCTTCCGGTCAGGCCATCCCTCTGCAGATGGTAAGTGATACGCGAACCTACCCCAACTGTCTGTTAGGAATCGCTGCTAACATCCCCCTCCCCCAAAAAGGTCAACGAAGCCGTGATGAAGAAGGTTATCGAGTGGTGCAGACACCACCAGAAGGACCCCCCCAGCACCGGCGACGACGACGACTCTCGTCGCAAGACCACCGATATCGAGGAGTGGGACCAGAAGTTCATGCAGGTCGATCAGGAGATGCTTTTTGAAATCATCTTGGTATGTACCGTCATACAAAGTCTCCCACACAAGCTTACCCGCTAATCTAACCGAATCTCATAGGCCGCGAACTTCCTGGATATCAAGGGTCTTCTGGATGTTGGATGCAAGACTGTAGCCAACATGATTAAGGGCAAATCTCCTGAGGAGATCCGTAAGACCTTCAATATCCAGAATGACTTCACCCCCGAAGAGGAGGACCAGATCCGCCGTGAGAACGAGTGGGCTGAGGAGTAAGTCGTTGGCACCTTCCCCGCTGCATTTCATTGCTTCATAAACTGACTTTTCACCTTGCTATAGCCGCTAAGCATACGTCGCTGCTTGGTATCACTAGTGTTTATTCTTCTGGGCGGCAGTTTTCTGAAGTGCAGTCTCAGGATGATAAACATATAACATGATGCCTTGCTGAAGGCCCACCCGGTCCATTGTCGCTGCGTTTCATGGCGTTAGGGTTCTCTTTCTTTTCCTTTTGTCAGCGAACTTTTCTTTAATGGCCTTATTTCCCCCTGGCTGCTGCAATGCACCCATGCTTTATAGCTAGGGGTGATAGCTTTAACACGCCCAGGCACTGTTCTTTCCTATTATTTCCTATTAAATCAAGTCCTCTGTTCTCAAACAAGAAACGGGTTCTACTCAAATGATTGGGTGTTTCCTTCTATTCTTCTTTATTAGTCATGTATGCTAGTTCGTTAGCCAGATGCGTCGCAAATTTGATCAAAGCAAAACGAAGATACAGTCTGATGCCAGTTAGGCAAGCCCCAAAGCTTTTGGGGCCGTAAATTGCCGCATGTTCCCCATGGACATATCATAACCACGATGTAGGCAGGCCATTCTTTCCGTCGCTGGGTACAGCCAACATGTCGTGGAGGCGACATTCCTATCCGAGTGTAGATGTACGAAAGGTGGAGAAAGACTAGTCTAGACTGGCCCACCAGGCCATAGAATTCCATAAGAATGCTCTTCGTTCACGGCTCATTACCCATCATAAATTTTCGATTTTTGTCTTATCAGCTCGTGTACATAAATTGCAGGAATACGGCTGCACCACAAGAAATCCCATCAAGCCACAATCTGGCCCTCGACTACTACCCGGCCGGAAACCTAAAACACTGGCCGTGTCTCAAACCGAACATCGAGACAGGGGAATGATTCTTGCCATGTTTCTGCCGAACAAAGATAGAAACCGAGGAAAGCACGAGAGGAAACGTTTTTCGAAGGAAAAGCGCGGCGGAAAAAAAGATGGAGAATTCAAGTTCTCGAAAGTAGGTTTGAGGGATCCAAGATGACGCAGAGTGTTCATCGCGAGCAGCTGCACACACGAGTTGGCGGTATCACAACTGAACGAAGCATTCCCGGGGATAGGTAGACATCTCGGGTGGAATCGAAAAAGTCGATTGGGATATCGAATTTAGATACCGAGACGGGTCTTGCGCCAGTGCCTCCGCTTGGCGTTGTATCTAGAGATGGTAACCATGTTAGTGATCCGTCTTGATCCCTGTCTGTGTATAGATTTGTTCTTCCGCGAAAGTTCATGTGGCAAGTCTGCGTGTGACGACGAGTGTTCGGCCTGCAGGGCGAGAAGAGCCTTTCATGGTTGTCCACCTCTTTCGACTTTCTCTCTTCATTTCCCTTCCAGCTGATCGAAGGCCCCCGGATGGGTAGGAACGGTGACGGTGGTTCTATTTACCTGATGGTGTTACCGGTCCTCAGACGAATCCACTGGGGGATGGGACGGTTCTGCTTCTGAGCTTTGGCAAGCTTCTGCTTGGTGCGGAAACTCTTGTGGCTCTAGATTGAAGAAAATTGAGCGTTAGCCTGCTGTTACCCATGTCCACGTTTCCGCCACAGAAAATCTCCCATGATTTTGTTATCCAGGAAACGAGACGTTCAGTTGTATTCGAATAGCATAGGGGGTGCTAACCGGCATCTTGAAGGCTTGTCGCGACGGCGAGCTGAGTGTATGGACTGACGAGGAGGAGGTTGTCGACCGTCTGTCAAAGGCCGTTGGTAGTGGTGGTTTTTTTGTGCGGGCAGGGCTTAGCGTTTCGCTTCCGTGGGGTCATGTGATCCATGCCTAAGGCATGAAGATCCGCTCCTCTGCCCGCCGCCGAGGGTTGGCGGGCCCCCATGTTGCCATATACAGCCGGGTAGGGGGTAGATAGATCATTGGACTAGATTGGGCTTTTTGGTGGGCATTTTCTACTCCGAGAATTGACGGTCCAATTAGTGCCGTCGAGAGTCTTCGTGGCATCGTGCTATGTATGCCCTGCAGCAATAAGATTTGATCAAATGGCAAGTCACATGACGTAGACCACATCTTTTACGGGCGAACCCTTCTTGACTTTGTAATGGAAAGAGAGTTTATAGAAATATGATTTTAGCATGGGAAATAATATCCTTCTAGCCTTAGTTGTAGGTATTATGGCAGCGGTCTAGTATTGAGCCCTGACTTGTCTAGCGCACTGAGACAGACAAGTCTTATCAATCAGCAAATAATGTACGGAGTATCGGCTATCAAATCACACCTCAGGCACACATGTTGATTTCAGAGGTATTGAAGAAAAAAGAAGAAAGAAAAAAAAAAAAAAAAAGCGGAGCGCCACTGTGCATAACAACTAGATAAGCGGGGGTATCATTGGATCTCGTGGTCTTTAGTATTCTCCGGTCAGTGCACCATTTTCCGCTGTCAACGGCTTGCCAGTGGGAAATGATCCTAAACGGAACATGGTGTTCGGATAGCCCGCCATCCGGATTAGCGCATGTGTTATCTAGATGTACTTCGTAGATGCATCGAGCCTAAATTCCAAACAGAGTGCCTTACGGATCAGATTGGTTGGGCTCGGAGATAAGGAGAGCTTTACTCCGTACGGTGTAGAAGGTCCCTTCTCTTTTACCAGTAGGAAGCCTGGTGTATCTTATGCAGTATAAAAGCCATGTACTCCGTACCTACTTCGCATAGACCAACTCACATCAGCCAGAAGAGTCGGTGGCGTAAGTAAATGCTGTGTCTGTACGGAGTATACTATCTAGTATGTAAGTAGATGATGCGTCCAGTAGATGATGGCTTCAGATGCCGGCAGTTTTCAAGGCACGATACGGAGTAGATCCACCAAATATGGAGGCCAGAGGATGCTAAGGGCCCTGACAGGGCACAGGTGCCTCTGTCCTGTTTGAAGAAGAACTCAAAGTGAAAAGAAGAATCCGGTGGAAGAAGGAAGGATGCGTCCAAGTTGACGTGGTCACGAACATAATCATCCATGGCAACAAAGAACCTTGAAGATAAAGCACTTGTCCGCATAGGGCATCGATTGCGGTCGGAGAACGGGGAACGGAACCACCGACCCCGATAGGCTAGTAGGAGGCTCCCGGACTGTCCAGCACCCGAGGATAGGTATGAATCCCTGGACCACGGTCTAAAACCACACCATCACGGATCATTGAATTACGCCTGTGTATATCTGGAGTACACGGAGTAGGGGGGGGAGAGGGGAATCCGGCATGTTTTGACGTAATTGGCATATTCCTTGGAAAGTCTATCCTCCTCCTAGGAATGCCCTACTGCCAGATAGAGTACCTAGCTCCTGTGCATGGGATTTTGTACTGTATCTGCATAGATTTCTAACCAGATCATTCATTAAGAATCCATGCTTCGGTACGCGAAAACCCAAGCGGGTCTTCGGTGGCTAGCCTGTCTGTTTAATTCTTGCAGCGCCGACCCCGCCTATTATTAATGTCAACACTAAGCTGCTTTAGGAGTTTAGGCATCTACCGGCTTACTCCGTGGGCGTCGTATTCGCTGACAAGTTGGCAGTACGGAGTACGAGGTACGAGGAACGCGGTACGAAGCACGGAGTGGCACTAACCAGTAGTAGTAAGATAGTATCTATCTATCTATATCTAGTACGGAGTAGTGAATAATAGTAGTAGTAATTTCCATCCATCCATCCTCGGGTGGTTCTAGAACCCGATGAGCAGGGGCCAATTGACTCACTAACATCAGATTGCTTGGTATGGCCACCATGACTCATAAATAATCAGGTATGGCTCATAACCCCCCCAATTAAGGAGGATCTACTATTTTTACACACTTGTGCGGTATGAAGATCAAGAATGTTGTGGTGTACCCGAGAGACAAGTATGTAAGTACCTACTTTACCTGGGTGCTGGAAGGTACTAGTAAGTAGGAGGTACGAGGTACTATCCATCCCATCATTGTATGCATGTCGACCATTCATGGCGACCGTATAGCCTGTTCCGAATTAATAAATAACAACAGCTTGTGCAGAGTTGACCCTGTCGGTCAGCACTGGCAGATGATCGAGCTGCATAAAACCGCCTTCGGGACGTCGGGGCTCCGATACGAGCTACCGACGACTTCTGGTAATAATTCCAATCAATCCATTAAATGATTCTGATGTACGGAGTACTCCGTAGTTACCTACTTACTTTCCTGCCCGTGATGATTGATTCTTTGAATTCTTTTCATCCATGCCTTCTCCCCTTTTCTTCTGAACTCCCTCCCTCCCTCCCTCGGATCAATTAATAATACATCGCTGATCGGAGCATTCATTCCATCCCTATCGGCCGCGCGTGTGGAGGAACAGCTCGCGACTTGGGAAACACCAGCCAGCCCTCTCCAGTCTATCCCCCCTGTCTTCCTGTCTTCAATCTCCTCCTCCTTCTCCTCCTCCTCCTACTCACTCCCGATCCTGATACTCTTTGTTCCCTTCCGCCTGCCTGCAATCTGCCTCATGGAGTACTAGCCTGCTCTCCCGCTTCTTCGTCCCCTCTTTTTCTTTTTCCTTAGATCTCCTTCTTATCGATAGAGTGAGGCTTTCGGGTCGACGCCTCAACCCGACATGTCACATCCCGAAGAAGAGCGCTTCGCCGTGGAGAAATCCGCCGAGGAGGCTCAGATCGCCGCGATGGAGCAGGAACAGCCGCCAGCTTCAACAACACCAGAACAGCGCAAGTCCAGCGGTCGCTCGTCTGTCACCAGCTCGGCCGTGGTGCCCGCCGAAAAGGGCTCCGCCGCCGCCGGCAAGCAACTCGCCCGCGCTGATGATTCCGATGCGCTTTATGCTCACCTCCCCGATCACGAGAAGCAGATCTTGAAGAAACAACTCGATGCAGACGACGTCAATGTGTCGTTCTTCGGCTTGTTCCGGTATGCCTCCCGGACAGACCTCATTATCATGTCCGTGAGCGGAATTTGTGCCATTATTGCTGGCGCCGCTCTGCCGCTGTTCACGGTAAGTGCGATATCTGGTCGCACCCTGACCCCATTGACCACTGACCCTCGTCTAGATTCTCTTCGGTTCCTTGGCCTCGGCCTTCCGAGGCATCGCCTTGTACGAGATTGCTTACGAGGATTTCTATCACCAACTGACGAAGAACGTCCTCTACTTTATCTATCTGGGTATCGCGGAGTTTGTCACGGTATACATCTCCACCGTTGGATTTATCTATACCGGTGAACACATTACCCAGAAGATCCGCGAGCATTACCTCGAGTCTATCTTGCGGCAGAACATGGGCTACTTCGATAAGCTGGGCGCGGGTGAAGTGACCACCCGTATCACCGCGGACACCAACCTCATCCAGGATGGTGTCTCGGAAAAGGTCGGTCTGACTTTGACGGCCATCGCCACCTTTATCACCGCATTCATCGTCGCCTATGTCAAGTACTGGAAATTGGCTTTGATTTGCACATCGACAATCGTGGCCCTTGTCCTGGTCATGGGAGGCGGGTCTCGCTTCATTGTCAAGTATAGCAAGATGGCTTTGAAAAGTGCCGGTGCGAGTGGAACGGTGGCCGAGGAAGTGATCAGCTCCATCCGCAACGCGACTGCGTTTGGTACCCAGGACAAGCTCGCCAAACAATATGAGATCCACCTGGCTGAGGCCGAGAAGTGGGGTGTCAAGACCCAGATGGTCCTTGGTTTCATGATTGGTGGCATGTTCGGCATTATGTTCTCCAATTATGGTCTGGGTTTCTGGATGGGCTCTCGCTTCCTCACAGATGGAGAGGTGAACGTGGGCCAGGTCCTGACTGTTTTGATGGCTATCTTAATCGGTTCTTTCGCTTTGGGTAACGTCAGCCCCAACGGACAGGCATTCACCAATGCTGTTGCCGCGGCAGTCAAGATCTATGGTACCATTGACCGACTCTCGCCCTTGGACCCCTACTCTGAGGAAGGTGAGAAGCTTGAGCATTTCGAAGGTGCTATCGAGTTCCGCGATATCAAGCATATCTACCCTTCGCGGCCTGAGGTGACTGTCATGGATGGTGTTTCTTTGAGAATTCCCGCTGGTAAAACGACCGCCTTGGTGGGTCCTTCTGGCTCTGGAAAAAGCACTGTTGTTGGCCTGGTCGAACGCTTCTACTTCCCTGTAGGGGGCTCCGTGCTGTTGGATGGCCATGACATTTCAACCCTCAATCTTCGTTGGTTGCGCCAGCAGATTTCTCTGGTCAGCCAAGAACCCGTTCTTTTCGGCACCACAATCTATCAGAATATCCGCTACGGCCTCATTGGCACTAAATTCGAAAACGAATCAGAAGAGAAGATACGGGAACTCATTGAAAATGCTGCGAGAATGGCGAATGCGCATGATTTCGTCACGGCACTTCCTGAAGGGTATGAGACAAATGTTGGCCAGCGTGGCTTTCTACTCTCCGGAGGACAGAAACAGCGTATCGCCATTGCACGTGCTATTGTCAGTGACCCCAAGATTCTCCTGCTTGATGAGGCCACCTCTGCCTTGGACACCAAATCCGAAGGCGTCGTCCAGGCAGCACTTGATAGGGCCGCCGAGGGTCGAACCACCATCGTGATTGCTCACCGCCTGTCGACCATCAAGACCGCACACAACATTGTTGTGTTGGTTAATGGCAAGATTGTGGAACAAGGAAACCACAATGAGCTTGTAAGTCACCAAGGTACTTACCATAGTCTCGTCGAAGCCCAGCGTATCAACGAGGAGAAGGACGCGGAAGCTCTGGCTGCTGATGAGGAAGTGGATGACGAGGACTTCTCGGAACAAGAAATTGCGCGCATCAAGTCTGCTAGCAGTGGCTCTGGCTCCTTGAATGAGGAGGAGGATGAGAAGTCGCTTGCCGGCAACGGGCTGAACCGTAGCGGAACGCACAA
The DNA here is from genome assembly GCF_003184545.1 of Aspergillus heteromorphus CBS 117.55. Taxonomy (NCBI): domain Eukaryota; kingdom Fungi; phylum Ascomycota; class Eurotiomycetes; order Eurotiales; family Aspergillaceae; genus Aspergillus; species Aspergillus heteromorphus. The sequence continues at coordinate 130,937 of NW_020290436.1, forward strand.
GTCGATTTCCAGCGCTATACTCGCTAAACGGGACCCAGAGGTGTCTCGGAAGTACTCACTTTGGACACTGGTCAAGTTTATCGCCTCCTTCAACCGCCCCGAATTGAAGTACATGATCATTGGGCTGTGCTTCGCCGTTCTCTCTGGAGGTGGTCAGCCGACCCAGGCTGTTCTGTACGCCAAAGCTATCAGCACACTTTCTTTGCCTGATAGCATGAGCGCCAAGATCCGACACGACGGAGCCTTTTGGGCTCTCATGTTCTTTGTGGTTGGAATTGCCCAGTGCATCAATCTTTCCATCAACGGCGCTGCGTTTGCCGTCTGTTCAGAGAGGCTGATTCGCCGAGCTCGAAGCATGGCGTTCAGGTCTATTCTCCGTCAAGATATCACATTCTTTGACAGGGAGGAGAACAGCACCGGCGCACTCACGTCGTTCCTGTCGACTGAAACCAAGCATCTGTCTGGGGTCAGTGGTGCGATCTTGGGAACTATCTTGATGACCAGCACCACCCTCGGCGCCGCCATGATTATTTCCCTCTCTATCGGATGGAAACTGGCGTTGGTCTGTATTTCAGTTGTCCCGATTCTTTTGGGCTGTGGCTTCTACCGTTTCTTCATGCTTGCGCGCTTTCAGCAACGTGCCAAGAGTGCCTACGAAGGGTCTGCCAGCTATGCTTGCGAAGCGACGTCTGCCATCCGCACTGTGGCCTCACTTACGCGGGAGCAAGATGTCTGGCAAGTGTATCATTCTCAGTTAGAGAACCAGGGACGGAAGAGCCTGCTCTCTGTCCTAAGGTCGTCTATCCTGTATGCCTGCTCACAAGCCCTTGTTTTCTTCTGCGTGGCGCTTGGCTTCTGGTACGGAGGTACACTCCTGGGCCATCACGAATACTCTGTCTTCCGCTTCTTTGTCTGTTTTTCTGAGATTTTGTTTGGTGCACAGTCTGCTGGAACCGTTTTCTCGTTCTCACCGGACATGGGCAAGGCGAAAAACGCGGCAGCTGAATTCCGGAGACTGTTCGACAGGAAACCCGACATCGACACATGGTCAGAGGAGGGTGAGAAGCTAGACTCAGTGGACGGCGCCATCGAATTCCGCAATGTACACTTCAGGTACCCCACTCGCGCAGAGCAACCTGTCCTCCGAGGCTTGAACCTGACCGTCAAACCGGGGCAATATGTTGCTCTTGTTGGGCCTAGTGGATGCGGCAAGAGTACAACTATTGCGCTCCTTGAGCGTTTCTATGATGCTATTGCTGGGAAGGTTCTTATCGATGGGAAGGACATTACCGAGCTCAATGTGAACTCCTATCGCAGTTTCTTGTCGCTGGTCAGCCAGGAGCCTACCTTGTACCAGGGTAGCATCAAAGAAAACATCTTATTGGGGGTCCTGCATGATGAGGTGCCCGAGGAGAAATTGGTACAAGCTTGCAAGGATGCCAACATTTACGACTTCATCATGTCTCTCCCGTAAGTCATTGCTGCTAGCCTGTTTGGCAACTTCGATACTAACCAGGTTATGTTTAGGGAGGGCTTCAATACCGTGGTTGGCAGTAAAGGAGGCATGCTTTCTGGCGGCCAGAAGCAACGAGTGGCCATCGCCCGTGCTTTGATCCGGGACCCGAAGGTTCTCCTGCTCGACGAAGCCACGTCTGCTCTAGACTCGGAATCCGAAAAGGTTGTGCAAGCTGCGCTGGATGCCGCCGCCCGGGGACGAACCACCATCGCTGTTGCCCACCGGCTGAGTACCATCCAGAAGGCCGATGTCATCTACGTGTTTGATCAGGGTAAGATTGTTGAAAGCGGCACGCACTCGGAATTGATCCGCGTGAAGGGTCGTTACTATGAACTGGTCAACTTACAGAGCCTGGAAAAGGGGGCTTAATTCTGCTTTTTATTTATATCCTGTATAGATCTCTTAATGTCTGCTCTTCCCCCCTCCACTTCTATACCCCCATACCCACCCCATCTCCCATCCTTGCTCATTCTATAATGTCTTATGAATGTTTACGCGGGATTGTGCCTAGAGTTGTCCCTGCTTCTGTTGTGTTGTGTTGTCTTGTTCTTGGCTTATGTTAGAGAGCCCCATTCATCATTTTGGAGTTGGCTTGCACGGGTGTCTGGTCGCTTAGATTGGAGAATGCCATGGTTCAAGCTGTTCGCTATATCTCCCCCTTGTCTGCTTGTTGCTGCAAAGGTAGGCCATTAAATGCTCGCCTAATGTGGCTACATGGTCGGATGGGTTTGGCTTTTGTGTTTTCTCCTCCCTTTAGTTTTGGTGTCAGATTTCTCCGTCTTAGATAGAGAATATAGAAACCAATGAAGACATGATATATCTAGCATGCCACCGGCCTTTTTACAATGACATGGGAACAGCCGATATGTCGCAAGCCCCGAACGCAAGGCGTATAACAACCATCAGCATGAAGATCGTCGTGGGAACCGATTGATTCAGTTAGCTGTGACAGTGACAGTGACACCCGCACCCGCACCCGTACTCCGTAAACTCTCCAGATACTCGTCGAGATGAACGTTTAGTCCCGATCATCCAGCCCGAATTCCCTCTGGACGTCGATCTGTCGCACACCACGGGCATCGGCAATTAGCCCCATCAAGCCTTGGCCGATGTCCTTGATTTCGTTGTACTCGTGTAGAAGACGGATATGGTGTTGCACGGTTGTAGGCGGGTCATTCCTGTCGGCCGTGGAATAAGATAAGATGTCAGTCATTCTCGTCGTTCATTGTATTCTGGGTGTGGATAGAGTCGTTGTCCGTACTTCAGTTTAGCCTTGATCTCGGCGATTTGGGACTCTATCTCCGAGGTCTGGGATTGTAGATTGGCGACGGATTCGCGGAGTGCGGACTAGGGGTGCGTTAATGAGCTATCTAGCTAGCTAGCCAGCCGGGGACAGGAAGAAATGGCGGAAACCAGCACTACCCACACCCACCTGCTTTTTCTCCCTTTGAGCCTGTTGGTCCGGGGTGAGAGTCGGTGCTGGCTCTTTGCCATTGCCGGGTCCGGAATTGGGTGGTGGCATGATATGATGGCAGGCCGGAAGAGATGACAGATCTGGAGCAGGTTCCTGCCTATGCCGAGGCCAGGTTGTGTCTCATCGGTCGTATGGAGTAGTTAGTACAGTAGGTAGCCAGGTAGTAGGTACATGATACCGGCAATCGAGTGAGTGAGGATCTCTCTCCATACCTTAGTAACTACCTATGGATGGGTGGGTATCGATGGGGCGGGTCTCCATCGTATGCCGTCTGATCTGCAGTTTCACGGAGATCGAATCAACAGGCGAGTAATAAAAATCCTGCCGAAGGTCGTGGTTTTGTTTGTTTCCTTTTCTCTTTCTTTCTTTCTTTCTCTCGTTCTCTCTTTCTCTTCTTTGGTATCTGGTGGAGTTGACGCTGAAGTCAGGTACTGGATACGGTAAGGTGTAGTACTGACACTGACAGAACAGTACTTAAGTCTCCCGCCGACCAATCCGATTCGCCCGATTCTCCCTTCACCAGCGTGGATTAATTCTTAGTAACCACCCATCCACCCATCCATCATCCGTCATCCCGTCATCCCGTCATCCCGTCATCCCCGTCCTTCTTCCTTTTCTTTCTCCCCTTCTTCTTCTTTTCCTCCTGACTGCTCCTATCCCCCCCCCCTTGAATGGAGACGACAACCATGCCGACACCGAGTCGACTCGGTCTGTTACAGCCAGGGTTGCTGGCAGCCCTGCTGCTACTGACCCCCTCCTCCGTTCTGGCCCACGAGGGCCACGAGAATGTCCCCGAGGGTGCCGCCGTCTCCGATGATCCCATTGTATGTCGTCCGCCCGCCGCTCCCGCTCCGTACCAGAGCGAACTGACTGACCTACCTTCCAGGATTCAACATTATGGATTCACATGATTCTCATGGGGTTTGCCTTTGGCGTCATCTTCCCGTTGGGCATGGTTCTTGGGGTAAGCAGGTCCCCTCCTCCCCGCCCCTCTCCCCCTTTGTTCCCTCCCTCCATATTCGACAGCTGGCCCGGGACCACTTGGTTGCTAGAACATCTTGAACTATTTATCTAATCTCTCCTCCCCTCCTCGCCATAGATTGTGCGCTCGCGGTGGCACGTTCCCCTCCAAATCGTCGGTTCGATAATCGCCGTTGTCGCATACTTCCTCGGCCATGCCCACAAAGGTCGCCAGTTTTCGAAAAACGTCCACGCTTCGTTCGCAAACTCCCTGATGCTCATGATGGTGGTGCAGATTGTTTTGGGTGTCTATTTGAAGTTGCATCTGTCCAAGGGCATCCACGGCCGTATCCGCCGGTTTATCGTGATCGCGCACGGAGTGGTCGGCAAGGCGATGCCAGTCGCGAGCTGGGTCCAGATGCTCTTTGGGGGAATTACGGCCATGGGCTTCTGCCGGGATGATCACCTCGGCCAGTGTTTGGCTCACTTCATCATGGGCAGCGCTTTTATCGCCTACGGGATCTTGCTGACCATCCTGCTCCTCGTTGGCCAGTACTGGTTGCGCCGCACCGGCCGCAGCCAGGAGTTCTTCGACTCGTTGATTATTGCTGCATGGGGGTGTGTCAATACTTTCACGGAACACCGGTGGGGAGGACCTTGGGTTCATAACGATCTGCAGCATACGACCATGGGTATCGTTTGGTGGTGTGCCGGTCTTCTGGGCATCTGGATGAGCCGGAAGCGCAATGGTCGTCCCAAGCGAAACTTGATTCCAGCCCTGGTTATTCTCCTCACTGGTTATGCCATGTCTGCGCACCCGCAGAACTTGATGATCAGCACCATGATACACACCATCTTCGGCTACACGCTGATGGCCGCCGGTGTTACCCGAATCATCGAGATCTCCTTTGTGCTTAGGGACAAGGACACCGTCAGTGCGGATGGTTCGGATGCCAACAGTTTCCAATATCTGACCCCTTTCGTAAGTCTTCCCTCAAATCTGCACTGGAATGGGACATGCCCGGGAGAAGCTTTCGCCCCTCCAAAATGAGTATGCTAACACACTCCAGCTCCTGTACGCCTCGGGCTTCCTCTTCATGGGCGCCACGGAGGAGCAAATGCAGCTTCTGCACGATGCAGAAATCACACACGTGTCCTATATCCTGATCCTGTACAGCATCGCTTTCGTTCTCTTCCTGTGTAGGTTCACCCTGTTTACCACGGTGAAACACCTCTAACATCGGCTCTAGTCGTCAACGTGCTCCTTCACATCTACGCCGTCCATGCCTGGCCCGAGTCCGCTAAGGCACCCCCGCGCACCGACGAAGCCGGCGAAGGCCCATCCGGATACGGGCCGCCCCGGTCTCAGCCGAACGGTCACCTCATGAACGGCCACGCCCGCTCGGCATCGGAGGCACGACACCTTCACGACGCCGAGGAATTTGAACTCCAGGGCCTCATCTCTGATGAGGAGGATGATGGCAAGGTAGTTGGCGAGGACAGCCATCCCATGGGCCCTAGAAAGGTGGAGGATGAGGAGAACTCCCCATTAGTCGCCAAGGAGACGACAACGCATTCATAAGCCTGGGAAGTGGGACTTTCAACCCCTACCGATCTAAGCATTCGTCTATGTCTTTGTCTTATACATTCTAACTTCATCTTATCTGTCGACCAAGGGCGATGGATTCCAAAATCGGCTGCATTTGCAGTATCTCTCGGACTTGTGTATAGGTTTCGTATAAATGGATGTGAGCTCCTCTGTTCTCTTTTCTCTATATTCGCTTACTAGGCATTTTGCCTTGCGATCATCCAATATCTAGTAGCAATGTTTGTACTTTGGATAGGTACAACTTGTGGTAGCTAGCAGGCGATACTACGGTGTGTCTGTCTACATGTATGTCTACCTACAGAGTTTTACAGTATATCCCAGGATTCCCGGAGGAAGGGTACAAATGGCAAACCGCCCATAAGATTCATTCAAAAAGGCCTCAAAGATCCTAAGAGCATAATGTTTTTAATCGATTTTATCGTACACGTCGTGAGTTGATTCCCAGAGAAGGGACCAGACATCAAAGATGCCAAGGCGCGGCGGCGAGAGCCTTCCATATACTGACACCCACGGCCCTTAGCTAGCGACAGGTCAGACTGTCATAGCCGGCTCGTTGTCTAGAGGAATGGGGTTCGCCAGGGGAGGCACAGCCGCAAGAACACTGGGGAGTTCTGGCGGGAAGAAAGGATGTAAGGGGTATATGGGGGCGACGGATTTCTCGCCATCGAAGAGTAGCATGTTCTGGAGGGGTTGTTCTCTGGCGCTCAGAACGTTGATCACATCCTGAGCGAGGCTACCGCCGACGAAAGCGGCCACGGGGCTGAGTTCACTCCCTAGATTTTGGAGGAAGGAGCGTAGGAAGCCTGCGTCCAAAGTGGCGATGTCGAGTTTGAGTTCCTGGTGCAGATCGTTGGCCAGCTTAGTGAAGCTTTCCAGATCCTGACGGGAGAAGGTGGGGATGGCGCCGGCAGAGAGTTTCTGGTACTCCCACAGGGCACGGAGACATGTGAGCAGGGGAGTAACTTGTTTGCGTTTGCGGGCAATGCGGGTGAATTCGTCGGGTAAGGGGGAGGTGTTTGCGAGGATCAGCGGGGAATAGGTTTCGCGCTTGGTCACCATCTCGATGACCTTGTCGGACTCCTTCTTGGTGGTGATGTTCAGGATACTGCGAGTCGGGGTCTCTTGGGTTGTGGACTGAACGTTCGACTTGGAGCGCTCGATGACGAAATCGTGGGAGATCAGATCGGCGAAGACGAACCCGTAGAATCCGTGCAGTCCGGCGGCGTAGAAGGGGCGGTTGGCGATGCGACAGGCCGCGTTGATGGTGGTGTATGTAGCGAAGTCAAGCTCCGTTGCGATGGTGATGTCGAATTGCGTGAAGTATTCCGGCTGCTTCTGATGGATGTCTTCGGTGTCGATGTGCAGTTGGACCCGGGGATTCATGGCGCGAACAGAGGCGGCTGCAGCTTGCGCACGCTGCGCGAGGGTTAAGTTAGCATGGGGTGCAGGGGTTGTAGAGGGTTTAGGGTGAGTGGAGGAAGGAGGCAGCGAACATTTTGGCCCAAGTGTTCCTCGTTGATGAAGAACTGAGCCCCCAAGTCCTCTTCCGTGACTGATTCGTGGTCGATGATGGTCAGGGACCCGATTCCGGCCAACACCAGGTTCTTCGCTACCTCATTTGCCAGGGCCCTGAAGGTGATGAGCAGGATGTTCGCGGATCGTAATCTGGGGAGAAGGCGCATTGGCGGTTAGCTGGGTTCGGCGAGGACGGAGGGAGGTCGCGCTGCTCACTTCTCCTGCGCCTTGACTCCCCAGAGGCGAATCTGACGGTCATACAACGCAATCTCGTCTATTAGATCCATACAAGTGTCAGACAGGCAGTGGATTGTATATCGGCTATGGGATTGTTTCCTCACCCGCGCTGATTGACTGGGCGGTGTCCGGTTGTTGTGGCTCCATTGCGACTCTGATTTGGGAAGATATTCTCTCTTCCGTGAGATGATATATGTGGAGGTGGATGTGAGATCAGGAGGGGACAGAGCGCATGGACATCAGGTATAAGTCAAGGATGGAGGGGGAGGAAAGCAAGGCAGTCAGTCCGTCGCAAGAGGGCTGACGTGGAAATGCCCAGCTTGCATGCAACGGTGGAACGGTGGAACGATGCAACAAGACGGGGGGGGAGAAAGAAGGCCAAAGGGAATGAATGAATGAATGACAGGACGGATGAAGGAGGAAGAATGGGGAAAGCAGCAGCCGGACCCCCATCACGTGCAAAGACCCGCGGTGATAACCGATTGACTTATCGTCGTCTCACTCATTCCATCATCCTCTCCATCTCACCTCCTCTTCCCCTCCTAACTTCTTCTTCTTCTTCTTCTTCTTCTTCTTCTTCTTCTTCTTCTTCTTCTTCTTCTTCTTCTTCTTCTTCTTCTTCTCCTTCTTCTCCTACTCTCTACCGTCTTCTCTATCTATCTATCTATCTATCTATCTATCTATCTATCTATCTAACTACCTACCTACCTACCTACCTATCTATCTATCTTCTCTCCTCCCCCCTCCCCCCTGGTCTCTTCGCCCGCTCGGTTATCCCCCTCCCCAGCGACGGATCGTGTCTCGTTCTCTTTTCTCGATCGGTAGGTATAGTTGTCTTTCGCTCGACTCCTCCCCCAGTCCTGTTACCCCAAGCCGTCACTACTGAGGAACTGTTATTGACTCTCCCCCCCCCCTCTCTCTCTCTCTCCCAGGATGGTATGTATGCTTGTGATTACCGCTTTCCCCTCTATCATCAATACACCCTCTTCGCGGATTTGCAGGTATTGATACTGACAGGAATGTCCCCCACTCTAGTCGGGAAATCACGACTATCCTCCTGCCTCCCGCCGTCCCCTTCGCGGAGCTCGATTCAATGACCGCCAGCAGCACCCTCCCGTGAACCGCTTACACTATCTCCAGGAGCTGTTGAATTCGGGCCGGAATCGCAGTGACATAGCCCTCGCCCGGGCGGTGGAAACCTTGAACCAGGAGATGGACGAATACCGCTCGACCCGTGTCTGGGACCGTTCAACCTTCGAAGAAGTGAGGGCCGCCGTGGATCACCATATGCAGCAGCTCCGCGAAAGGGTACTCCGGGAGGACCGTACCAACAATGCTCCCCAATCGGGGCCTGTGGGGTCTACGCGTCCAGGACCGCCCAGGCTGCAGCCGTTGAATGTAACCGTGGTGAACCCGGAGGGAAGTACCGCCGATCCCTCGAGCTCCAATAACAGGCCCCCTCGGGCTCGGGTCTGGAGGGGAAGTGACCGGCCCAGTCGTGCAAGACGGCCCAGGGATTCCAATTCGACCTCTCTCTTGGACTCGCCTGTCCCTCATCTGGACTTGCCCGCTGTCATGCCTCAGCAATCGGAGGACGATCCCCAGGCGGGCGCCTGGAGGGCCAAGCGTCGAAAGCTCGAGACGGATGACAATAGAGAAGGTCTGCAGGGTTTCCGCTACGGTCAATATGGCCAGGTAGTGCCCGGTGCACTTCGCATGGAGTTGGCCAGCTGTGATGGAGGGACATACGAGCCCACCGGCGAAAGCTCATGGCCCGAGAATATCCTGCGCAATGACTCCTCCGTATACTGCACAAAATCTGACCGGTGCAATCTCGTGCTAAAACACCAGGGCGGGTCCCCTTTCTGCCTGAAGAAGATTGTCATTAAAGCGCCAAAATCTGGCTATGATGCCCCGTATGTTCCACCCGATCTAGGAATTCCAGTCGTACCAAGCCCTCACTAACCATTTTCAAAGGATCCGAGAAGGCATGGTTTTTGTGTCCATGTCATCTGATGAGCTCCTGGCTCGTACGGCTGCTTTCGAGGTCGAAGGGGAAGCAAATCGATCGTCCCGGCGCAACCGACCCAGTGGAATGCCTCCATCCCAGGAGTACTTGAATGCATATCGCCCCCCGCTGCAAAGCCTCGATAGAGGGTCCATAATGGGCCACCCCTCCGACTCGGAATCCGATAGTACCGATGAGACCGGTGATGCGGCACCCAGTGTGGGTAATGGCCCCGACCGGCTGTCCGAATTTCGATTCACGACAGACTATGACGAGCGCTCCGATGGACACTCAGATCGGGATAGTCAAGATGACGAGATTTTCTCTCTCACGGACACCGAGAGCCTGTCCATTGGGCGAATGGAGGACGACAATAATGCGTGCTCCGACAGTGACTTGAGCCTAAGCGATGACGATACATCCGAGCAGCACACGTTCGCGCGGCGCCGTCAAGAGCTATCGCGACGTATTCGAGCCATGCGCCGTCGATATACCGCCGAGCGAGACGGGCAAGCAAGACGACACCCCAATGTGGCCATGCCCCCGCCGCCTGGCCCCCGCGTCGAACCGGCAGCGCGTGGTTCGGACTCCGCGCTGATGAAACCACATGCTCGTTTTTTCATCGAACGAAATAAAAGCATGGTCAGCATCAAATTCGACCCTCCTCCGTATGCTTTCCCTGCCCATAGTCCAGCCCACGATTTCTAACCGTTCATTCCCCTGCAGCTCGGGACGATACATCCTGGTCAAGTTATGGAGTCCTCATAGTGGGAGAAACATCGACATTCAAAGCATCGTGGTTTACGGATACGCTGGCACGAGGTTTTTTCCCGCCCTAGGTTTCAGGTAGACCCAAAGGTGAGCTGGGCTCCCTTGTTTAATAATCTACATATGACCTCCGTTGCCTGCTCCCGTAGACCGGGACTGTACTACGAGCACATCTAGACCTGACAGCACGGTACAAATATCTCAAGAGACCTTCCGATGCGAGGAACATAGCATCTGATTCCCTCATTAATACCTCCGTCAACGATTTCTCGGCTTTAAGCGGGCTAGCTGAACGACATAGACTGTACGGAGTACTCGAAGGCATCATAGTTGGTGGGCGTCAATGTCCTGGACATTATATCACGTGACATGTTATGGATGGTTAACAAGGACCGATCACTTGTTTTCATGCAAGAGGATCAATTCAATGGAGAGTGAAGGGGACTATAGGGTGTGACATGGGCCAAACCAAGGTACCAGGTACTTAATACAATACACTCTTCCGGCTGCTTCGCCGATAGTACAAAGTACTACCTGACTGCTGGAACGCTCATTCATCTACCAACATCATGTGTATCACGAGATTAAAATAAATAATCTGAAAGGGGCTATTTATGACTCGAATACATAAATCGTTACAGAAATGGTCATCAACAGAACTCAAAACTGGACGCTGATCCAACGAGGATACAGGTAGTTAATCGATCAGTCATCAAACAGGCCAGAGGGGGAACACTGCGTCTTTTCCACATAGATAATGACAAAAAGAAAGAGATTATTGCTTGGGAAATCCGAGCACAGACTGAATGAAACGAGTGACTGCGGTGGGTGTGATGTGGTGATTGGGAGGAAGACCCTGGGGGAGAGAATCTGATCGCCAAACTGGGCGAGCCTTTCCAAAGCGCCCGTGACACGGGGATCGAAATGGGCGGATAACCCGATGATCAAATCAAGAGAGAGGGGGGGGGGCGCTCAGGATCGAAGACAGCAGCCCGCGCTAGCCAAGACTTCCTTAGACATTGATGTCGATAGTCAGTTCGGCCTGGAAATAAAGGGGGCCAGAACTGTTCAAAAGAGAGAAAAGCGGGAGAAACGATTGGGTGGGGGAAAAAGCGTCAGGGAGGCAACAAAAATGACCTGGGAATCATCGACGGACCGAAACATATGTACAAAGACGGACACGGTCTCGTGCGGCCCCAATGGTGAAGATAAGCATGGCAATAAACGAGTCCAAGCGGGATCAACCCGCCATTAAATTTGTGATCGCCAACCAGCATCGACAGCGGCGCTGCCCGCTGGTCGGCGTACCTTGAATCGATGCTCTCATTTCTCGTCTCTCGTGCAAAGATCGTCGAACGCCGAGCTTTCCTTGAAATAGACGTAAATAAATAGTGACCAAACCAAAATGGTACTCCTGAAAAGGAAATCCAACGCCACCCATAAGCAAAGAAAACTGGTTTTTCCAAGAACGAAAATGAAAATATGCAAAGGTAGCCTAGATGACGACAACATCTCCTTCGGCGTCTGCCGGGTCGGAGGCCATCATATCACCATATTTACCCACTGTCATTAGCATCGAATCGTCGTCGAGATCAATAGCACTGTCGTCGTTGTTTGGAGCCTGGAAGCCTGGGATGCTCTCAGGAACGCCGCTATGCTTCTCGTTTTCGATGCCGTGGGGATTCGACTCGGATTCCACTTGCGGCTGATCTAACGATTCGTGGGTTTGAAGACTATCCGCCGATGCAGGGCTGGTGGCCGACCTCGCTCTCGAATCGGTGGTCTGCTGAATATCATGGTCGGGCACAGGGCAGTTCGGTGAACTCATGAGGAAATTGGTCGGTCCTTGCTGGCTTGCGCCCATGGTGGCGTAGTGCAACGTGCTTGGGGTATACCGCATGAACCCCCCCTTTTCAGCTTGCCATAGCATCATTTCATGAAAGAAAACCTTCGTCATCCACCAGGCGCTGAAGCTTGGGGCACCTCCCAATGTCAACCTCCGCAGAATACAATCCCACAGCGCATCGACTTTCTCAATGATACACTGCGTACGGTGATGAGAGAAAGCAGATGCCAGATTGAGGATGAATGAGATCCACTTGTCCGGAAAGTTGTAGTCCTCAGCCACTGGTGATTCCACGGGGAATTTGTGCGCTTGGACATCTTCTTCTGTGTCAGGTTTGGTGTAGAATGGGAGGGCGGCAGATGGATTCATATCTGCAACGGGAAGGAGAAGAGCTCGCACGTCATGCTTCAGAATCTGCTCCGCTGCACGTTCTGCGCAGCTTGGTATGTTGGCTTTTGATATCATAGCCTTTGGGTCTACCAAGGTTTTGAAGTCAAACCACATCTGATTCCTGTTGTCAGGGTGGCACAGCCAGGCCGCAGCCGCGTTGGCAGATTGGTTCACGTCGAGCATGTGTTTTAGCAAGTTGGAAAAGATGTGAGCGGGTATTAATCTCGCCAGCGAGACATGGAGAGGCTGTGATTTGAAGGTTTCAGCAATATGGGCTGTGAGTCGCTGCGAGATCGAGCTAAAAGCATCCAGCACGAGCTTGGGAACAACCTGCGTGGTCAGTGGAGCCACGAACGCAATCATCTTCTGGTACATGATCCAGTCACACTCTTTGATCCATGGAGCAAGGTTGGGATGTGTCAAGAGCTTCTGGACAGGTACAGTCAAGGTGCCATGGAAGGCAGAGAAGTAACGCAGCAAGTTCCTTTCCTTGCAGTACCGGAAGCTGTCAATAACGGAAATGCAATGAGAACGATAAAGAGCTGCGAGAGCCGCAGCAATCTTCGAATCTGTGTTTGCCGGAAGATAGCCACTGATGTCGGGGAGCTGAAGAGACTCGTTGTCAACGGCAGGAGTATCGGAGGGCGGCAGGTGAAGCATCTGATGAATGGTTTTGCCCGACTGGCTGGCCACATTGTCAAGCGTGACTGTGGAGTCACTGTGGGAGTGACAGGAAGACTGGCAGCCACATCCAAGAGTTGTGACATTTGCGGTGAAGCGCGGTGTGAAAGAAGTCGTGGGCGAAGGGAACACGGCCGTATCTGCGGGAGGCTGCGGCGCCACACTAGCCCTGTGACCAGTATCAGTATCCACGATCTTAACTCCACATATCAGCTGCTTAGCATACCCTTTTGACATTATATCACCAGCACTGCTCTCAGCTACACTTGGTGCGCGATTTGCATTGGACGGTAGTTGGGGGTTCAGTGGCGGTGGCTTTTGCTGCTTCTCTTCGATAACTGTCAAATCCACATAGTGATACTTGGATTCACCGCGGACGCCTAGTCGTCTGGTCTGCACGTTGGGAAAGATGATGCGGACAAGCTTCCCAAAAGAAGCGGGGTTCAGCACCGACACACGTTCTGTCCCACATTTCTCTGCATAGCAGCAGTAAACGCGGTCGCGCCGAACAGAGCCACTGCTCTTTCTGCAGTTCTCCTTCAACCTGGGGGCATGTAAGTAAGACATCACCGGACTGAGTGACCAGAGTCAGTTCAAAGTCTTACCAGATCATGGCGAACACCTGTTTCACTTTCTCGGCCTTGCCTCCCGCTCCTTCGTGCTTCAAGACCTCGGTAGCCATCTCCTTCAGTGAGTACCCATCATACTGGCGTAGCAGCTTGCGCAATTCGTTGTCATTTGCTAGCGACGAGCTCGATCCTTTCTTCTTTTTTCCGCCAGTTTCGGAGACGTCGTTCTCATCCAGGACATGCTCGGGCACGTGATTCTCGATTCCACTGTCATACATGGTTTGAAATTGAGGCATCGGTACGCCAGTTAATCCATGGCTCGGAATGCCTGTAGGGATGGAGTGATGTGACAGATGGTGGCCATGCATGGCATGGCTGGGAAAGTCCTCTGCTCTCGGCATGACGGGGTGGTGTGCATCTTGCAGAGTGTGGTCTAGAGAGGCTCCGTTCACAGGGTGCGACAGCTGCTGGCCGAATCGCATGATGATTTCCTCAGGGTTGCCGCCGAATACATTGTGGCCGGCGGTTGGCTGCGCGGGCAGGAATTGAGGGAAGGCGTCGGTGATTTGTTGGTCCTGGGTCTGTTGGGTGGTGGTGGAATGGATGCTAGCGGTCGAGCCTCGGGACCGTGGGCGTCGACTGTTCCTAGATACTACAGTTTCGGACCGCGACCTCATCAGATCAGCTGTGCCGGGGCGACTGTGAGGTGCTACTATCTGAGTTGTCTGGGACGCAGCACTTGAAGACTGCGAGGCCGCTCGGGCTACCGTCCCTTTGGGTCAGCAGGGGATCGTATGCACAACAACAGGTGGGCAGGGAAGCAACGACAACAGGAAGGTCTCCAGGTCACAAGGTCGGATGGAAGCAGACAGACAGGTCGCCTGCAGGAGGAAAGGTAGGTTCTTACCCATCTCAGAAGGCATCTCTTTCTTTTTTTAGGACCTGCTACGCAGCTCCGGGTGTCTGGGTTTCCTTGTTGCTGGGCCAGAGACGGTCGGTAACCACGGGCAATAGCGTGTGTTTTGATCCTTCACGGAGCCACCCTCAACCGCACGAGGTCCACACCGGCAGAAAAGACAGCAGGAGGGGGAGAAATTCAGGGCAGTCGGAGTACAAGTGTCGTTGGTCAAGGCATCAAGGGGGTTGTCGAGCTGCAGCAGACGGGCTATGGAAGGCTCATAGCGGCCGCGTTGTGAGGGTCGAAGAATCGAGGTCGAAGGAGGATAAACAGAGAAATCGGTTCCTCAAGCAACGCCCGGGCGGTTGTTTGGGCCGCGGTCACGTGGAACATGCTTACCTAAGGCACATTCTTGCCGGCCAAATAAATACATACCACACGATATCTATAGACTAGGTCGGGGTCCGTGAAGAATGCAATCATACTCGAATCTGGTTTTGGATGCTGGTGTATGAAGTACTACTCCATACTCTGTACCTGAACCTGGCTAATTTAGCAGTAGCAGTAACAGCAGCAGCAACAGCAGTTCCCCTCCTGCTCAGATCCCGAGCCCGTGACCTCACAAGTCACGGGACATCATCAACATATATCACGTGTTGTCTGAACTAGTACTACTAGATAGATAGCTCCACGGACTCGCGGCGATCCCTCTTAGTTCCAGAAACAGAGTACAATTTTCATCATTCATGACACCATTCGATCAATATTGAATCAGTTACGAATGGCCTTGTTCTCTCTGCACTTTTATCCATTTGCCAGGGGGGGAACCGCCAACAAGTCACGTCCGAATCTTCTATCTTCTATCTAGTGCATATATTCTTTGCCATCTGCCATCTGCCATCGAGCGATCCCCCCCCCACTAGTACTACCCCCACCCACCCCAAGCTGTCTGACCCCGGACATCGGCTACATTGGAGGAGAAAACCATACCAACACCAACAATACTGGCTATCACGGTCACACTTTAATCATTTTGACATCTTTACTCTAATTCGCACTGGCATCGGCCTTCGCTTTCAGTCTCCGCTCGCGAGCATGTCGCCAGGATGGGCCCCATCGATCTTCCACATACAGCAACGGGGTCATCACAAGAGTGATACCAGCCAGCAGGAGGAAGGTCCATTCCGCGGTCAAGGCGTCGATTATCGGCTGCACTACAGCCACACCACCGGCTCCCATCAAGCACCGCATCAGATTGTTGACTGCCGTCGCACTGGCGCTGGCTCCCGGATAAAGGTCAATGACCAGCGCGCTGTTAATGGTGAAGATTCCGGTTGAGCAGAAAGCAATAAAGTATTGCAAGATGATGGGGACCGCGAGGTGCGTGCGCAGGGAGAACCCAAACCCAGTCGTGGTTACGATAAAGATGGCAATCACCCACCAAGTATTGCGCATCCGGGCAACCTCAATGGGGAAGTCTGGGTGGGATTTCAGATTGACACGCGTGCCAGCTGGGTATCCGTGTTGCTCGCAGTATTCGCGCTCAGTCAAGCGGTGGTTATAATCCATGAGGTATCCGACCAAGTACGATCCCGACATGCATCCGAACCCTGCAGTGCACAATGAGCAACCGTCCAACCGGAAGGTTTTCGAGCGGGAATATGATCCTCACCATTGCCCAGGAATGTCAATCCAATCTGCAAGGAGGACAGGCCATAAACTTCGCTGAAGAGGTCTGTGGTACTTGACGTCACCATGCTCCACACAGTGTATACGATACTTCCGAAGAAGAGGGTTATAAAAACATCCTTCTCGATGAGGAATGTCAGAGGAGCAAGCACGGCGCGCCAGGTGACTTTTGTCTTCTTCACTCCCGGCTCCGCACCCTCGATGGCACCCTTCTGGCCCGTGATCATGTAAATGAATGGTTTGTGAATTCCAGTGAGCTTAACAGTGCCATTTCCAGCAATAGGCCTCAATGTCTCCGGAAGGAGGATCAGTATGGACACTAGACTCACGCCTCCGAATATCGTGAGAAACCAGAAAATGGATCGATACCCGAGATAGTCGGTGAAAATACCACCAAAGACTGGCCCGATTCCCTGTCCAAGCATGCGAACTTGGCTCTTGTCAGCTCTGTCATACTGCGCGTCCCTTGGGGGATTGGAGTGCTATTCTTACCTCCGCCGAAGATGCCCACTAAGCTTCCTCGTTCCTGTGAATTTGTGATATCACCGATGACCCCGGCGCCTAGGGACTCATGGTTTAGCCGGATGCTGCTTTGATGCAGTCATCAGAATGCACTTACCGATTGATATGGTGGCCGCACTGCCGGCAGCTTGCAAAGCTCGGAAGGCCATCAGCTCGCCATAGTTTTTGGACTCAGCGAGAGCAATGTTTGCTATTAGGTAAACGATGAATGTTCCAATGAAGACTGGACGTCGACCAGTTGCGTCTGACAATGAACCCCAAAAGCTGGGCGCCAGGCCTTGGACGATCATGTACACCGTGATTGTGAGGGTTGCCAGGGACATGCTGATGTTGAGGGACTATGTAGGCCACGGTCAACATCCGGGGTCTGATAGGTTTGCGATACCGTTCGCGGTGCAGACTCACCTTCGACACCTCGTCGAGCGCGGGGAAGTAGATGTTTGAGGAGAGGGGGGAGAAGATGGCGGCTAGCGAGACGATGCAAACCATCTCCAATTTGCGGGAACGTGTGAAAATGTGATGCGGTGGTTTCTCGAGTGGTTGACCCTCGAGCGTTGAAGGCTGCGGGGAGATGGATTCCTTCTCGGAGTCATACTCTCTCGGGGTGATGTGTGTTTCGGGGGCCTTTTCGAGGTCTGTTCTGCTTGAAGATGAAGACATGGTGGTGGAGATGTCTCGGGGGCCAGCCTCGAAGCAAGTTGCCAACCTATGAAGCGCTGAAGGAACTGAAGGGGAAAACGCTGGATGTGCAGGCAGAAACATGAGCGCGGCCAGTGCACTTTATGGCCCGGAGGTTTATGTTTAATATATCTCTGCACCAAAACATCTTCGGGGCCTGACCAGGGCGCTGAGGCAGGCTTGCTCCACTGCGGAGCATTGTCGATGGGGGAGGGACATCCATTGACCTTCCCAAAGGGGATACATGTGGGTGGCAAGTGCAGGACCTATCGCCAAGGTGTGAACGACGGCGCGATTTAGGAGTATCTCTTCGGCCGGCCGTGCTTGGCACCCAGTAGTTCAGGTCACATCCAAGAGACCCAGTCGTCGGGCATCCGAGGATAACAAGTGCAAAAAAGGGCGGAACTACGGCATACCAAGATCTGCATACATGACGTGGACCCGGCGCGGTGATGAAATTCCAGAAAAAGCATACTTTACAGGCCATCCTGGACAGCGGCTAGCGCGAGTACTTTGCAAGCTGACAGACCTACCTACCTACCTAGTTCCCTTCCCCTCTGGATGATTAGTGGTGTGTTTCAGGGCGCCGGTGGGCTTGTCGTGCATGATGGTCTAGATGGAAGCGGAGCCCGTGATAAGAAGCCGGCAAGGGCGACTCAAGCGCCATCACGGCTGTGGTGGTGAGCGACAATGCAAGGCCACGGATATCCCGTGGGGCATCCGAGCCCGAAGCTCGCCCATGTGCGTGGAAAAGGATGCCGCTCAAGCAACTGCTAAGCGTGATCAACAGGGAGGGCGATGCGACGCGAAGCGGGAAGGCAGGTCAATTGGCGATTCAGGATACAAGGGACCCTTGCCCCTGGTCGTCGTCATGTCTTGATGATGATGCACGGGACCCGGGCCAGGACCAGGACCAACGAGGGTACAGTACAGTCCAGTATGAGCAATCTCAGACCAGCCTGATTGGCAGACCCTCATTTAATGGGTTGTTATGGATCTTGGAGATCTACATCGGCCCCGTCTGCATACTAATTGGGGGGGGGGGGAGGGGGCTGTGGATTTTCCTGGAGGACAAAAGGCCCAAAAAATCGTGCACCATGCCCAGGCAGCGGTCACCCAAGGGACTCTATTGAAATTTTGACAATTGACAAGCTGGCCAGCCTCGTGGGGCGCGGTCCACTGTGGGATTGGGGGTGGAGAGAGCGACGTGAAGTCATGGATGGGCAGGAGGGCTCTCCCCCCCGGGGTCGTACCAGAGACCGCGCAGGGCAGAACCGTAGCAGGTCGGAGAAGAACTCCACCGTCACCGCCGGATGGGGGGCCCCGGTCTACCGTATAACGGAACCCTAAGCTTAAATATGAGGCAAGGTAGACAGGGCAATGAGGAGCCGTGCGGTACGTAGTGGTGGTGAAGTGATCGGAGGCGGGTTAAAGGCGAAACCAAGCATCGACCCCCGGATGCATATTAATAGAAAGGGGGATGACGAAGACCGCGAGGGATGGAGGCATCGAGGCATCCATGCATGTCACTGACCGAATAGGATAGTGTAAAGAGAGGCCGGACACGCAGTCCATGCCAGAAGAGGAGGGAAGAAGGTCTCAGACTGATCGCAATAGTGTCGGTCGTTGATGAGGTAGATCGGGGCGGGTATACCGGTACTTCCTACGGAGTAGGTACACTCCATTCTTTTTCTCTCTTTTCTATATCAAATCTTCAATCGGGAAAAAATAAAGGGGAAAAAAGAAAAGAAAAGAATAACAACAACAACAACAACAAGCAAGATGAAAAAAAAAAAAAAAAAAAAAAAAAAAAAAAAAACATTTATCGCAATCGAAGGGGGGGGAAGAAAGAAAAATAGAAAAAAAGAAAAAGAAAAAGGAAAAGGAAAGAAGGAAAAAAGCAAACCCAAACCCAAACCCAAACCTTCTCAAAACCCGCCAAGCGGGCCGATAAGAAGATTACTTGCTGGTTGAACATTGAAGAGCAACAACAACAACAACAAGAAGAAGAAGACTACTATCGGGCTAATCATCAGGCGAGACGACGATCCATCAGGCTGGCCAGCCCGGATTCCAGCGATAGTCGGATGTATCTATCTAGTACCTTCTACCTTCTACCAGCGGGGATAGAGACTTAGTAGTAGCTAGTAGTATCTAATTAGTAGTGTATAGTCCCAGTGGTAGTCGAATCTGTCTTGGGTTAACTTCCAAAGTGGAGGCGATGATCTACGGCTGGCGCGCCACCGAAAGACGGGCGGTCAACCATCGGGATTGATATAGTAGTATATACTATGGATGAGATCTATATTGGAAATAGTAGGTAGGTACTTATGTATATACTACACGCAGCAGTCGGTGACTATTCATTTCCACCATCTGTCAGAGAACAAACCGGGATCTTCCGTCCTACATACATCATCCACATCATGCATTTCTCCTAGACTCCTACCTGCAGGGGAGAGGGGGAGAAGAAAGAAAAAAGAAACAACCCTGCCCGAAAATCCAGGCATCTCGGCACCGGGCCCAGCCAAGGCCCGGCCAAGGCCCAGCCAAGGCCGGACAACGACGACAGAACCACAGGAGGATTCCCGATCAACTCTCACAACCGGTTGCCATCCAGTCTATTCTCTACACCCTACGTATTATGCTCTCGCTGGCCTGCCTGACTTGTCCGGCTTTCGGGCTGGGCCTGACTCCCTCCATTATTGTCTCCCGTCACCTCAATATCACATTCGCCCTATTGTTGTGGTGTGCCACCCCCCCCTCCCCGGGAGATTCCCCTGCACGCGATCTATTTTAATCACCACAGGGCCATGGCCCCCTCTCCTACTCTACTATCCATCCATATACATAGACATAGTAATTAACACGGTGGTTCCATGCAGGCTAGATGACGAGTTCCGCCTCCCCACCCCCTGTCTAGGTCAAGTCACTAGGCTGCTAGATGCAGAGTAACGTCTCCTAGATAGTCTCCATACCTAGATACCTAGTGCTCCGTGGTAGATATGGATCCCCAACAGCAAGAGGAGGGGCAGCTCATCTACACCCCTGGTCTAGTTCCTGCGGATACCTCCCCTCCTCTCTGCCGTGTTGTGAAGTTGATGATGATGATGATGATGATGATGATGATGATAATAACAAGTCTCGGGACATGTATCTCCTCCGTGCACATGTGTGTGTGTGTGGGGGGAGGGGGTTGATTCAATAGATATCGTAGATATTAAATCACATCACTTCTTCCAGGTGGGCAATTCCGTCATGTCGCTAAGCGAGGGGATAGATATTAGGTGCGGTTGATCTCGGAGACTAAAGACGGAGTCCCAAGTAGGTACGGTCCATAGATAGCTGGCAGCCATCAATCACATCACGGATCTAGTCAAAAGTCTAGCAGGGATACCTGGCTGGTTGGTCCCGAGGCGGATTCGGGAAGCCGACGACTGACTCCCCTCCTCCGTAAGCGTCAACGGAGTAGGTATGACCAGACCTACGGAGTACACGGGAGATAGATAGATAGATAGATAGTTGGCACTCTGCATGTGTTGGGCCGAAAGGGGAGGGCTAAAGGGAGGGGAGATGTGCTGCTAGTGTTGTATAGATTGATTGCCGGACCCAACGCTAGTCGAACGAACAAACCCATGATGCAATGTCGCTGTGCAGGACGAGAACGGAGGGAGGGGGAACATTACTTAGTTATTCTTGCTTCTAGAGACTAGAGAGAGCCTGGGTATAATTGGCTGCAATATGGATGGGGCCAGTCGATCAAACACGGCCGAGGACCGGGCGCGGCAGGAAGAACGAGTCCGAGCGAGTAAGTAGATAGTAGACAAACAGACAGACAGACCGCGGTTGGTGATACTTTCTTTGTACTAACTTCTGGCCAGCTGGCTTCCCTGGGCACTAGATATCTAGCTAGTGGATGGATCGTCGTTCCCTGGCCTTTGACTCGGCCGTGGCTTGCCAGGTCCCCCACTAGGTACATCCTCGTGTACTCGGACTCCGTCAGGGTGTAGATAGGTACGTATGTACGTACCTACCTAGACTACGTCCTACCGGAGCTGTCTCCCCATCCATCCCCCCTCCTGAACCAGACTGCAGACAAATTTACATAGGAACCTAATTACTACCTTGCATCTCTAAACAAAGGAGATAGATATATGACGGGGAACCGGGGGGGAAAGACCAGATATCGAACAAAAAGTACAGAAGGGGCCGCCATGGCTCACGCACACAGAGAAAAGGGAGTTAGCTGTCTAAGCATAGACGGGGGGGCAGACCCCCGATCCCTCCATCTAGACCAGGTCCCGCTTGACGAATTCGTTCAGCAGCGCCTTGCCCAGGGCTGCGGGGCTGCGCTCGACCACGACGCCGGCCGCCTCCAGAGCAGAGATCTTCGAGTCGGCACCACCCTTGCCGCCGCTGACGATAGCTCCGGCGTGACCCATACGGCGGCCCGGAGGGGCGCTAATGCCGGCGATGAAGCCAACGGCCGGCTTGTTGTGCTTGTTGTTGGCCTTGAAGAACTCGGCGGCGTCCTCCTCAGCGCTACCGCCGATCTCGCCGATCATGATGATACCATCGGTCTCCTCGTCCTCGAGGAAGATGCGCAGGCAGTCGATGAAGTTGGTGCCGGAGAACGGGTCACCGCCGATACCGACGACCAGGGACTGTCCAAGACCAGCCAGGGTGGTCTGGTTGACGGCCTCGTAGGTCAGGGTGCCGGACCGGGAAACAATGCCGACACGGCCACGCTTGTGGATGAATCCAGGCATGATACCAATCTTGCATTGGCCCTAGCGTAGCGGAAAGAAAAAGCGGAATTAATATCAACTCGCTGCTACAGGATCATCGGGTGGATGCGACTTACAGGGGCGATGATACCAGGGCAGTTGGGGCCCACCAGACGGGTCTTGTTCTGCGTCTTCAGGATGTCCGTGATACGAACCATGTCTGGTCGATTGTTGGTCAGTCCGTCGCCCGCCACACAGGGATCTTCGGCGCTAGGCGGGAACCCAGCAGGAGAAGAGGCATACCGTGCTGAGGGATACCCTCGGTGATACTGCTCCCACGTTAGCACCGGTCCAACTTTCCCAAAAGATCAACGGGGCGCTTACCAAACAGCCAGAGGTACTTCGGCCTCGATGGCCTCCTCAATACCCTTGGCGGCCAAGGGGGGACTACAATTATCATCACATTCGTCAGCAGGGGTTCTGACATCGTCGGCTAGGCAGCGGATGCATACGGGACGAAGATAGCAGACGCGGTAGCGCCAGTCTCCTTCACGGCGTCGCGCACATTGGCGAAAACGGGTCTATCAAGGTGCATCGAACCGGCCTTCTTGGGGTTGGTTCCACCAACCACCTTGGTGCCTAGCAGATGTAAGCATCCTATGTGAAACCACCGGACAGGCCGATTTTATTGGCGCAGATGGAGGAAGAGGAAGAGGTGGTTATACCATAGGCGATAGCTTGCTCGGCATGGAAACTGCGGACCGGCGAAAAAAACAGCAACGTCAGCATCTCATGCACGATCACGCCTCGGGAGACGGGGGGGGGGGGGAACCTACGTTCCCTGTTTTCCGGTGAAGCCCTGGAAAAGAACCTTGGTCTCCGCGTTTATGCGAAGGTTGTGGACAGTCTGGGAGTAGACCGGGCTGGCCGAGGCAGCGTATCCGCGCTGCTGCGTGGCAGCAGCATTGCGAAGGGCAGAGGCGGTGTTACGGCGGAAAGCCTGCATGGTTGCTGGGGAGGGGAAGAGACCCTGAGGGGAGGGGGGAAGTGTCCAAGTTGGGGGGGGGGGTGGGAGAAAGAGAGGAGAGGAGAGGGGAGAGCACAGAGAACGTGCAAGAGTTGGCTTTTTGGGAGGGGGAGGGAGTGAAGGAACTGAGGAACTGAGGACCGAAGCTCTGGGAGATTTCGGGACAAGGCTTTACGCGGATCCGACTTGTCACGGGCGGTCGAGTTCGGCTGCCGCTTTGCTTCCGCCTGCGCTTTTTTTCCCGGGCGACTTGAAGTACTGCCAGTCCGTCTGTCTACTCACTACTCTCTGTTGGACCAATACCTGCAGCTGCTGTCCAAGCGGACTTGTGAGCCTATCTACTGTCTCCCTTTCTCTCCCCCTATCTGGCTATTGCAAAAAAAAAAAAAAAAAAGGGTGTCTGCGTGGCCTCCCTCCCAACCCTCCAACATGGCGACCGTCACCATGACTGTGCCGCCACCCACCAAACCCAAGAAGAATGCCAAACTGGCCCCTGAAAACGAACGCTACATGAGAGCCTGCTCCGATATTGCGAATGCTCTGATCCAGGAGTATGAGTCGCAGCGCGATCCCACCAAACCCAAGAGAGACATCAACCTCAACAAGCTGCGGGGTCAAGTCGCCAAAAAGCATGCCCTGGCCTCGCAGCCCCCGTTGACGGCCATCATCGCCGCCGTTCCGGAGCACTACAAGAAATACATCTTGCCCAAGTTGATTGCCAAGCCGATCAGTATGTTTGCGCAGCGCTCCCTTCCCATGTCCAGACCTTGCTAACCTCGCCCCACCAGGAACGTCGTCCGGTATCGCGGTCGTCGCGGTAATGAGCAAACCCCACCGTTGTCCCCATATCGCATACACTGGAAACATCTGCGTCTACTGCCCCGGTGGCCCGGATTCCGATTTCGAGTACTCTACGCAGTCGTATACCGGATATGAGCCAACATCGATGCGCGCCATTCGCGCCCGTTACGACCCGTTCGAGCAGGCTCGAGGCCGCGTGGATCAGATCAAGTCTCTCGGTCACAGTGTGGACAAGGTGGAATACATCATCATGGGTGGCACGTTCATGTCGCTCCCGGAAGACTACCGTGAGTCGTTCGTGGCCCAGCTTCACAACGCGCTGAGTGGGTACCAGACGGACAACGTCGATGAGGCGGTGTTGGCCGGTGAGATGAGTAACGTGAAATGTGTGGGAATCACGATCGAGACGCGGCCGGACTACTGTCTGGACCAGCATTTGAGCAGCATGCTGCGCTATGGGTGCACAAGACTGGAGATTGGCGTCCAGAGTCTGTACGAAGATGTCGCCAGAGACACGAACCGAGGTCACACAGTCGCCGCAGTAGCCGAGACCTTCAAACTCGCCAAGGATGCTGGGTTCAAGGTGGTCAGTCATATGATGCCTGATCTACCCAACGTGGGGATGGAACGTGATCTCTTCCAGTTCCAGGAGTACTTTGAGAACCCGGCTTTCCGCACCGATGGCTTGAAGATTTACCCCACCCTGGTCATTCGTGGGACCGGTCTCTACGAACTCTGGAGGACGGGTCGCTACAAGAACTACACCCCGAACGCCCTAATTGATCTGGTGGCTCGTATCCTCGCTCTGGTGCCCCCGTGGACCCGAATCTACCGTGTTCAGCGTGATATCCCGATGCCCCTGGTGACCTCGGGTGTCGAGAACGGTAACCTGCGCGAACTTGCCTTGGCACGGATGAAGGATTTCGGAACGACTTGCCGAGACGTCCGCACCCGTGAGGTGGGTATCAACGAGGTCAAGAACAAGATCCGTCCCTCGCAGGTGGAGCTAATCCGCCGTGACTACACGGCTAACGGCGGCTGGGAAACGTTCCTTGCTTACGAGGACCCGAAGCAGGATATCTTGATCGGTCTCCTGCGACTTCGCAAGTGCAGTCCGACACACACCTTCCGGCCCGAATTCACGGGTCAGCAGACCAGTATCGTGCGCGAGCTGCACGTGTACGGATCTGCTGTTCCTCTCCACGGACGTGACCCGCGCAAGTTCCAGCATCGTGGATTCGGAACCCTCCTCATGGAGGAGGCCGAGCGGATTGCTCGTGAGGAGCACGGCAGCCGGAAGATCAGTGTTATCTCGGGCGTTGGAGTGCGCAGCTACTACGCTCGGCTGGGCTACACCTTGGACGGCCCCTACATGTCCAAGATGCTGGACCCGATCGAGGACGAGGAGTTCTAGGCGAAACACTCATGAATTATGCGTACAAGATTTGCAAGTGGTTTTGGACATAAAAGTTCTTTCCGTGGTTGGTTGGCTACATCCGGCGTTGTGAGGGGGTTTTCAAGGCTAGACAGGTGGCTGGCTCTTCATTTTATCATCTTCGGCATAATCAGGTGTCAGTAGCGATTCATATACCAAAATGGCTGGATTGGAGATTGCATTGTACATATAGACATACATACATGGCACAAGAGGGTATACTTTGGGGATGAGACGAATACCACGTGTGGTGTGGCACATGAGCCCTCCTCCCCACCCGACTAGGTAGACGGGGCCATCCGCGGGAGAAAGATGGCATCGAGTCCATGAACAAATCACAGCGTCATAAAAAGGCGGAGGAAGTTCTATTCGAACCAACACGCTATATACAACCCGCAAATCGCCCGTGCCCATGCGGAGTTCACAGACAGACATCTAAATAAACATGAAGCACGCTGTGGAGAGTAATCTTCCAGCGGAGAGCAAACGTAAGCCAACGGAAACTGACGGATAGCACCAGCCCAGGGAGACGTCCCATGCCCACCATCATCATCATACGATGCACTGCACACATAGACTTGGAGGATAGCCTATACGCATTGCATGCGATCCTCTCTCACTAGGTGGATCGTATAGCGATAGAGCTCTGCTCCGCTCCCGGGCAGATGAGCATTACCCAGACAGACCTATGTAGATCAGACCTAGCCGGACCACCCCTCCGTAACCATCCATTCCTCCCCTGAACAGCAGAGAACAGTACCAGCACCAGCACCAGGCCATCACACCATCTTAGCAACGCCCGACTTCTTCTCAACTTCCACCCTCCATAAAACCAATATCAATAGCAGACCGAGCACATAAACCCCCAGGGTTCAAGAGAGAGAGAGAGAGAGAGAAAGCAAAAAAGAACAACAGAACCACCGCTTATTCAGTTCAAAGATATCGCGCCTCCCCTACGGCTTCTCATGTGCAGATAGGCCTGGAAAGCACAGAAGACGAAGAAAGCCTATCATAGACAACTGCAATCAGACCTCTGGGTTTCATTTTATGTTTTTTTTTTTTTTTTTCGGGGTTGTGTTGGGGGGGGGGAGGGGGTGCATACGACGTAGACAAGCACGGCGGTGAAGATCGAAGCTGCGACTGCGGCGCCATCTTCCGGTTCGCCTTCGGAGCCAGTAAAGCTCGGGTGTTCTCGCTGGTGCGTCCCGGGTGGGTTAGTTGAATGGTTCGGGGCGTATTGGGGGTGGGAGAGACGAAGAGACGAACCTGGTATAGCGATCCCAGGACGGAGAGGATGACGATGGCGAAGAGGGAGATGACCACGCTGGGGTTGGGGTGAGAGAGAGTGGTTAGCTTGGAGGGCGTACTGGGTATCCAGCATGGATTGGGGCTGGAAGAGTGCGGACTTACCAGGACCACGCGTTCAGGACGGAGACGACAGGCTTCATCTTGGGCGGTGATAAGGGAGTGTGAGGGAGTGTGAGGGAGTGATTCAGCGGTCGAGGGGGATGAGGCCGTTGCTGGCGATGGATGGATGATGTCGAGGATCGCAGGCGCCGCTCCGGGAGGGGCGCTAAGCCGTTTCGGGCGACGGTTGTGTGCCTTGGTCCGCGTCATTCTTTTCTAGGAGGGGATCTGTCGGAGGGGTTAACTGAGGCCGGCCTTTGCGAGAGGAGACCGACTTCGCGTGTTCTTTCGCTATGGCAGCTCTTTTCAATCACAATTGCTTTTCC
This sequence comes from Aspergillus heteromorphus CBS 117.55, assembly GCF_003184545.1. Classification (NCBI taxonomy): domain Eukaryota; kingdom Fungi; phylum Ascomycota; class Eurotiomycetes; order Eurotiales; family Aspergillaceae; genus Aspergillus; species Aspergillus heteromorphus. The sequence continues at coordinate 158,020 of NW_020290436.1, forward strand.
CGCGAGCCTTTCTTTGTTGGCCACGGTAGTGGTTCTCTGCGTCGGCGTCTGTGTAGCATGTATATATACATCGGTGTGCATGTCCCCATGGATGGAGCCAATCCCCCGGATCCCACTCATTCAGTGCGATTGATTCCACCCTATACACTCGTCGAACGTCACACCAGATCCCCCAAAGATATCCAGCGCACTCCCGATGGTCAGATCCACCTTCCCTTGGCTGCTGTTGTGAACCTTTTCTAGATCCCGGAGATTCCGAGCACCCCCGGCATATGTGATGGGGATCGTGCACCACTCGGCCAATTTGGCGACCAGCTCTTCATCCACACCCTGCTGCAGACCTTCGACATCGGCAGCATGGATCAGGAACTCGGAGCAATAAGGCTCCAGCAATGCGATTGATTCTGCTTTGGTTAGCTTCCTGCTCGAACGAGGGCATAAAGGGAAGACCGGCGGAAAGGGGGAGAAGAAAAGTAGCAAGAGTCCAGTGGAGGATTGTGGAATGGGACTTAGGGGCGAGGTGCTTACCTTTGTTGATTTCCATCTCGGTAATGGTCTGCCAGCGGTCCATGGCCACAAACCATGTGTTGTCCTTTCTACGGCAGCTCAGATCCAAGACCAGCTTGGACCGATCACCTCCAAGAGCAGAAAGAATCGATTCTAGTCTCTCAAGAGAGAACTTGCCCTCGGGAAAGAGAAAGGATGTGATGATGACCTATGGGGGAGATAGTCAGCATTATGCCAATGATGAAGGTAAAGCGCAAACATCCGTGGAAAGCAATATGCCACAAGACACAGAATCCCGATAGTTCAGGGAGCAGGAGAGGCTATATCAACCCAATGCTGCGCATAGAACAAAATGCGCGTAGGCTAGAACGGAGGGAAGCTCACCTTCTCGGCACCCTGGTCAATCCAGTACTGAGCATTCTGGTCCGTAATGCCTCCGGCAACCTGCAGACCGGCAGGCCATGTACGAAGTGCCTCCTGTGCTGCTTCCTCATTGCCGGGGCCAAGCTTCACGACATGGCCTCCGCGCAAGTCATGCTTCTTGTACAGTTCTGCATAGTGACTAGCGGGGAGCTTGGATACGTAGTTGGTCTTCAGGTCCGAGGCCACATTGCTCAGCGTTCCGCCGACAATCTGCTTGACCTGACCGGAGTGGAGATCGATACAAGGCCGGAATTTGGTCATTGTGCTTTGCTCTTCTTCCAATCGATTGACTGAACTGAGTTGTTGGCTGCTGTTTGGTGGAGGAAATCCCACGAGGGAGGGGCTCGGCCTATCTTATCGCACGTGCTCGACCCTGGACGGCGATTAGGTAAGCGGATGTAACTACGGCACGGTCGTCACTGCTGGCATTAATTTTTCCCTTCCGCTGGCCTCCGGGGATTTCACTTCTTACCGCACGAAAGGCAAGGAAAATGGTCGGGAAACGGAAGAGAGACGCGTCCGTCGTGTCCCGGGCTACAGCATCCGAGGACGAAGGCATCCCGCAGCAGCCACCAGTCGATGCGTCCTATCAGGATGTTTTTCGCAAATTCTTCGAGGCTCAGTTTCAACCCTTGGAGGAGGGGACCGGAGGCCAGGTTGCTGGCGGTGACGAATCTGAAGAGGAGAGCGAGGATGAAGGCCCCGAACAGTCTGGATCCGAGCCCGAATGGGGTGGTGTTTCCGACGAAGACGACGAGGTAAACGAAGTCGAGGTCGTTGAACACCGGGACGCCGAGACCCAGGCCCTGATGGATAAGCAAGCCCGGAAAGCGTTCATGGTACGTCTACGAGATATCTACACCCAAAGTCAGGGCTCCCTACTGACTCCTCGATCTTCAAGACCTCGAAACCGCCATCCTCTGTAGAACAGACGACCGTCAAACGCCTCAAGAAGGACAAAGATGCCGAGGGCGAGGACAATGCCACCGATGCTGACAACCTCAAGAACGATCTCGCCCTGCAACGACTTCTCAAGGAATCCCATCTTCTGGACTCGGCATCCGAACTTGCGCCAACCGGCAAAAACCGCATCAAGGCCCTTGACCTGCGGATGCAAGAACTGGGGGCCAAGGCGTCCCTGTATAAGCAGAACATGCCTTCTTCGCACCGGAGAGGCATCAAGGCCAAGGCGGGCATGAAGGAGGACAAGCGACGACGGGAAGCCAGGGAGAACGGCATCATTCTTGAGAAACCGGCGCCGAAGTCCTCGAGCACAAGCACCAAACGCAGGGAACGCGGTGTTGGAGGTCCCTCCATTGGAAAGTTCGCAGGTGGCGCTCTCAACCTTAGCAAACGAGATGTGGCCGCCATCCAAGGGCCACGCCGGTCGACAGGTGGCAGAGGCAGAGGAGGACGGGGACGCGGACGGGGGGGACGCGGACGTGGAAGTCGCTAGATGGAAGTCGATAGCCATGCCTGACACCACATCTCGTCAGATCCTTCCACGTTCCGTGCTCAAATTCGACCTATCGAGAGCACTGAGCATATTCTAGCCCCAGTAATGACGATAACCCGGGAAGAGGGGACTGTGGGAGACTGGGGGGTGGTTTCCTCGCATGAGGGGCTTTCCTGCCAATCCTTCGCCTTCGCCTTGCCTCCTCCTGCTTGTTGTTTCACCATCTCGCCCCGACGACAGTGCGTGGAGGCGACCGGGTCCCGAGGTGCTGTGATAGGTTGGATGATCGGGTTCTGGATTTGCATCCACGAAGGGAATGACAGAGCGCCGACCGGCCCCCTCTCGTATCGAGTGCGTCGACGCCGTCGAGATGGCGGCGACGTCCATGCTGCAGCATTGATCCCACCCCGAAGCTCCTGATTTGCTCGCCCAAACCTTATTGCTCCGAATGCCTGAGACCAGCTTTTGAAGCACGTCCCAATGGCTCCAAACTATGTGTGAGGCCCAGGGCGCTGTTCCGGATCTGGCGAAACCCCCGAGTCGAACTAAGGTTTGAGAACAAGACCCCCGAATCTGAGACAGCGGGTTGTCGTTAGGACGTTTGAGGTGCTGATCAAGCATGGAAGCGCAGCGGGAGTTTCCCCAGAGGTTGGTCGGTTTAGCCGCCCGATGCTTTCTATAAACAGCTGATACTCCTAGATAGATCTGAGAACGCCTGCTTAGTTCCTTATCGAGCAAAAATAGAACGTCTCCATCTCGTATACGGAGGAGAGCGGACCGAATAACAATGGCCCGAACGTAAACAAGACATTTTAGCACTCGTTAGTATGTTTCCACTGGAGAACGACCAGTAAGACACACGTCAGTAACCACTACTAGACACTAGGTAGATACTGCCTTGCATGCTGTGTCTGTGTCTGGGTCTGGGTACTTACTCCGTGCGCAGACTCATCACTCATTGTTGAGTCGGGGGTGCTCTAGCCTGTGTTCTGATCCGTCACATCACACTCCCTTTTTTTGTTTTTTTTTTTTTTTTTTTTTTCCTTTCCCCTCTGTTCTGATTTTTGCCCGTTGACCCTCGGCGGAGGCCAGCCTAGTAGGGATTAGAAGCCGGGGCTGATATGATTGAGTTTGCGAAATGTGCGGCTACACACACCGATCTGCTGCTAGTGGATGGCCGTCCCACTGTTAAGTGTGAAGCAGTTCCTCGGGCCCTCCTCACCCCATCTATCTATCCAATCCGTAGTCCGTAGTTAAGCGTAAGGGAGTAAGTATACCTCCTAGTAGTAGGTAGTGTAAGCGGCCTACTTAGTCAGGATCGATCTAGTAGTTAGTAGTAGTACTTAGTAGGCTAGCCTGGTAAAGTCGACGGTACCTGCATGAGACCCCGATATTAATAGGTTGGTTGGGTTAGAGCGGGTGGCAGTTCCGTGGTTCAATCCCCTACTAGTCCAGGTACCAGGGCAGGTACCGCCGGGGAGGAAAGAACGGGGAAGAAAACCACGGACGGATTAATAACAGATACCAGATTCGGTGGTGGTTGCTTCTGCTCAGTGTCCTGATTTGTTGGGTCCGTTATACCCTGGAATTGGTTGGTCATTGCTATCTAGGAGGTCCCTACTAGATAGTAGATACTTACACCTTCTTTCTCCCAAAGACCTGCAAGCTCATGCCATGTGCGAACCACACATCCGCGAGGCGGGCGAGGCGGGAGAGGAGAGGGTAAATCTCCTCGTCGTTTCAGAATCTGCACGTAACCATTCCAAGCAGCGTCCTTTTGACACCTTCGCCGCCAGTTAGCTCGCTTCCCACGAGTCAGTCGCAACCGGTAGCCCTCATTCATCATCCTCGCTTCTCGACGCACTTCGCACTTCTCACTTCTCAGTTCTCAGGGGGGGGGGGCTGGATTTCCACCGACTTGACGTGATGATTCCTTCTCCTTCCCTTCCCCCCCTCCCCCACCCCCCATAGCGGAAGTCCACCGAATTCTGAGTGGCCCCGATACTGTTTGGAGCCCACTGCTGACTGTCGGCTGGTCCGGTGCCGTGCCTTGCCTTGCTTGCGGTAGGCTGTATGTAGCATGATGCGGGCTGGACGGAGTCCACAATCACCGCTATCTGCTAATACAGCGTAAGTACTCTGGATACGGAAGTACAGCACTCTCGGCCTATCACTACTAGTACTAGCCCCAGAAGGAAGTTCCCTAGGACCACCGCAACCGCACATAAGTAGAATGCAGGAACGTGGGCAAGAATGCGTAATCCCCGCCGTTAGCGCTAGCCTGTCCCCTCTTGGCGTTCTGTTCCTGGGCTAGCCGGCGTGATAGTTGGGAGAGCCATCGGTGGTCCTTAATATCGAGCAGTCAGCAGTCAGCAGTCAGCAGCAGGTATCTAGGTATCTATCTATGGGGAGGTGTTGAACTACCCAGGCGGTCGATCTATAGCCTGAGCATTCACTGGGCATCCCACGCCAGCGAACCCACACAACCAGTAAACACGGACCAAAACTGGCTCCAATAATGATCCATCCTGTATCTACTACGGCCTACTCCGTACTCAACTCCACGGCCCACGGAGGCCGAATTCCAGCTTTCTCGGCTGGGCTGGCCCTGACTGATCACTGACGGGGTGGAAAATCCGCGCCCGAGGTTTAAACGGCGAGGCGCCGGAACAAGACCGCTGATCGGCCCCATTCTTCCGATATATCCGGCTTTTCTTCCATCGGCTGATTGGGTTCCTTGGAGCTTGGACTTTGGACGACTTGGGAACTCGGCAGTCGGGACGGACTGAGGCCCTCTCCTCTGCCCCCGTCACGATCATTGCCCGACCATTCTTTAGGGCCTGCAGGAAGTTTGTTGGAAGGGTCTCCGGCTTTATATCGCTTTTCGGGATAGCCCAAGCAAGCCCCTTTTTGATTTCTGAAGGTCTCTTATGGAGGACTCCCGTTGAGAACGAGGTCTTGGGGATGCCAACAGATGGGTACTGACTGATGCCATTCAGTCCATCTCTGTACGCAAGCTGCACATACACCGTAAGTAAATACAGAGTACTTAGCTATATATCTACTCCGTACTACATACTAGTAGTAGTACTGCATGCTTAGTAGTCTGCATCCCACTAGCTATCTAATGGCATGACAGTAAAACCAGATGCGCCCCCAACCTCCTCCCCCGCACGTTCTCAAGTTGGGAGGTTTCAGCATCTACTCCGTACACTACGCCCACTTAGCTTCATCGCTGGGTGTGATAGACGAGCTATAGATATCCAGATCAGAGGGTGCCTTGTATCTAGATTGTGGGAAGGGGATTTACGGACCTAGCGTTTGGCCCGGACGATGTTTGATCGCCCTGGGCTCCCTGGGCCTACCTACTACCTGGGCCGACTTCCGGAGTCAACTCGTCGAAGTCGGTGGAATTTTCCAGGTGAGAATAATGTCAGTGATGCCGGAAGTTTGGAACTGTGCTGGACTTTTCTAGATGGTTTCAGGACGGCCGATCAAACCAAGGCCCGTTGCACAAAGCGGGACAAGCATGCCCTTGACTCATTTCATCCACAGGATCTATCTATCTAGGTAGGTAGGTATCTATGGTGATGACTACTATGCTAGGCAGGTACTAACTAATCGACTAGTACTCCGTTGAACCGAGCGACAACGGAGAGGACTGGGGCGTCTGGTGTAGAGACTAGATTCTAGATACTACTAGATACTGAATATTAATACAATCCATCTTCACGGTGTGGACAATGAACGACTCAGAGTGATAGCACTATAACAAAGGCCGTTACTATTACTATATTATTATACTCCGTATGTATTCCGTATTCTATTCATCTGAGATTCCCATGAGCCACCGTCGGCAGAAGCGACGGGTAATTTAATCGAGAACGCCATAGAATCCAGACTCAGTTGCCCGATGCGGGTTGGCAGTGCCGGTTTTAGGGTCTGGAAGGATTCTACCGCCAGGGGAGCTGGCTAGATAGATAGATAGCACTATCCCGTACTCCATAGAAGATGGCACTATTGGGATGCTAACGCCTAAGGGTGTCCTGCTTCCAGTGCTCTCCCCACCGTTTTTTCCCCCGTCCATCAAGCCATCCACGAGAGGTCAAGCCCCATTCCGCCCTCGTCCCTTCTTCTCGACTTCGTAGAACGCTAGAAGTCCCGACGAGTGAGTACGTACGTACGTAGTCGGCTCCATAGGGGCGTCGACTAGAAGGCCTTGGATGCCGATAGTGCATCGTACTCCGTTGATGGTAGTACTAGAGAGCCACGATCACGATCTGGTCCAGTGTCCCTCCTCCCTCCCGACTGACTTGTTGCTTGTCGGCGACCCTCGGACTATCGGCCGTCTCCCAATGCAGCAACCAGCCCCCGGCATTTTGGCTGGGTCATCGGAGAATTTCTCACGGTGGCCACTTAAGTTGCCTTTAGCAAGGGGTCTCTTCCCACTGTCCCTGATCGATGACAGTGCTTAGAGCCACATCAGAGGCTTGGAGTTGGATGGAGCCTTAGACATCACATCACGCCCGGCTATTTTTGTCGTTTCTTTGTGGTCCCTGGATATCTAGGCTCTCCTGAAAGGGCTTCTCCCTCCTCCCCCTCCCCCCCATCGCGATGCCCCTTTTCCGGCATACGCCATACACAGTCTCTGGTCAGTAGATAGCCTCCAGTGCCCTGTGCTCTGGCCTCTCTGCAGTCCAGCCCTGTGCAGGGAGTCATTCAGCTTCGGCCGAAAATGTGGAGCAGATCACTGACTTACATAATGATCTTATTGATCGGGCCAATGGGCGGGGAGCCGTTCAAGCAACACGCCGTGTATACTACTTACACCGTAATCCGTACGGTGTATCTGTCTGCCCGTACGGTCAGGGCGAAAAGGGGAGGGATAGGACGGGATTCACTGGAAGTAGTTGGAGGTTGGATCCCAGCCAGGTATCTAGGTAGGTGTTGTTGGTCCGTAAGGCTTCCGTGGTGATTAAGCTTCGCCGTTTTCCATTCTCAGCCTTTGGGTTGCGCAGATCACCCCCTGAAGCTCAACGTCTCGACCGTATGATATTGATGGTGCCTGACTATGTCTTACTATGTCCACCCCGGGGGATAGGACGTTATGCATCACCGCCGTTCCATTATTTGTCATTCGCGTTAACTAGTTATTATCTAGTAGATAGATAGTAGTGTAGGAAGGAGTTGGCAGCCGATGGATCATTCGGCTTACCGCGTTCGTTCCTACCGGTCGGCATTGATTGATTCACACTGGTATGCGGTCATGGCGATCATTATTATAACTATCATTGCTGACATACCAGTGAGATTTGGACAGTTACATACTTACACAGTTAGTTAGACATCAGCCGCCACTACTCCGTACTGGACTGTACTTTGTACTTTGTACCACGTCCTAGCTACTGTACGGAGTTACTATTACACCATACCAGATCAGAGATTGTGGCCATCTGGGCACTCCAGAAGTACGATCGCAATCTCGATATACAATTATAATCGTGGACACGGACCAAACCTTGAAGGTCTCAAAATTGAGCGTGGGTTTCCCGCCCCCATACTCACGGCAATTTAATTTAAATCTCTGCCTGTATGTTGTTCAGAAGCAGAATGGAATCTTGGTGGTCGATCGCGATCATTTGTACCCGATATTAACTCTTGATTGTAGACAGCGGCGGTCGGCCAATGGCAACGGGCCTCGCGATGGCGGCCATCAACCCTGGCTATCCCCTCACTACTAGGTAAATAATATCTTCGAGGTGATCCATCACCCAGGCAATCTATCCACGTCCGAAGACACGGACGAGAAGAAAGTCCCGCCAATAGCCGCCAGGCTTACTTAGGTAGGTAGGTAGGAAGGGGGGAGGCTAGGCTTTTAGTTGGTCATCTGCCTGTCTTGTTGGTGGTGGCAGCGCGACAATCTCGATCTAGGGCCATGGAGTCATCTACATACACTTGCTGCCGGCGCTTGACGCTGGAGGGCACACCAACCTGCAGTAGCAATACTCACCAAGTGTCCGAACTAGGTACAATAGGTACTCTGTACTCTGTACTAGTTAGTGGCTGGTATATACTCCGGACATCGCGCCACAGTCCAGCGATCACGTAAGATGTGTCGGTCTATTTTTGGTGCCTTCCACCCTCAAGCAGTTGCTGAAGAGTTCCTTGTTCGGAAACCCGCATACAACCCTGCATAGAAATCACCTGTCAGACAGGTGGTGGTCGGTACAGGTCCATGGCCATGGTCATGGTCATACAGATTGCACATATGTACCTACTAAGACAATTGCACTGCCTTGACATCCGATGAGGATCGCCGCAACCATCCAGCCAGATAATGAGAGTATGATATTGAGAAGGAGATATATGAGATATCTACAGAGTACTCCGTAGCTACTCCCTACATACAGCGCAGGGAGGAGGTCGGTTATCTTGGCACCGAGGGAGGAGGGGGAGGCAGAACAACACCATCAATGATCAATCGATCAATCAGTCAATCAATCAATCATCATCATCATCATCATCATCATCATCATCATCATCACTGGAGAGGGTGGATTGCACAGTTGGGGCCACTGGGGGAGTGGGCCGGCAGGGAGAAAACGCCACCCCCATTGGCGGAGGGGGTAAGCGCTCACTGGGCCTTTGAAACAAGGGGCGAATGCTTCACGATTGTTTCCCGCGCCAATTTGATCGGGGGTGCAGGCTTGGCATAGGTTGGGTCCACTCCAGCGCTGCTGCACATTTGTCCATTGCAACCTCGACCAGCGGCAGCACGGCAGCACGGCTCGCACAGGGCAAAAGAGAGGGTTGGAAATATCCTGGGCGGTTAAGCAACCACCATCTCCTTGCTCCTATTTGACAGAGCCTGAAGACTTGTAGCCGCCGGGACATGTATATGCACCTACCATCTATCCTACCTGCAGTCAGGTCCGGCCCATGGTGGGCGTGGGAAATGGATGCTGGACTGTAACCGCCCGAAGAGGCCCAAAACCTGGCAAATGGCCCCCAAATGAATGGCGCCAACAAAGAATCGCTTTTCGAACAGTACAGCAGGTGGTGTGTACTAGGCATGTAGGTGCATAGCCCCGTGCACGCCTAGGTAGGCACACCACTGGATAGTAGTGATACCACGACAACTGTATAGCATAGATGGATATTTAGGTACTCCGTACATAGATAGTAGATTCTACACCCATGAGCAAAAGGAACTACGGCAAAAAGGAGCTTCTCCCGAACCTCTCCTTTTTGGACCCTCTGATGCGTATATCGGATGCCGACAAACAGAGCCTACTTGGGAGCACTATTGAGGTCCCTCCACGGAGATTTCAGGTGATGTCTTATTCTGGTTGCATATCCGATATCCCAAGAGCCGGATACCTCTCTGTATTATTGTAGCGGTTTAGCCGGCCAAGGCATAACTAACTGTCTTCTAACTTACTAAATAACCCCAAGAGTCTAAAGTACAGTAGGCCGGGCTAGATATCCCCACTTCGCATATTGCGTTGGCCAATTCTACCGGTAAGGTTAGCCATACGTCCCCCACACCTGGGAAGCCAGTGATTAACCCGGCAGAGTGATGTAAAAGAACATCTTCAAGAAGAAGCGTTCGTCGGAAACAAGGCGCTATCGAATCGAAGCCGGTCGTCATGCTGAGAGGAGAGAGAACGCCCGCCGAGGTCGTGCCGGGGCGAAAGAAGAGGTCACGGCCGACCCTCGGCATAAGCTGAAGCTATTGACTTGCTCATAAGGGGATTGCAGGTGTGTGTGTCTATCTATCTCTTGAGCAGTCTCTTTTCTCGGATTCTCCGTGACTATTGATAAGTTTAGCAACTATCGCGGGCTAACCCAAGTGGGTGGGGGGCCCGGCAAGAAGAACGGATGAATTGGCTTGACCCAGCCAGTGGGTAGACGGTGAGGATGATGGAATGGAATCTTTGGAACTCGACGGAAGCCCCACTCTGGCCTTCTCAGTCTCCCGGCTCTTTCTCCTTCTGGTGAGTAAGTACCATGGTCAGTACTCCGTACGAGGTATCACTAGTAGATAACTACTCCGTAAACCACTGCTGAGTTCACATGTATCCAGTAGTAAATAGGTGGTAGGTGGTAGTCCAACCTATCTAAGAGAACCTACTCAGATAAGCTCCTGGAGGGAGCCATAGTCGCAGGAACGCTTGATTAACTACCTACTTACCTATCGACTAGGTAGCTGATACATGACCCCATACTCCATAGGTACCTAGATAGTACTACCTTAGTACCCAGTACCCAGTAAGAATGACCGTTCAGATACCTGGGTATTTTACCTGGCTTACCGCCGGGCCCAAGGGAAAAAAGGCCGGAAGAGGCCCTGCGACCCCACTCCTTTCCGTGCTGTCCTGAGGACTCCGTACGGGAACAGACCTTTACCGTACTCGCTGGAGTCCTTCCCTGAATTATTATTGCATCCAGTCGGTCCCTGGCGCCAGTCTCCGCTTTTTTCGTCCCAGTCAAAAGCCCTACTTTTTCGCCGTGCGCGTTTCCCGGAGCCCAACCAACTTGGGAAAACCTAAAGGCCAAAGGGAGGGAGGGGAAGGAGAATTGAGGAAGGCTTCCACTGGGCGACTCGATCCGCGGGTCTCGGTCGGCGGCACTCCCTGAATTCCTCCCTCCCTCGCAGTCTCCCCCCGTAAGTAAGAAGTGCCTACACTGGCTGGTCGTTTAAAATTATTTGTTTTTTTCTTTTCCTTATTTCAATTTTTTTTTTTTTTTTTTTTTTTTTTTTTTTTTTGTTTTTTTAAAAAAAATTATTATTTCCTGATTTTATTATCATCATCATCATCATCGCCCATCTCCATTATTGTTCTCTTTCCTGATTTTATTATTTATTATTATATTAGTTACCGATTGGCATTACCATTACCCTTTACTGACTTGCCCTCCATACCTACTACTACTTGACCTGTACCTCATCACCGCTGTAAAAAAGCATTCCTTCTTCCTTTCCTCTTCCTCTTTCCCCTCCTCTCCCTCCTCTCCCATCGCGACCGGCCTCTTGTTTTTTTCCCCTTCTTCCTCAACCTCCTTTCGTTTCATTTCCCATTTCGCCGTGCGAGTTATCCCCAGAGTCTTGTAATCGGGCTGGCCCAGTTCATCTCTCTGTTGCTCTCTTTCTTCCTGCCTTTCCTTTACCCCGTTGTTGACGAGGGTCGGCTCCGCCTATCTATTTAGGTACTACTATTACTTACCACCACCACCACCACCACTTTGTACCAAGAGGCTGGCACCTCTTTTCCGTGTTTGGACAGCCTGCCGTGTTTCATCTTGGGTCGCTCAGTATCTGCTCAAGCACTTCTATCGCCATCTCGGGTTCTTGTTTGATTCATCCCCCCGAAGCCGTGGTGTGTCCGCTTTATTTAACGCCTTGCCGTGACGGTGCGTTCTACTCCTTGTTCGGCCCAACCGGTGTCGCACCGCTGCCAACCAGACTCTTTTGAATGCCACTCCAGTGCCTCTTTCTTTGTTTGCAGCGATGCTTGCAAACACGCATCCATTCCACCATTTGGCTGATCATGTCCTCTGCAGGTCACTGTATCACATCCCCCCCACTACAGCCGCCATGTATCCTCAACATGGTGCCCCTATGGCACCTCCTCAAAAGCCAGAGACGTTTATGCTTTCGACAGAAGCCCAGCAGAGCCTCCCGCATGATGCGCAGGTTGCACTACAACAAGTTGACAACTGTGAGTCGACTGTCATCCCATGCCAGCTTCGCTCTTCTTGCTGTCGCCTCCATCCCCGGTTTCTTAGCCTTCATTAGATTCCTTTTTTGACTGATGATCTGTTTCTGGTGTAGTGAAGTACTTCCTCCTCTCCGCCCCGGTGGACTGGCATGCGGATCAACTCATTCGGCGCTTCCTCCTCCCTACTGGCGATTATATCTCTTGTGTCCTTTGGTTAGTCGTGGCTACAGTATCACACCCTGGCGGAGGGCGCATCGACTGATTTGTGGCAGGAACAACCTCTTTCACATCTCGGGCACCGATATCGTGCGATGCCTCGCATTCAGATTCCAAGCCTTCGGGCGCCCCGTGAAAAACTCGAAGAAATTCGAGGAGGGTATCTTCTCGGACTTGCGGAACCTCAAGGCCGGAACTGATGCCACTCTAGAAGAACCCAAGAGCCCTTTTCTCGATTTCCTCTACAAGAATAATTGCATTCGAACCCAGAAAAAGCAGAAGGTCTTCTACTGGTATAGCGTACCGCACGACCGGCTGTTTCTTGATGCGCTGGAACGTGATCTGAAGCGGGAGAAAATGGGGCAGGAGGCGACCACTGTTGCGGTCAGCGAACCTGCTCTGTCTTTCGAGTTCGATTCATCTCAATCGCTGTATGAACAACTCACAAAGGCTCAACAAGCAAATTCATCTTCGTTTGCTGCACACGCAAGTACGACATATGGCCAACCCGCTTCCCCAGTGGTTCGGACCGTTGACGCTATGCCTCCTCCCCAGATGGCTCCCCAGATGGCTCCCCCGGCGCTACCCCTACTTCAAGACGAGTCGGGCAATCCGGCGATGTACAACCCGATTCCTATGCCAACCACCCTGGCCCAGAGCGTTATTAAGCGCGAAGCAGAATACGGGCATTACCAGTACGACCGCAACGGGATGCCTATTGCTCGCATTCACCAGCGCCATGCCTCCATGCCCACCTTCGTCGAGTACTCGCCGGCTCCATCGTTCGTTTCCTCCCAATATGAGGACTACAGCAATCGTGGTCTGTCCTTCGAACCTGTCACACCTCCTCAGCACAGCTCTCATCTTGGAGCCGAGCCGGCATACATCGCGAATGAAGACACTGGTCTTTACACTGCCATCCCTGATATAACCTCCGGAACAACGTTCAATCCAATGATGCAGCTTCCTCCATCGAACCTCACCAGCGCTCATTACCCACCCCCTACGAGGACCTTTCCGTCAAACGTCTACTCGGTGATAGAGGGCTCCCCTACGTATAAGCAACGTAGACGCCGGTCTTCCATTCCTCCGAGTGTCACTAGCGTCGCTGCTCCTACGCACACCCAGGCGACGAGCGCACCCAACCAACCTGTGGCATACGCAGCTCATCGACCAAGCGATCTTCGTCGTTCCGTTTCAAGCTCTGTCGCCCCGGTGCCGGAAGTGGACGAATCTCACCACTTGGGTCACCGGCCTGCCAATGGATACCGTGCTGCGGTTCTTCCCCAAAAGAACCTGCTGCATGAGATGTCTCGCAACAGTACCCCACTTTCAAGTCTGGAAGAAAATGCCGAGCAGAATCCTTTGGCCCTTGCAAACCCACCGGATGAACTAGCGCCTCTCCCCAGTGGTGAGGTATTGGACGCATCTGTTCAGAACAGTGCATCAAACAAGGCAGAGCGCTACGCACCTGGTCCCGTCCGTCGTGCTCGAAGTGCTACCATGATGGAGCTTGGCCCATATCCTCAGAAATCACACTCCTGCCCGATTCCATCGTGTGGACGACTATTCAAGAGATTAGAGCACCTCAAACGGTAAGCTGCAGCCATCTATATATAGCGGCTTCTTAATTTCTTCTACCTGTCTAGGAGAATTCGCAGAAGCCTCTGTCCTCTCATTCCTGTGGCCGCCGACTAACATACATCCTCTAGGCACGTGAGAACTCACACCCAAGAGCGGCCCTATCCCTGTCCGTACTGCAACAAGGCCTTTTCTCGGTCAGACAACTTGGCACAGTAAGTTCAAGAGCTGACACCCACTCGACATGCCGATGATATTAATTGTACGTAACAGACATCGGCGAATCCACGAGGCCCAGCAGGATGGGCAACAGCCCATTGCTTCACACGACGAAGACTTCGACAACGAGGATAACGGATTTGGTTCGGCGGACGAGGGATCATCACCCTCCGAATCGGTCCACGGCACCATGGTCAATGTGCCTGGGATGACTTCGATGCCCCCCGCGATGACCTTGCCGTCTGCCATGCCTGCAATGGTTGCCCCCCACATGATCGCGCCTCAGCTCCTACAACAGCATCTATGAGCGGCTTTCCGAATGCACTCCTGAATAATCGATTTCTCGAGATTCTAGAGCACCTTCACCCGACCGACTCGCTCTTCAGTAATCACGGGTGTTCGTATCTCGACTCTCAACCATTCATGGTCTTGTTTCCTGCTCTAGAGCCGATGACCAGGGGGCTTCTTGGTCTAGTATGTTTCTGGCACTTCTCCCCATTCTGGGTCTTGGCTGGATTTTCTGCATTGCCAAGTTCAAACAGCTTGGCCCGGTGGCACCTGCCGGATGGTGCCACGTCGCCGCGGCTCGCATCCATTGGTTCCCCGGAGGACCTGCAGGTGTCTTCCTGATCCCCGACTTGGCCTTTCATTGGCGTTCGCGCCGGATCTGCTTCTTGCAATAAGCGTTACGTGTGTTTGTTACTGGTGGTTGGTGTGCTGTGATCTCTACCATAATTATTGCTTTTGTTCCTCTACCCTTTTCTTCCTTGTTGCGGGTCAGGCTCCTGGTTCTATCTGTTTTCATGTGCTATGTTGATAATGGGATTTCTTGTACTATTTTCATTTTCATTTTCTCATTGGTGGGGTCTTGGGGGATTTGGATTTACACGATGCGGGCTGAACAAAAGGGACGCATCTAGCGTTTGACAGGCCATTTTGGCCATGGGATATTCTTGCGAATCTCCGCGATGCTTCCTCCCCGGATGGGATGGAAGCCCGAGAGGTGGAAATGTTTGAGCTTTTTTTTTTTTTTTTTTTTTTTTTTTTTTTCCGCTATAGATATTCCAGAAGCACATAACTATTACTATCTACATACTACTTATAGCGAGAGATGAATCGAACGGTACGGAGTAATGAGTAATGAAACCATGCGGTATCGAGCTACACAGTACCACCAATATTTACTTGTAATACCGTAACCAGTTACCGTACGGAGTATACCTCCTCTCACTATATCCCCCCGATCCCCCGTTCGCTCCACCCGTGATCGACCCCAATCTGGAAGCTCTCTCGTATCAATCACGTGCGGGACCTGCTGACGTCGCCATTGACCCCCAACTCTACAAGGATTCCTTCATCGGAGACACGTCCGATTCTCCTCTCCTTTCTCCTCTTGTTTCTTCCGCTCTTAAGCAGCGTTACTTTTCTTCCGATCTCGTCAACATGGAGCGAGTCTAGCTGTTGACCTTTGTACGCCAGATTGCCCATCGCCTCCCACTCCCGTCAGATCTATACTATTTACTATTATACCCCGTCTGCAGTCCGCCCGTCTTCCCAGCAATTCGGGTACCCATCGGGACGATTTTTGCCGGCCGTTTCTCGCTGCTTGCATTCCTCCACTTCCCCTATTCCCGAGCAGAGAGGAAGCAACAGGGTGGTTGGTCGTACCTGGGGCTAGCTTATGTATTACGACCTCCAAGGCCTTAGGTTCTTTGCTTCTAATCACTATATGGAATAGTGCCGCGTGAATCCTCGGGGCTTTTCCATGAGTGACAGACCTAGGAACGCCTGACAGTTCCACCCGCTAATCTCCATCGGGTCCCAGACTGTAACCAAGGGGGGACGTTGTAGCCAGCGAGATCGGATCAATGACACAAACAGATGAACGGTTCGCCAACGAGACTTCCCCTTTGGTGGGAGCATCTGACAATAATGAAGTGCCTTCGATGTCAAACAATGGGGATCATAACGGGGCCAGCAGGGCTGAAGACCCCCACCATCTTTCGGAGACAAAGAGCAGCTGGTACCTGTTTCTGCTGACGCTAAGCATTGGGGGGTGAGTGGGTCCTTCCTCGTCGACATCCCACCAAGGTTAACAAGATATATCTAGCCTCCAGGTCGTGTGGTCCACCGAGCTATCAAATGGATCGGTAAGTCATGATTGCGCTGCTTCTTCCCTGTGATATGAAGTTGGAGACTGATGTTGTCTGAGGAAAGCCCTACCTTCTGTCGCTTGGAATGAGCAAGGCTTTACTTGCATTCGTCTGGATTGCTGGTCCCTTGACGGGTACTTTGGTTCAGCCATATATTGGCATCTGCAGCGATAATTGCCGTATATCATGGGGTAAAAGAAAACCGTTCATGGTAGTAGGCGGTGCGGCAACCGTTGTTTCTTTGCTTGCCCTCGCCTGGGTCAAGGAGATCACAGGCGGTCTTCTTGGAATATTTGGCGTCGGTCCAACCTCCAGTGCGACGCAGACGGTGGTCATTGTGTTTGCCACCATCTTGATGTACTGTCTGGACTTCTCCGTAAATACTGGTAGGGGCTTCTCATGCTTTTCCTTAAGACGGACCTCAAGTGACATTTCGACTATACAGTGCAAGCAGGTATCCGGTGCTTTATTGTGGATAATGCACCGCCACACCAGCAAGAGTCGGCAAATGCTTGGGCAAGCCGGCTAACTGGCGTCGGTAACATTCTTGGCTACATTTTTGGATACATGGACCTACCCAAGTTCTTTCCGTTTTTGGGAAACACGCAATTCAAAGTGCTATGTGCCCTGGCGTCTGTCGCACTTTTCATCACCTTGTTAGTTAGTTGCCTATACATCAAGGAACGTGACCCGCGTCTCGAGGGACCAGCTCCGTCCGGCAATCCTGGCCTTGTTGCCTTTTTTCGACACGTCTTCAAGTCGATCAAACATTTGCCACCCCAGATTGCCAAAGTCTGTGAAGTCCAGCTGGCTGCGTGGGTCGGTTGGTTCCCCTTTCTCTTCTATTCTACGACATACATCGGGCAACTCTATGTCAATCCGCTTTTCGAAGGGCATCCGGGTCTCTCAGACGATGACATCAACAAGGCGTGGGAGGAAGCTACTAGAATCGGAACATTCGCCCTTCTCGTCTATGCCATCATCTCTTTTGGCACCAACTTGACCCTGCCCCTGCTGGTTGTCCCTTCTTACAAGCCCGTGGCTTCCCCCGAGACCGTCTCCAACGAGAGTCAGGCGGACGAAGAGCCATTCCTAAGCCGAAGGGTCTCCATCTCCTCGATTGGCACAACGATGGAAGCGCCCATAAACCTCGCGGGAGCTACGAAGGGCGAATCCGAGGAGGACCAGGGATGGCTGTCAAGGCTCCAGATCCCCGGGTTTACCCTTCGCCGAGCCTGGCTTCTGTCGCACGTGCTCTTTGCTGTTTGTATGTTCAGCACGTTTTTCATCTACTCGTATCAAGCCGCGACGGTGGTGATCGGGATCGTTGGTATCTCATGGGCATTGACGCTTTGGGCACCCTTTGCCCTGATCTCTGCGGAGGTGGCGCGCATTGACGCAGAACATCGGATGCGGCGACATCAAACCGAGAGCGCACTGCCCGATGAGCATTCCCCACACGGTGCCAGCATCCCGGCCATCGCCGCGAGGGATGACGGAGATTTAGAGACCGGGTCAGCTGTCGGGACCAGCAAGGGGGGCGAAGGAGAGGCTGGGGGCGAGGAAAACCTAGCCCAGGCGGGCATTATCCTGGGGCTGCACAACGTGGCAGTCTCGGCGCCTCAGATCCTATCCAGCTTGATCTCAAGCGCCATCTTCAAGGCGCTACAGAAGCCTCGAGGTGAACCGTGGGACGACAGCGTAGGGTGGGTGTTGAGATTTGGAGGCTGCGCGGCGGTGCTGGCGGCCTGGCTGGCTAGTCGGCTGGCGGAGGGGACTCGGGGAGTCCATGCGTCCCCGTAGACGAGGCGGGGTGAGAATTGGATGGATGAATAGATAGATAGGGTAGGCAAGTGGTGGTCGGGAATGGAGGCAGAGAAGAGAAGGGAAGCCATACAGAAGCAGCAGCTGTACTACTTGGAACTGTGCCCTGTACGACCCTTCGTCGTAGTAGTAATTAATGTAAGAAATGGAGAGGGCGACGTCACACTGGGTGGGCCGAAGGTTGAAAGCGGGACAACCGATTGATTGACTGATTATTACGGCGTACGGGCGGGAGTACAGAATAGTACACGATTACCTGTCCCCTATCGTTTCTCCGCCTGCTTTCGCCTCATCATCCATCCATCCTTCCTTCCTTCCTTCACCCTCCCCTCCTTTCCTCCATCCTCCTCGGGTGTTTTCTCTCTCGCTCCCTCTCGCCTTTTTTCTTTTCTTTTCTTTTTTTGGGCCCCGCCTCCCCCCCGTCGGGTCTCTTGTCATCTGCGGATTATGTGCGCCTGGTCCTGGTGCCAGAGACTCGCTACTGGGCGCTAACCGTCATCCGCTGTGCTGTGCTGGTGCTTGCGAGGACATCTCAACAATGGCTGGCCAGATGATGGGTGACTTCGTGCACCAGCTGCTCCGTATGTGTCCCCGTCCCCACGCGACTCGAATTACCCGGTGCCTTGTGCGAACCCCTCCCTCATGGAGACTTCCGCGACTTCCTCCTCACTCCGGAGATAAGCTAACTAACTGGACTTGCGCTGGCTAGGGAGAGCGATGGACTCGGATACCGACCCCGACGATGGTACGCGCAGCGCTTCGGCCAACCACCCCCGCTCCCCTCTCGATTGAAGGTTCTTGACTCTGACATGGTCGGTGTACAGCAGATGCTCCGGAGGCCGGCGACAAGGAGTTCTTCAGCTCCTGGGCGCTCTTCATTCTGATCATGTTGTTGATGTTCGCGCTATTCACGAGTTACATTCTCCAACAGAGGAAGATTCAGGCGGTCCATGAAACGGTCCTGTCTATCTTTGCTGGTGCGTCGATTGCCTGGTCTTGATGCTATGAAGCATTTGTGATGAAAGGATAAGCGCTTATCAGCACACCAGGCATGTTCGTCGGGTTGATTATCCGTCTGAGTCCCGAATCACCTATCCAGGACAGCGTCACGTTCGACTACCAGTTCTTTTTCAACCTCCTCCTCCCTCCAATCATTCTGGCATCGGGCTATGAATTACATCAGGCGAACTTTTTCCGAAACATCGGCACGATCCTTACCTTTGCTTTCGCTGGAACCTTCATCTCCGCCATCGTGCTGGGACTGGTCTTGTACCTCTGGACGAGGATCCCCTTGGATGGGCTGAACATTTCCTTCGTCGAGGCGATCTCGGTGGGTGCCACTCTGTCTGCGACGGACCCGGTCACGATTCTGGCCATTTTCAACCTCTACAAAGTCGAGCCCAAGCTCTACACGGTCATCTTCGGCGAGTCGATTCTAAACGATGCGATCGCCATTGTGCTGTTCGAGACCGCGCAGAAGTATGCCGACAGCGATGCGGGCTCCCTGACCTTCCTGAACCTGTTCGAGGCCATTGGCGTTTTCTTGCTTGTTTTCTTTGGTAGCATGATGATAGGCGTGATCGTCGGCATCATGACCGCCCTGGGGCTCAAGTATACACACGTCCGACGGGTGCCTAAGATCGAGAGCTGCCTGATTGTGCTCATCGCCTATGCCAGCTACTTCTTCTCCAATGGCGTATATCTTTCAGGTGAGTGATGGCAGGGCCCCTTCGCGGTCCCCGATAGGGAAAACTTACGTGTGTACAGGCATCGTCTCTCTCCTTTTCTGCGGAATCACGCTCAAGCATTACGCCTACTATAACATGTCGCGTCGCACGCAACTGACGACGAAGTATCTCTTCCAGGTGATGGCTCAGCTGTCGGAGAACTTCATATTCATCTACCTCGGCCTCGACCTGCTCGTGCAGAGACACCTGCAGTTCAAGCCGTTGTTCATCCTGGTGGCCGTTTTCGGTATCTGTATCGCGCGATACCTCGCGGTCTTCCCGTTGTCCAAGGCGATCAACTGGTTTATCCGGTACCGCGCCCGTCGCCGTGGGATGGATGTCGCCGACGAGCTCCCGTTCGCCTACCAGGCCATGCTATTCTGGGCGGGTCTGCGTGGAGCTGTCGGGGTGGCGTTGGCCGCGGGCCTGAAGGGGGTCAATGCCCCGGCGCTGCGGGCCACCGTCCTCGTGGTGGTGGTGCTGACCGTCATCATCTTTGGCGGCACGACCGCGCGGATGCTGGAGATCCTCGGGATCCGGACGGGGGTGGTCGAAGAGATCGAGTCGGACGATGAGTTTGACATCGAGGTCACCAACGGCGGCACCTACTACAAACGCTCCGACACGGGGCTGGGATACACGCCGCGCCGGATGGACTCGACCATCCCGCTGGACGGCGTGCCACGGGGCGATCTGGACCGGAACAACAGCTACTCGAGCGGCAACAACCGTCGCCCCAGCCCCCGCCCTCCGCCTCCGGTCGGACGCGAGGCCACGCGCGGCTCTACTCGAATGCATACAACCAGAAGGACACGAACGCCAGCCGCGACCGGTCCTCGACGGCCACGCTGCTGGGGGGTGGCGCCCGCAGCCACAGCCACAGCGACAGCGACGCGGCGAGCGAGGACGAGTTCGGGCTGCGGACGACGACCGGGAAGGGTCGTGCGGTGGAGGCTGACCAGCTGGATGCGTTCGACCTCGACGTGGACGATGGCCCGTCTGACGACGACCTGCCCCCGTCGGCCCCGGCCCCGACCACCTCGCGACTGCGGCGCTCGCCGTCGCAGCCGCAACAGTACCTGGGGTCCGCGCAAGACCCCCCTCCGGCCAGCACGTCGCCCACGCGACGGGACACGCTGAGCGCCCGCGATGCCATTCGCGACCTGTTCTCGGGAGGCCCGTCCGGGGATCACGCGGCGTGGTTCCGGCAGCTGGACGAGGATTATATCAAACCGCGCCTTCTGCTGGACCAGTCGAACCACAAGGGACCCGGCGCCGTTTAGATGAGATTCCGCATGTACTTATAATGCACGCACTGTCTGCTTCCTGTTCCATCGCGTTTCCCCGCCCGTGCCCACGCGGGATTGGGCTCCTGCCTCCTTTCCTCTCTCCTCTGTTCGTTCGATTGTAGTTTCGCACCGTTTGCTTGCGATACCCATCACTAAGTCGCGGGAGGCACTGACAGGTCACTGTGCTTGTGTCGCTTTGCATGTATCTAACTATTATATCTTGGGCACACCGGGGTCTGGACACCCCGGAAGAAGGGATTTCCTTTCTTCTTTCTTATTTTCCGCTTTAGAGGGTCGTAAGCAATAAATGAGGAGAGAGACGCGTGCGGGACGATAACGACGCAATACTATCTATATAGTAGGACTAGTCTCAGTCGTGGAGTAGAGGGCTGATAAGAGAGTTGAGCCAACAGGATGCCTGAGCTGCGCTGCGCTGATCTCCAGCCAGCCATCGCTTCCGATTCCGACCCTCGGCTTCCGACCATCGAACCACCACCATCCTCTCTTGATCTTCTCCCCTTCTCCCTCCTCCGCCTGCGGGTTCTTATCAGGGCCAAAACGAGGGCCAGATTGGCTACTCGGGCGTCTCTATCGAGCCCAGACGATTCCTTCCATTCCCTCCCAGCTAGTAGCTGTCTGTCTGTCTTCCTTCCTGCCTGCCTGTGTGCGCCGCCTCTCATGCCCCCCCCCCCACTGCTTATCAGGGGAGGATTGTCGCCCCTGCTCCTCCGCAAGGGAAAGAGACCGAGACAGACACAGACAGGCACGGACAGATATGATGTCCTTCTTGTCGCGTCTCGTATAAGTGGCCTGCCTTTCCCAGGCCCCGGACTACTCCCCCCCCACACCTGTGTCTTCTCTTCCTCCGCATCTCTCATCTTTCTCCATCAACAATGCCGGAGAAATCGCACGCCATGGACCCCGAGTCCAAGTCCGCCCTCGCAATGGGTGATGATGCCCCCGTTGGACAAGGTGATATGCAGCTGCTAGGTATGATAGCCGTGAGCCCGTGATGCTGAGTGGGACTTGTCAATGTCTTTTCTTTTCTTGTAACAGTACACATTCAGGGAAGGAAAGATGAGGAAGATGGATGCGGATGCGGATGCTGACTGGCAAAGCTGCCATGGGATACAAGCAGGAGCTTCGGCGACATTACTCGACCGTCCAGGTCTTCGCGATTGCCTTCAGTATCATGGGCCTGCTGCCATCCATTGCGTCTACCCTGTCGTACTCAGTCCCTGCAGGTCCGGTGGGCATGGTCTGGGTATGGATGTATCTGTTTGCCGCTACGTGCAGTGGCTCTGCGAGAGGACCTTGGCTAACTGGAGACAGGGTAAGCTTGATCGACCTTGTCACACACCACCATCTGGTTAACCGATCACCATGCAGGATGGTTTGCGGCCAGCGTGTTTATCTTCATTGTCGCCTTAGCGATGGTATGCTCGATGCGCCGCTCCTCCCCGATGCAGAACCCCTCTGACGCTTACCTTTCCTTTCACTTCATACAGGCCGATCTCGCATCCGCAATGCCTACGGCCGGTGGCCTGTATTTTTGGACACACTACTTCAGTGGGGAGAAGTGGAAGAACCCGCTGAGCTTCGTTGTCGGATACAGCAACAGTATCGGTCTTATCGGTGGCGTCTGCTCCATTGACTGTACGCGAGCCCTTTCACCTCTGTAGTCTGGTCTGGTTGCTGACATCTCCCTGCAAGACGGATTTGCGACCATGCTCCTGTCTATCATCTCCATCGCGCGAGACGGCAACTGGACCGCCTCGCGCCCCGTCCTCTACGGTACCTACGTCGCCTGCGTCGTTGTCCACGGCTTTATCGCCATTTTCTGCGCACGTATCATGCCCAAGATCCAGTCCGCCTGCATATTCAGTAATATCGGCCTTGTTCTGGCCACGGCCCTTGCTCTACCCATTGGGAAGGCCGTGCGCGGAGGGCAGATCAATTCGGGGGATTACATATTCGGCCACTCAGAGAACCTCACTACCTGGCCGCAGGGCTGGACCTTCATGCTCGCATGGTTGTCCCCCATCTGGACGATCGGCGCATTCGATTCCTGCGTCCACATGAGCGAGGAAGCCAGCCACGCCGCGCGCGCTGTGCCACTCGGTATCATCTGGTCCGCGGGGCTCTGCGGGCTGTTAGGGTTCATCTCCCTGGCCATCATCGCTGCAGTCATCGACCCTGATCTCAATGCCGTGCTGAACTCAAGTTTCGGCCAGCCAATGGCTCAGGTAGATGCATCCCTACAATCTCTTTTCTTCCAACTCAGACCAGTGCATATCACTAACTAGTTCCCCCTATCTTCCAGATCTACTACGACGCCCTCGGGAAAAGCGGCGCCCTCGGCTTCATGGTCGTCGTTGCCGTCGTCCAGTTCTTCATGGGTCTAAGTCTCGTAAGTCAATTCAGGCCACTTCTCCTTCTCTTCTCACCGACCTGACCAAACCCCAGGTTGTCGCCGCTTCCCGCCAAAGCTGGGCCTTCTCGCGTGACGGGGCCCTCCCCTTCTCCTCCTTCTTTCGCCACGTTAGTAAACGCATCCGCTTCCAGCCCGTTCGCATGGTGTGCGCCGTCGTCGTTATCTCCATCATCCTGGGCCTCCTCTCGCTCATCGACAACGCCGCTGCCAGCGCCCTCTTCTCGCTTGCCGTTGCCGGCAACGATCTTGCCTGGCTGGTCCCCATCCTGTGCCGGCTCATCTGGGGCAAAGATCGCTTTCGGCCCGGCGAGTTCTATACTGGCTGGCTAAGTAAGCCCATCGCCATCACTGCCGTCGTCTATCTGGCGTTTGTCATTATTTTGAGTATGTTTCCGACTGAGGGGCCGAATCCATCGCGTAAGTCACCATTCTATCCCATTTGGGGCAATTCCAGGCTCATATGTATTGACTGAGTTGTGTGCCATAGCCCAGGATATGAACTACACTGTTGTGATCAATGGGTCGCTGTGGCTAGGCGCCATGCTGTATTATGTGGTCTATGCCCGAAAGGTCTACAAGGGCCCGCAGATGACGGTAGGAGAATCTCCAGGTAGCTTGTCAGAGACCGAGATTGGCGCGAGGGTGCCGGATGAGAAGTAGTATGTATCTATCTGATCCATTTGCTTCCCTTATTGGTGACATTGGTGATGAGTCGGTACTGGTGTATAGGATTTGTATAGCCGTACATTCGTATGTTTATGTGTGTAGGGCTGTGTTGTGAATAACTGTTTGGGAGACGCAGGAGGATGCATGTTTCTGGAAGTCGTCACGGACATGCCACTTTCCATTCGTGCTAATGCTTCATCCTTCCCTTGAAACCCAGTTTGCTTGTTGGCTATACATTACTGACGAAGCGGTATGTAGACATAAGTGGACTATTATTGAAACTATTGATTAACTACACGCTGGAGACCATAAAATCATCAACCGTCGAGCGTATCTCAGGGGGCCGCTTGGTCTGGTTGACCGGGTCACGGTAGATGCCATTGACAAACGGTATCTACCCACCGGGATGCATCCGAGACCGACCGTGATTCGCAAAGCCGTAACCCAGATTCATCCATTCGGGTATTCTGGGGGGTGGCCTGCTTACTGAGGAACCTCAAGGACATATCGACCGGCGATCTGGCCTTGTTCTGTGTTGCGTCTTGTGTTAGCTTTCTGTTCTATGAGGAAGGTAGCAAGGATAGACGAACCCATCAGCTCGAAGATTTGGGGCAAATCCTTCAACGGGGCCATCTTGAAGGGGGCATTGATCAACCCTCGGGCAAAGAAGTCAACCGCCTCCACACCATCCTGCCGGTTGCCGACGTAGCTTCCCTTGATGTTGATCATACGGACCACGGTGTTGAAGACTGGGGAGCGCAGGTACGCGCCAGCGGGCATGCCGATGGCCACGACGGTGCCCCGAGAGCGAACGTACTCAGTGGCCTGCTGGAAAGGTTTCTCGGCGACGGCGAGGAGGATCACGGCATGGGCGCCCAGACCTTCCGGGGTGGCTGCCTTGACGTCCGCGACGACGTCGCTGGAGGTTTTGAAGTCGATGTAGGCCTTCATTCACCATCATCGTCAGTTTGAATGTCTGGTTGCGTGAGCGTGAACATGGGTGTCGGGTATCTTACCTCGGATCCGAGCTTCTGACACATGGCTTTCTTTTCTTCTCCCCCGTCGATGGCGATGGTGCGAAGTCCCATGGCCTTAGCGTACTGCAGAGCCAGTGATCCCAGACCACCGCCTGCGCCGACAATGGCGACGGTCTGGCCAGGACGGGCACCGGACTCCTTCAATCCCTTGTAGACGGTGATACCGGCGCAGAGGATCGGGGCGACGGCATCCAGAGGGACCTGCTTGGGGATGTTGGACGCGTGGCTTGCCTTCGCAACGGCGTACTGCTGGAAGGTGCCGTCGACGGTGTAGCCGGACAGCAAGGCGTGGGGGCACAGAGGGTCGTCTGCCTGCTTGCAGAACTCGCAAGAGAGACAAGAACCGTTCAGCCATTTGATGCCGGCATGGTCGCCAATCTCGAATCCAGTGACCAGTTCTCCCTTGGCGACGACCACACCGGCTCCTTCGTGGCCGCCCACCAGGGGGAGCTTCACGGGGAGAGGCCAATCACCCTTCATGGCGTGCAGGTCGGTATGGCAGACACCCGTGTATCGGATCTTGACGAGGATCTCATCCGGACCGGGCTTACCAACGGGGATCTGCTTGTAGACCGGGTGTCCGCCCTTCTCCTCCACAACCTGGGCCCACTGCATCTCTGGGATGGTGGTCATGGTAGCGGGTTGGTTGGTTGTCTGTCTTTCGACGATGGAGGGGGGATATGGGAGTGAGGAAGGCTGAGGTTGAGGTTGAGGTTGAGGGAGAGGGATGTAGATGAGAGATGGTATTCTGAGACCGGTGGAGGGGTGAAGTGTGTGAGAGGTAGACCGAGCAGGGGAAGCTTAGGGACCTTATATAGGGAAGGGGTCCCTTGCGGTGCCATTCACTCACGGGTAGGACGGACGGACACGGGCAGGTGGGGTGATGGGATGATGTCCGCCCATCGCCGATAACAGATGACAGATGTGAATGGAGTGACGTCGTGGCCAGTTGTACCGGATGGCAGGGATCAGGTGAAAGAAAAAAGTAAAAAGAAAAAGACCGCAATGGAACGCATCTGGATCTCCCCAAGTTTCTTTTCTCCTCCAGGCCAGGGTCAGGCCAGTGGGCCAGTAGTCTGTCTCACTCAATCTCACTCCCGGCCGAAAGTGAAAACGGGACGGCCGTACTTTGTTTGTACTTCTGGACTCCTGTGGGCATGCATTCCCTTCTGCTGGCTGAATGGCCAATTGGTTGCGGACGGCGATGGCGATGGCGGGGAAGTGATTGAGGCAGACGTCATGGTTGGAAGCTGTTCTCCGCAGCTCCCCATTCGCGGGAAATGCCGTGGGGGGTTCGAGATCTTGCCTGCTGGGCTATAAAGCCTTCAATTATCAAACCCCCAAACCCGCAGGTTACACAGCACAGTAGATAGTGCTATGAGTTGCGGTCTTCCATCGGAAAGGCATCCCTCCTCCTCCCCCTCCCCCTCCTGCTTGCTTCCTGCTTCCTGCAGCGCTATGCCATGGGATGGGGGCCGACCGGGCTGCCGGGGGGGATCGGAGGCCGCAGGCCGGTGGCCGGTTCTTCCCGTTGATGCCTCAGGTGTCGATGTCGGGTGGTTGCCTTGGTGGATGCAGTCTGTGTTACCTTCCAGTTCGATGCTGTCGTTCTGTCTCGCCTCGTCTCGCCTCGTCTGCCTCTTGCGTTAGCCTTCTCACAAAATCCAACTGATTGCTGCTGCTGCTGCTGCTGCTGCTGCTGCTGCTCCCACCATACTGCTATACTGCACCCGGTCCCGCAAGGCTCGGTTGGATTGCCCTTATCGACTGCTCTGCTCACGGGCTCTTTGGACCATGATGGTTTGGGGAAAGCCGACTCGGTCGGGATCTGGAGGGCTGGGGTCAATGACAGGCCATTAGAAGGAGTAAAGCTCCCAGAGTATCCGGATGAGGTCCAGATAAAGGTGGAAGGTGCTTTGAGCTGTTGATGGCCTGATCGAGTACCTCCGGGGCCACCACCTGACCGCTGCACGACATCCATTGCCATTTCCTTCCTTCTTCCCCGAATCTCTGCATACCATCCGGGCTGGTCATCGACGCCGATCACGAAAGATCGTCAGAGACCTCCGATGGCAGACCGATCCTAGAGGGCCTTAACCATCAGGATGTCCTGTCGCTGAGAGCATTGAGTTACCTAGTAATTGGAGACTTTGTAGTGTCTAGCAGCACTTGCTGCTACTTGAACATAAGTAAAAGCATCGTACCGACGGAGTAATGTAGATCGGTAAGGTGGTAAGTCGTATCCCCGTACGGAGTAACGGAAATACGCATACACGCAGCTGCGAACTCGGATGGGGGGAACGACACGGCGAGACGTAAAGAAGGAAGGAACGAGAGAGAGAGAGAGAGAGAGAACAACAAGAGAGGGTAAAGTTGGCCCAAGGGGGCAGCTGCGCAAAAATCAAAAATACTGGATCCTTTGCCATCATCAGCAATCGTCAATCCACCCATCCATCCATCTATCCGTCGTCCTTCTTCCCTTCTTCTTCCTTCTTCCTCCTCCCTTCCCAGCTACTTAGGTGTTCATTAGTTACGACCGACCTATCCCCAGCAACCAAAGCAGCCAAAGCAACCAGCACCACAACACCACAGCACCAAAGCACCAAAGCACCAAAGCACCAAAGCACCACCACCACCACCACCACCACCCCCCAACTACACCAACTAGATACGATCATCAACTCCACTCTTCCCTACCACCCATCATCGCCTGTCTCACCTCATCCCATCCCCCTTCTTCCGCGTTCCTCCACTGCGTGCATTGTCTCCCCCAGCATCCTCAGCCGGCCCAGAACCGTTCCCCGATCGGGTAGCCCATTCACGGCTTGGCTGGGCCAGTGTTTCTCGTCGCATCCTGTCCGGAACGGTCGACCCGTGGAGGGTTTGTTGGCTCGCTCGCTCACCACCAAGCACTTCGAGCCCTCCGAAGATTCCTGTCAATCCGGTGAGGCGATCCTCCCTTTTCCACCTCATCCTCCCCGACCTTTCCCCATCCTTGGGTCTTTCCTTCTTCCTCCTCCCTCCCCCCCCCCCCCCCCCCAAAAATCATCGACGCCTCCATATTATCTCCATTCTTCCTCCCAATAACCTCCAACCCTGCTTCTCCACTTCTCCCCATTTCCGCCTCTCAGAATTAATTCCTTCCGCAGATAGCTCGGACGGCGGCTACTACCAACCGACGCGTGATCGCCCCCCTCGAGATCCTCGTGAGATAAAACCTCTCCACCCCCTTTGCGCATGGCCAGCCTTCGTCCATCATAACACTTCCGGCTCGCCTGTCACGGTCTCGCTCCCTATCCCCATCACCGCCTACTCCCTGTTGCTGGCGTCGCCCTCTAAACGCTCGCCGCCGCGTTCCCGGCACACGCGGCCACCATGACTGGGGCTCCGCCTTACAATCCCCAGTCTCCGACCCAGCAGTCTCGCTATCCTGCCTACTCTCCTCCCTCCAAGAGTCGTCCCTTCTACGGCAACAATGACCAATACCAGCAACATCCTCCCCAGACGCCTCCTGCTTTCCCACCTCAGTCCAGCATGTCCAGGAGCCCTCACTTTTCCCATGCGCCTTCCCCGTTGCCCGGTACCCTTCCGCCATTGAACGGCGCAGCGCCCCCCTCTCATCCCTCGGAGGCGCCGTCGCAATATCAAGCACATTCGTCGGCTGGAACTCCGCAGTTTCCTCTCCACCGATCCTACCCAGGTTCCGTCTTATCGGGCAACGGCGCATCTCCCTATGGCCACTCCACTCCGTCTCACGCCCATCCCGCTGGTCGGTCCGAGAGTCATCCACAGGCGTCCCCTAAAAAAGAGACCGAATCTTCCTTTTCTATGGGAGGTCATAGTATCCCTGGTTATCCGACTTCTCTGGTGCGGGAGCCGAGAGCAAATTCTCCCAAGGAAACAGTATGTCATCCCCCCGTTTAGTTATGGATCGGTTCTTTGTTCGCTGAATTCACTGACACCTATCATCTTTCACACGTTCAGAAACCTGCCCGAGCTGCGGATCCCATGTCGTTTGCAAGCATTCTTTCTGGACCGGCAGAAGAACGCGCTCCCTCCAAAAGGCAATCATCCGCGGAAGCCACGCCAACACCTTTAGCATCGGCATCGGCAGTCGCAGCTAGTCTTAGCCCGCCACCCACAAGTACCATCTCTGCTCCTCTTTCAAAGTCCAAAGACAAGGCACCAGCTCCCACTGCTTTACCTAGGTTGGAAAAGAAGCCCAATACGGAGAAACGCCGTCGCAACATCGACCAGGACCATAGAGCGACCGAATCGCGGGCCTCGAGTGCCGCAAACGGTGTTTCAGATCTCGCAAAGTCATCTTCCCAACCTCGTGTTTCTGGTTCTCGCCACATTATGTCTGAACGGGAGACGGAAGCTCTTAACAGAGCTTTGGCTGATATGGCCGAGGCAGACAAAAGTGACGTGGAAGCTGCTGGGTACGAAAGGTTCCGTGAGGAATATCTAGCTAAAGGCAAGAAACGCGCTTTTAACACGGAACAAGCTGAGATCCTGAGACGCAAGGTACTTGATAACTCATATATACCCCAAAGGTTCCAGAACACTAACTCATCTGCTAGCGTCGCCGAAATGACTTCCTGGTCACTCTGGGCCAGTCTCTCGAGAAACAATCCGCGAACGGCATGAACCGATTCAGACTGGCAAATGAGGCATCCGTCATTGCCGAAGTTCAAGCCAAAGAGATCCAAGATGAAAAGGAACGCAAGAAGGACATGCAGCGAAAGCGACGTCGCGAAAACACGGTGCGCATGGAGATGCAGAAGAAGTTGGAAGCGGAGATCAAGGCGAACGAGGCCCAGGATTCCGCTGAGAAAGCCAAGTTCCTGCGTGAAGCCGAAAGGGCTCAGAGGAAGATCAAGACCACCAAGAGGGCGCTCGAGGGTGTCACTGCTCCTGAAGAGATTAGTGAAGTCACCCCGTTGGCGCCAAATCTGGAAGGCGGCACCACCAGCTCATTCCATATTGGCCGGGGCTCCCCATCGAGACGGAAGTCCGGACGTGGCGGTCCCGTCACGCGACCGAAGAAATCCAAGGAGCAAAAGCAGGCCGAAAAGGATGCGGCGGAGGCTGCCTATGCAGCCATGGAGAATGATGAGCCTCTGCCCATTGCCCCTAAGGAGGATCCCCGGAAGGAATCCCTCAAGAAGGAGGTCAAGGGTAGCCGCTCTAAAGAGCCCACGCCTGCACCCCTCTCCGCGTACGAGACCAAGGGATACAATCAGATCTACGAGCAGATCTGGCGCGACATTGCACGCAAGGACATCCCGAAGGTCTATCGCATCAAGGCGCTGTCCCTCAGCACACGTCAGGAGAATTTACGCAAGACAGCTCAGCTGGCCAGTAAGCAGTCCCGCAAGTGGCAGGAACGCACAAACAAGAGCATGAAGGACACCCAAGCCCGCGCCAAGCGGACCATGCGTGAGATGATGTCCTTCTGGAAACGCAACGAACGAGAGGAGCGCGACCTGCGTCGCCTTGCTGAGAAGCAGGAGATCGAATCCGCCAAGAAAGCCGAAGCAGAACGTGAAGCCAACCGTCAACGGCGCAAACTCAACTTCCTCATTTCTCAAACCGAGCTGTATTCTCACTTCATTGGCCGGAAGATCAAAGACGCCGAGGGAGATGGCTCCGGAGACCCTGCTGTGGAAGGAACGGACCAAACTGTTCAACCCGGCAAGAGTCAAAGTCATGCCATGGACCTGCCTCCCAGCGCCGCCGATTTGAGCACCAAAGTCACCAACTTTGAGGATCTTGACTTCGATGCCGAAGATGAAACAGCTTTGCGGCAGGCGGCTATGTTCAATGCGCAGAATGCCGTGCAGCAAGCCCAGGATAGAGCACGTGCCTTCAATTCCGATCAGAACCAGATGGATGCCCTGGATGAGGGTGAACTGAACTTCCAGAATCCTACGAGCCTGGGAGATATCGAGATCTCCCAGCCTAACATGCTCACTGCAAAGCTCAAAGAATACCAATTGAAGGGTCTGAACTGGCTTGTCAACTTGTACGAGCAAGGTATCAATGGTATCCTAGCTGATGAGATGGGGCTCGGTAAGACTATCCAGTCTATCTCGGTCATGGCGTATCTCGCCGAAGTGCATAACATCTGGGGCCCGTTCTTGGTCATTGCGCCCGCATCCACCCTTCACAACTGGCAACAGGAAATCACCAAGTTCGTGCCGGACATTAAGGTTCTGCCTTACTGGGGTTCTGCGAAGGATCGCAAGATCCTTCGCAAATTTTGGGACCGCAAACACATCACATACACCAAGGAGTCGGAATTCCACGTGCTGGTTACCTCGTACCAGCTTGTGGTGCTTGATGCGCAGTACTTCCAGAAGGTCAAGTGGCAGTACATGATTCTGGACGAAGCTCAAGCCATCAAGTCTTCGCAGAGTTCACGTTGGAAGAATCTGCTTGGATTTTCCTGCCGTAACCGTCTCCTGCTGACCGGTACACCCATCCAGAACAATATGCAGGAGTTGTGGGCTCTTCTTCACTTCATCATGCCGACACTGTTCGATTCACACGATGAATTCAGTGAATGGTTCTCTAAGGATATCGAATCCCATGCCCAGAGTAACACCAAGCTAAATGAGGACCAACTGAGGCGCCTTCACATGATCTTGAAGCCGTTCATGCTACGTCGTGTCAAGAAGCATGTCCAGCAGGAACTCGGCGATAAGGTTGAGAAAGACATTTTCTGTGATCTCACCTATCGGCAGCGTGCCTACTACACCAACCTGCGGAACCGTGTTAGCATCATGGACCTCATTGAGAAGGCTGCTGTTGGTGACGAGGCGGACAGTACGACACTGATGAACTTGGTTATGCAGTTCCGAAAGGTCTGTAACCATCCCGATCTGTTCGAACGCGCCGAAACAAAGTCTCCCTTCTCTACCGCGTACTTTGCCGAGACGGCCTCCTTCGTTCGCGAAGGTCATTTTGTCAACGTCGGCTATTCAACGCGCAATATGATCGAATATCCTTTGCCACGCCTTCTTTGCGGTTCTGCCGGTCGCCTGGATGTAGCAGGATCCGATAATACACGCGCCGGATTCGACGGCATGTATCTCACCCACATGATGAATATCTTCGCGCCGGAAAACATCAAGCGGAGCATCCAGGACGATGGGGCATTCTCTTTCCTGCGTTTTGTGGATACGTCTGCTGGCGAGGCGTATGAGCAGTCGCATATGGGCGTCTTTGAGAGAGCGGTTCGCCGCCGTGGCCAAACTAATAGGTTATCTCGTCTCAATGTCGCCTATGACGACGACGACCGGCAGGCAGCGTCTGTCC
This sequence comes from Aspergillus heteromorphus CBS 117.55, assembly GCF_003184545.1. Classification (NCBI taxonomy): domain Eukaryota; kingdom Fungi; phylum Ascomycota; class Eurotiomycetes; order Eurotiales; family Aspergillaceae; genus Aspergillus; species Aspergillus heteromorphus. The sequence goes on from NW_020290436.1 coordinate 190,597, forward strand.
TCCCGCATACCCTCTTCAGCATTATCGATCGTAATGATCGTCATGCCGTCAATGAGATTTCAACGGAAGGCTATATGCGGGAATTGATGACCGTTTCACGGTCTACGTTCGAGCGTGAGGGCCTAAACATCATCGAACCCTGTGCAAGTCCCGCTGCATCGGCACCTCCAATCACGATTCTGTCCTCGAGCCAGGTCCCCATGAATGAGGCTATGGATAGTTTCTTCAGTGTGCCGGTGCGGCACGCGCTTCTCAGCACGCCTTCGAGACAGGTAGAAGAGCAAATCATCGAGCAAAAGGTGGATCCGACTCCATTCTCTCTCAAACCTATGCTCCCGGCGCCGACGTCCACCAAGGGTCGTTACACGCACATTGAAGTGCCATCTATGCGGCGGTTTGTCACGGATTCTGGAAAACTGGCTAAGCTGGATGAACTGCTGCGAGAGCTCAAAGCGGGCGGTCACCGCGTGCTGTTGTACTTCCAGATGACACGCATGATCGACCTGATGGAGGAGTACTTGACGTACCGTAACTACAAGTACTGCCGCTTGGACGGAAGCACCAAACTGGAGGATCGTCGCGACACGGTGGCTGATTTCCAGCAGCGCCCTGAAATTTTTGTTTTCCTCCTTTCTACACGTGCCGGTGGTCTGGGTATCAACCTGACTGCAGCTGATACCGTTATCTTCTACGATTCGGACTGGAACCCAACGATCGATTCCCAAGCCATGGACCGAGCCCACCGTCTTGGTCAGACAAGGCAAGTTACAGTGTACCGTCTCATCACCCGGGGCACCATTGAAGAACGGATCCGCAAGCGAGCCTTGCAGAAGGAAGAGGTCCAGCGCGTCGTTATCACCGGTGGCGCGGCCGGCGGTGTCGACTTCAACACCCGTAACCGGGAAAGCCGCACGAAAGACATTGCCATGTGGTTGGCCGATGACGAACAGGCCGAGCTTATTGAACAGAAGGAAAAGGAAGCTATGGACCGCGGCGAAGTATTTGGTGCCGGCAAGGGCGGGAAAAAGGCGGCCCAGAAGAGAAAGAGGGACATCACGCTGGATGATATGTATCACGAAGGTATGTTCCGCTCCTGTTTCCATATTGTGGTATGGCTGATGCTGATATGTCCGTGTTCTCCTATAGGCGAAGGCAACTTCGACGATGTCAGTGCGAAACCATCCGGGGCCGCAACTCCCGTGTCGACGGCCGAGAACGTGGCCACCCCCTCCTCGACCCCGGTCCCTAAGCGTGGACGAGGACGTGGGGTGGGAAAGGGGACATCCAAGCGCGCCAAAACGACCAAGGAGCGGCTGCGTCTCATTGATGGTGATGGGGGTCTCGGGCCCATCTGATCGGACGAGACGCCCTCTCTCTTACTAGCCAAACGATTCAATGGAATGACGGCGTTCGGATCTCATCTTTCTCTCCTGTTTCTTTCCTGTTGATTTCCGTGTCGAACGGCCCTGTGTCCTTTCCTTTCTAATTCCGATTTGTTTCTTCTTTCTTTTACTTTCCCCGGGCGCCGGGCCGGTGTGTCCGCGCCATGTATTAACAACATGCATTCTGATATACGAGATGTTGGGCAGGGATAAGGATGATGTTCAAACTATTGTGGTAATGTGCAAAGACCAGGCAGATTTGAAACGAGCTATCTGACGAGGCACCAAAAAGCGACGAGGAGGGAACAGACGGCAAGATAGACAGATATGTGGCTGTTGTGTATTTTTCCTCTCTCTCTCTCTCTACCTTTCTACACAATTGATTGAATTTTGGATGGACTCTGCGTGTATCGAACCATATTGGAGGGGAGGAGGCCAGGCCAGGTTCCTCTGCCAAGAATCAACCATTGGTACTGTACGGAGTACCTTATAGTACCTGTAAATTTGGCCACCGCCACAGGCCGGCGGCAATAATACCGTGATACCGTAATACCGAGGCCAACTTTTCAGCCGAATTCCGTCCGGGGTCTGGTTGGACTGTTTTCCAGGCCTTGTCGGTGGCCTGACCTCCATCATGACTGGCCCGCTCTTCTTAGTCAGAACGCCGAGTCCAGATGCCGCCCTCGCCGCCAGCCAATTGGCGGCCAAACAATCGTCAGCGATGGGGGCTTAGCTAAGCCGACTAGGCCCGGGGGAGGCAAGCGCCTCTGCCGGACCCCTGCATTACCGATCGTAACGATGAATTCTTTCCGGTCAGCGCGATAGTAATAATCGGCTTCCTCTTGAAGGCTGACTCCTCACTCCTCTTCCCTTCTCCTTATCCTCTCTCTCTTCTCCGCCCCCTCCTCTCCTCCTCTCCACCATATTACCTGTTGTTCCCTGGCCATCAATTAGGTCAATTAGGGACCCTCTTTCGTTCTGACCCAGCCATGGAGTCGCTTCTGCAGCAATCCCGGGCCATGTGCCCGTTTCTCAAGCGCACCTCCCCGACCGCGCTGCGCACCCTGTCCACTGCAACCCGCCCAAGCCACAGCCCCGGCGGAGGCACCATTTCCAACCTTCAGGTGCTGGCTCGTCGGTGCCCCGTTATGAGCAAGGCCCTGGCCGTGCAGAGTGCTCGCCTTGCTCACACCAAGCGGTTCACCTCCTGCGCTGCCGGTGTGGCGGGCATGAACTCCAAGTACTCCCGGCCCGCTACCACCAAGAGAGCACTGCATTCGACCGCCGGAAATGGTGCCGATGTGGCCCCCAATGTCTACAAGGAGTCCCAGAGAGGTCGGTATTTGATTCGGTCTGGGAGAGATCGACAGTAACCAAAGCACGCCCAGGCTAACACCATTGCCACAGTTCATCCCGGTCTTTCCGGAGTCAAGAACCACTTCGATTCCCCCGCTGCGGCTGTGTCCGGCCCTCGTCCGCATGCGCCCGCAACCGCACGGTTCAACTACAATGCGTTCTACCAGGGTGAATTGGAGAAGAAACACAAGGACAAGTCGTACCGCTACTTCAACAACATCAACCGTCTGGCCAAGGAGTTCCCCCGGGCCCACACGGCATCCCAGGAAGAGAGGGTGACGGTGTGGTGTTCCAACGACTATCTCGGCATGGGTCGTAACCCTGAAGTCCTGAAGTCGATGCACCAGACCCTGGACACCTACGGCGCCGGTGCGGGAGGTACCCGGAACATTTCGGGCCACAATCAACACGCAGTGGCTCTGGAGAAGACTCTGGCTAAACTGCACGACAAGGAGTCAGCCTTGGTGTTTAGCTCATGCTTCGTGGCCAACGACGCGACCCTCGCGACCCTGGGCAGTAAGATGCCCGATTGCGTTATCCTGTCCGACAGCCTCAACCATGCCTCCATGATCCAGGGTATCCGGCACTCGGGAGCTAAGAAGATGGTCTTCAAACACAACGACATGGTCGATCTCGAAGCCAAGCTTGCGTCTCTCCCCCCGCATGTCCCGAAGATCATCGCTTTCGAATCTGTCTACAGTATGTGCGGATCCATTGCTCCCATCGAGAAGATCTGTGACCTTGCGGACAAGTATGGGGCCATTACTTTCCTCGATGAAGTCCACGCCGTGGGTATGTACGGGCCTCACGGTGCGGGTGTGGCTGAGCACCTGGACTACGATATCTACGCCTCTCAAGACACCGTCAACCCTCGCGACACCAAGGGTACTGTGATGGACCGGATCGACATCATCACAGGCACTCTGGGCAAGGCGTATGGCTGTGTGGGTGGCTACATCGCCGGATCTGCGGCAATGGTCGATACCATTCGCTCTCTCGCCCCCGGCTTCATCTTCACGACGTCTCTGCCTCCTGCAACCATGGCTGGGGCGGACACTGCCATCCAGTATCAAGCTCGGCACCAGCGCGATCGGGTCCTGCAGCAGCTGCACACCCGTGCAGTCAAGGAAACCCTCAAGGGGCTGGATATCCCCGTGATTCCGAACCCCTCGCACATTATCCCTCTCCTCGTCGGGGATGCCGAGGTGGCCAAGCAGGCCTCGGACAAGCTGCTCGAGGAGCACGGTATCTACGTGCAAGCCATCAACTACCCGACGGTGCCTCGGGGTGAGGAGCGACTTCGCATCACGCCCACGCCCGGCCACGTCAAGGAGCATCGGGACCACCTGGTGCAGGCCCTCCAAACCGTCTGGAACGATCTAGGCATTAAGCGTGCCAGCGACTGGAAAGCTCAGGGCGGTTTCGTCGGCGTTGGCGTGGAAGGAGCCGAAGCTGCCAACCAGCCCATCTGGGAGGATGCGCAACTGGGCCTGCAAGCCACCGAGGCCGTCGAGGCTGCTGTGGAACGGGAGTTCCAGGACGCCGCGGCCGAGGCACTCTCCCAGGTTGCTGCCCGCATGCAGACTGCCACCCCCATCCGCCCTGCTCCTGCTGCCGCCTCGATTCCGATGGGGGTTGCTGCTTAGGCTGCCGGATAGTAGTAGGGCACGTGGTGGATATCTCGACAATCCACGTCCATTCGTTGTTAGTAATACTTATTTCGCTTGCTGCTGAGGGAAACTGGCTTCCCAGCGTGACCATATGACCAGTCAGCTTATTGGACAGGTGCTGGACTTCACATAATGAAATTCTCCAGAACCGGCCTGTCGCTCTCGATTGATTTCTGGGTTCTAGATCAATTTATTGATTGTTCCTTGTCCCGTATTTCATTTTGCATCAGACTGCTCCGTATCGTAGTGTATTGTTTTGTTTGGCTGTAAACAATTTTGAACACAAAGTGCCACACATCGCGCTGGGAGCGTACAGCGTAGACTGCCGGCAGTCAACTCTTCCTTCCTTCTAATCACACACTTTGCCTTGACCATTTTTGGTGGAACGCCTCAACAGATTTGTTCAAATGATCCACACGACGTTCCACGGATGGATAAGTATATTTGAATATATATGTATATATATATATACACTTATGTCATTTCATTGGTCAGCCATCCAGCCATCCAACTATCCCTATAGATAGAAGCAAGATACTAGAGTCGACATGTAATAAATACGTCGGTACAACCGGAAAGCCCCAAAAGGCAGAAAAAGAAATACAGCGCCCGAAAGGTAAACAACCCATTTTAGAAACAGCCTGATACTGCTCTCTCTCTTCTTCTCTCGCTCCCCCCGCCCCCTCTCGTTTTCGTACACTCAACCGATTCTTTTTTGCATGCAGACAGGAAATGTTAAGCACAACAACAACGACAACCGTATCCACCTCTCATTCGCACGCATCCTCATACATACCAATTAAGTAGGCCCACCTCACCTCCGTCCACCCCGGCTAACCTTGGGGAACTCGACGGGGATCTTCAACCGAGCAATGCGCTTCGCGGCAGCCTCAGCCTTTCCGCCCTTGATGCCCCACTTCGTGAACTCGGATTCCCTGGGCTTGTCGACGCGACAGCCCAATTCACGGAAGTACTGGGTGATGAGAGGGTTGTCCATGCGAAGATCATCGCGCAGATCAGCAGGATCGGTGGCCAGCTCGTTGGGGGCGTTTCCGCCGACGGAGCTGTTTCCGCCGTCCTTGGAGGGCGCGGGTGGGATGTGCAGCGACAAGGCGCAGATGGTGGTATGGAGGAAGGTGACGTCGTTCTTGGTGAGGCTGGCGCCCTGGGGGGCGAATTTGCGACGGATGGAGTCGATGAGCGGGTCGGCGAGGAGTTCTCCGCCGTTGTTGTCGGCCATGCCGCCGGAGAGGACGGTGCGGAGTTCTTCGCGGGGCGGGAGACGTTTGCTACCAGGGCCGGAGGATTTCTCGCCGCGGGAGGGGCGCAGACAGCGGGCGAGTTCCAGGAGGAGGAGGATGAAGCGGAGGAGTTGCAGGTGGGTGGTGTTGCCGGAGAGGGCGACGGCTTCAACGCGTCGGGAGACGTAGCGGGAGGTGGTGTTGACGGAGGAGCCGGAGTTGATGGTGTCTTGCCATTCTTTGATGTTGGGGAGTTGGCGCAGGGTGGCCAGGCCGCCTGGTACAAGCGTCTCAATGGGGTAGACGTCGGACGGGTGAGCAGCATCCAGGTTAGCCATGGGGATGGGCTTGCCGGCCTGCACTTGGGCCTGCACAGCGGCCGCCTTGGTGGAGAGGTCAGTGGCCGCGCCGACGGGCATGGAGGAGAGGAGGGCGGATTCGGCGGCCGAGGCAGCGCCTGCCGGTGCGTTGGAGAGCTGCGCATTTTCGGCCAAGGATTGTGCGGCCTTGCGGGATTGTTTGGTTCCGAAAGTGTTGGTGAGTTCTGTTCTTTGGGCGCGCATGGTTTGCTGTATAGGCAAGACATGGGGTTAGCTTCGGGGCTATGACCAGGTTGGATGCGGCCTGGGATGTAAGGAATACGGACCATCTCTTCTGCCTCACTCTCCTCTTCCTCCTCATCTTCCTCAATAGACCGCATCTTACGAACGGATCCACGCAGAGTCATCTTCCGCACTTCGATGAACTGCCAGGTTTTGTTCTCCGGGTCCACCACGGCGATATAGTGCTTCAGCTGGGAGTCGGCGTCTTCCTCGGCCTCACGGCCCACGAAGTCCAGCTTGGACTTGTCGGTGGATGACTGGAGCAGCAGCTCGGACGAGACGATTCCCTTGTTCCGCGTGGATGTCGAGGAGGTTTTGCTGCGGGTCTTGAGGTATGGGTTGAGGCGGAGGTTGTCTGGTGCTTTGAGACCGGGGGTGGTGACTGCATTGGAGGATTAGATTGCACCCGGAGACTTAAGGCATCGGATGGGGAAGATGCAAGGCGAAGAAGGTGGTGTGCACAACATACCGATCACCGGTGCGAGCTCGCTATCATCTTCGACAACGGTGGAGGCCAGAGGAGGCAGATCTTGCAGCTCCAGAGCGGGTTTCTTGCTGGGACGCTCGTGGCGATCTGAGGCGCGCTTGCGCTTCTTGTCGACCTTGTCGGATGGCATGGTGGCCTGCACTCCTGCTGGTGGGGGTTGACAGAGAATGGACTGAACTGGCTGGAATCGAGGCTATCGACAGGTCCAGCAAAAAATCGACGAGAAAAAAAGCCCAAGGCGGTGAGACGGTCTCGGAGGGGAAGGCGGAGAGCGGCGACGATCACGGGACTGCGGGCCATCCACAATCGAGCACCGTCATCCACACAGGGTTCATCGCATTCGACGGCGTGATTGTGGTTGAAATCGACTTTACATGAGTGCTACTACGTACAAGTCTACCAAGTGTCTATCAGGATCATGAGTGCGTCGTAACTTTTGTTAATTTGAAAATAAAATTCTCAATAAAAACCTCTCCATGGCCCGACATCCGTCCGGACGAACCGTCCAGAAAACCGAGACACGAGTAATTGACCAGTCACCATGCAAAATCCCAAAAGGATCAGTGGGAACGATAAAAGCAGGACAGTACAGGAATACAGGAGACCATTCGGCTTCTTCCCACAGATCCCCCCAACCCCCCCAAACACATTTGGCACCTCCGAGGAAAAGCACACACAACGCGCATCCCCCACTGTCTGGATCAAAGAAAATCAAGAGATAAATCGAACTCGTTGGAAATGAGACCGTGGGATTGGACGGGAGAAAATCGCTTGTGTCCAGTTGAAACAGCGGGCTCCGAGTTCGACTGCACCGAAGAAGGGTTGCAGACCAGACAGGCCTCGATCGAGATACCGAACCACGAAACGATCATAACAGAAATCATCATCGTGACGTCGTCGCAAAAAATTGTCATGTTTGGCGTTCAACCTGAGCTTTCACATGAAGAGCTGAGATGGAGTGGGCGAGTCATTTATTTCCTGAAAGAGGGAGAGGCGCCGTTAGTCAATTGCACCCTTGGTTGCCATGCTTGACAGGTGTGAACTCACGATCTGGCACGCATCTTTCTGCGCTTACGCTTGAGGCGACGGACGCGCTTCTTTCTCCACTTGGCTCTCATCTTCGTAGAGAATTCGAAACTGAGGGCTGTCTGTTAGTTACTGCACCCAAGAGGAACAGGCCCTGCAACCAAGCAGGCCAGGAGGGTGTACTCACACTTCTGCGAGGATGAAGAGATGGTTGCAAGAATGATGGAGAGCGGCCGCGGTTGAGCTTCTTGTGTGCGCCGTGGCTGACTCAGCATCCAATGCCGCTAAGGGCTCGCTAGTGATATGCCACTCCTGATTGGCTGGCGGGCCACCGCCCACTGCTTTACCGAGACGGGTGGTTACTGCTTTGGGCCGGTCCGTGACATCAACACTCCCGGCCGGTGTATGTCCAGTACCGTGGGATCCAGTGGAAACCCATTATTCACAACTTGAGGAATCTCGCGGAAAAAAGAAAGAAGAAGAAGAAAAAAAAAAAAAGTCGGTGTATCTGTTCTGACTTGTGTAGCTCTATGGCACGTAGATTACTATCATCACTTTACAGGGTAGGTAGCTCGTGTATCTTGAATCATGCAAAGCCCTAGCCCTCTCTATCTACTGCCCAACCATCTACACATGTTTTGATGGTGAAAAGCAATCCTCCGGGATTATTATTTTTGGAGATCGCAGGTGACCGGAAGCTTCAGCCCTTAGTACGAATAGCGGTAGGTCACCGCCAGGTCTCCCAAGTGCTCTTGTTCTTCTGCGCGAAGCTCCACTGAGGCACCATTGGCCATGACCCGGTCACGCCGCTTGTTCTCCGTCCAGACAGCCACAAAATAGGCAATGCAGCAGGCGGCCGAAAAGCAGAGGAAGGACAAGCCGATGATGTAGCCATCGCGGTAGAGAGGTGCATCTTTCGCTAGGAACGAATAGGTGGATATAATCCCCCCGACTGGGATCCATTCATGTTAGCAATCCCCCAAAATAAATCCGGGGAGGGGCACCGCCGTCGATTTCACGTACTATTACCAAATCCTATCTGCCATGCCGTGCCTACACTACGTCGCCGATGGCCCCCTAGGTTCATGGCAAACCAGCATATGATAACCGGCATCGCGCTGTAGCTGCCACAGGTGACCATAAAGAGCGCTCCGTACTCGACGTGCCGGTGGGTCTTTCCATGAATGTTCAACAGTATTCCATACCCCGCCATGGCAATCATCATGGGAGCCAGAGTAAAGGCAAACCGGTGCCTGGCTTTGTCGGAAAGTGTTGCAATAACCATGGAAAAGACAAAGGCAGCTGCCCACGGTGGAATCGAGTACAGCTGGGTTTGGATGGCTGAGCGAAGGGTCAGCATAATGTGGCACATTCAACCGGGTTATATATATATACCTCCATAGCCGTAGGTCTTGATGATGGTAGGAGCGAAAAGAGCATATCCTGTGAGTGTCAGCACTTGCTGCCAGTTCAGACGAAACTAAATAAAGAAATAGAAGAAAGGAGAATCAAGTTTACCGTATGCAGTGACAATCTGGCCGAAATACATAAATCCGCCAATGAAGAGTTTGTCTGGAGGTCATCGTCAGTCAGACTTTGGCCGTATAGCCCCTACTAGAGAATTGTGAGCAACTTACAGTCCTTGAAAACAGCTAACACATCATGCAAACCCATCGGGGCGTCATGTCCGGCCGTCCCAACATCCTGGGCCAGCTTTGCCCGGATATATGTTCGCTCCTCCTCGTCAAGCCATTTGACGTCTTCGGGGAAGCCTGGAATGACGAAATACCAGATGAGGGCGACAACACAGGTGATGATGCCTTCAACAATAAAGACCCACCGCCAGCCTCCATATCCTCGGACCCCGTTCATCTTCCCCAAACCACTTGCAAGAAGGCCCCCAAAGGCACCTGCCAGTGTAGTGGAGCTAAAGAAGAAGGTGAATCGCTTCTGCGCCTCACTACGTTTGTACCACATGCCCAAGAGATAAAAGCCTGCGGGAAAGTATCTGGTTAGTCCACGGGGCAAGAGTTTAGGCGTGCGAAACCACTCACATCCGGGAAACATGCCAGTTTCAAATAATCCTAGGTCAACATCAGCTGGTGTCCCTGCATAGTGCTGCTCTCTTACCCAAGAACCAGCGCGTGGTCATCAGTCCACCCCAGCTCGAGACAAATCCTTGGCAGATCATGACCACACCGAACATGAACATGCAAATAGACACTAGCATAATCAGCGACTCAAGAATACCAGGACCCATCATCGATATGGATGCATACACCATACATGGGGCCTCAACTTCTTGAGTAGGATATTTGACGGAATCTCAAAAATGACATATGGAATAAAGAACATCGTCAAAACAGTGTTGTAATTGGTTCCAGTGACAATATGGAGGTCCTTTTGAAGCCCGAGGACGGCAGCATTGCTAATATTCACTCTGTCCCCAAACCATCAGTAATTGGCCCGCCGGTTTCAACGAGAAGTGGTGAGTGCACAAACCGATCCAGAAAGGCAAGCAGATACAGGACGCATAAACATGGGACAATATGCCAGTCAATCTTGGCCATAAGCTTGCGCTCCGTAGTCGTAGTGAGGCGGGGAGGATCAGATACCAACGCCTCAATGTGATCCTCGGCCTTCATCTCGGTGGGAGGAGCGTGGCTTGGACCTATCAGGCGTGATATGAGATGTCACTATTGTCCTATCCTATGATATAGAGAGACATAGCACTCATGGGAGCCAGCACATAGCACTATACCTTTAAATGGCCCCATTGTGGATGATAAGGAGGAGGATGACCAAAGATGTATGCCTGGAAGTGTTTGAACTCTGCACGCGACTCTGTAGAGGAAACACAATCGGCCAAATTATCCGAGATTACACAAGCGGAACGATTGAGTGGCTGCCACTGCCGACCGGCCCTTGTCAGACAACGGACTTGTGTAGCGATCAAGCAAATCCCAGGGAATGACGCGGGATGCGCGTAGGTAGGACAGCTGTGAGACGAGGTCCACGCAACTGGCTGTGTTACTGTCCGTCACAGGAACAGAACAATAGAGTGAATGACCTTATGAGTGAGAGAGTGGGGGGGGGGGGGGGATACAAGAGGCAAAGAAAGAATAAAGGAAGAGAGAGGGAGGATGCAGCAGGAAATGAAGAAGACTTCTGTGATTATGATTGCTGGTGATTCCCTACCGATCAAGCCAATAGTAGCATTCGGATCCCACCAACGAGGACGGCAGTCGACGATCGACTGCTAGCCATTGAGACCCTTGGGCTCAAGCTAATGCTTGCCAGGTACTCGGTACTGACAGCCGGCCAGGCCTGCCTGGTTTGAGTATCCATTACGGCCTGATAGCATGCAGGCCAGCAGACCGATCGGCCATTAGAGAGGCATCATCCATACTTTGTAGAACAAGGAATTAGTTAACTAGTTAGTAGTTAACTAACTAACTACCCCGGACTGCTGCTGACTAAACACAGAAGGTCGGGTTTCCCCGCACGACGCTTAGTGAATCTGCCCCACCCGAGTACTCGATGGAATGAATGCAATTCTGGCATGTTACGTCTAAGGTTGCTTGATAAAGACACCAATAACAAGTCCAATCCCACCTATCAAAGGACTCGAGTAGCCCATGGACAGGTGCTGCCTCGCCGGCTTCGCCGACATAAGAAGGTGTGGGTGACTCATCGTCGTATCGAAAAGCAAGGGCGGGGCAAAGAGGAAAATGGATGTCCGGCAAAAATCATAATTACTAGCTTCCACGAGCTATCATACAATTGCCTCGGATCCGAGGCTGTATAGATGAGGCAGTGATCTGGAGTCCGAGAAAGAAACAAATGCTTCCGCCCCCCCCGAGATCAAGACAGGCCCACGAAATTACGCGGTTGAGTCGCTCAATGGCTGATCTTCTACTGCCTTCCCCCACGCTTTCTCAAAGGCCGAGTCGCCGGCCGCGGCCGCAGAGGAGGCTTCCCGAAGGGGCTGGTCCTCCACGACTTCAGCCTTATCGACCATGACCGGCGCAGGCGAGGAAGGTGGCTCGGAGCTCGTTTCCGCTTCCATTGGCCGCGTCCTGATATCAGATGCAAGTAGCTCCGAATCGAAGTTAGAGCTGTACACAACTGCTGCGAAAGCCTCCAACTCTCGCACCCCCTGGTCCATTGCCGCCAGGTACAAATTTGGAGGTGCTGTCCCATTCCCGATGACGTGGGCCTGTCGGGCCAGCACGGCCAGCACATTTGCCAGCTTCGTTCGCGGATCCGAGCTGTCGGGCATAGGGACGACCGTGGCAACCGACGAGAACGACTGCGGAACGGACCCAGGTGCCTGCGAGGACAACTTGAAGGCATCCGCCATGCACTGCTGGATCAAGGTCTGGAAGCACTCGTTGTTGAGAAGCAGCATAACACGAGTAAAGGTAGGGGAGTCGATCAGATCGGCCGTCTCATCCAGGAGATGGCGCAGCGTTGCTGTCGTTTGAGGTGTCGAGGGTTCTATCACTCGAAGAACCCCAGACGCATCCAGCAGGAGATTCTCCTCTTCCTGAGGGGGGAGCAAGTAAGACAGCCATTTCCGGTGTCTGGTGATCACAATTAGCACCCAACCATCGAGGCTCGCATCCGGTACGCATAAGGAACCTACTTTCTATTCTCCTCGGTATCGCCCTCGATTTTCCTCCGAACTTGCAGAGTCAATTCTGAGAGCTTGCTTAGGGAGACATCCTCCCTAGGATGCAGAGGGCCAAACACCTCTGTTACGGCGGTCTGCACCTCATCCATCAACTGCTTCCAGCCACGGTGAAGAAGCCACCAGCTGAAGGCAAGGTATCGACGATTTGTTTCAAAGTCATTGCCCAGGGTCTGCGTGAGGTCATCATCGTCGTGGTCCTCTAGTCGGATTGTTGGCGCGTCCGTAGGGGGGCTGGCCAAGGAGATCACGCTGGAAAGGTAGTTACGACGGCCAAGAAGGTTGAGTTGGATTCGGGTGAAGATTGTCAGGAGGGACAGGGTGTAGATAAGTGTGAACGACCTAGTAACAGCTACGATCCAACATTAGATCTTGTGGTCGCAACAATGGGATGGCATGTGATGACTGACAGGTGATCTTGACCTCATTCCAGAGTTGGGTCTTGTTCCGCTTTGGCTGGGGCGATCCACCACCCTCAAAAGATGGCTCTCCTAGCTGACTCGTACGCACAAAGCTGTCGCTTTGGAAGCTAGACAAGCTCCGTCGATCGTCGTCCGCTATGCTGGGGGATACGGAGCTGAGGTCCGAACCCGTTCCTTCCCCAGCGTTGAGGCGAGCCAGCCGCTCCGCACGCTTCTTCTGTAGCTCCTTGGTCAATTCCTCCACAGGCAGTGCCTCCAGGATATCCTCCGCCGCCGTCGGCAAAAGAGCCAGAACGGTATATGTGCAGTCGGTTTGGTTCTGTTCGAAGCGTCGCCGCAAGCTGAACCAGAGGCCATCGGCGTCAGTCACCGTCCCCCAAGCACGCGAGCATGTCACTTCGAAATACGAGGCAAGGAGGAGGGCCACTCACTTCTCCCGGGCTATGCGGTCGCTACTCATGCGCTCCCGGGCCTCCGATATCTTGGACAGTATGTACTGCCCTGCGAGGTAGCCAGCTCCCAGGACGCCAGCTCCGATCGCAAGGCCCTTGCGATTGCGCCGCAACCAGCGCCTACTAGCACTGATCATGGTGGGAGTAGACAGGGAAGGAGGGAGGGTCGGAAATGAAATTTCAGAGATGGGGATCGATGCGGATCATCATATGATATAGACAGACCCGAGAAAACCGACTCGGAGGATACTATCTAGGAGGAGGCGTGGGTGATGGGGAGGGCAACGGGGAGCGGCGAGCTACGGTCGGGGGGACCGAGTTCCCTGTCGCGGCCTCGGCTAAAGGATGGATCGATCGGTGATGCTGATTGATAACACCACCTGACCTGATCCTTCGTAGTCAGGTTCTGTAGATACAAGTGCCACTTCACCACCACCACCTCCTCCTCCTCCTCCTCCTCCGAGTTGCATCATCACCCTGTTACTAGTAGTACTTCGTTATCTCTGCGCCTTGAAGTGGCAGTACAGACGTATCGCCCATACCGACGATACGCCCCCGGATACCCTATCAGGGGCGATCCAGGTACGATAAGGATACAGGGTCCGTACCGTACCGTGTACCGTGTCCCACTACGCTTACGAGGGGCAAAAGATGTCGTGGATGGACGATTACATACAGGCATGACTGTACATTCCCTTCTTCCTTGTCTTCTTCTCTTCCTCCCTCTCTTTATCTTGATCCCTCCATTTAAATCCCACGGTCTGGACAGACACATGGATCACCCCCTCAGCAGACCATGCACCCCCGATGACCCTTTCTCCCCCATACGAGCCTCTCCCCACCGGTCCTAGACAAGCCAAGCCGTGTCGTTCCCCAACGCCGCCGCCCGCCAGCGTCATCGCCCCCCCCCTCTTTCCCCCCCTTCAAGCTCAACCCCAGACTGGATCTGGATTGATCCCATCTTCACCACCCACGCATCGGATCTCTTCTCCGCTGTACGGCCCAGCTTGGAACTTCTATCTAGCTGGGTCGTCTCCGTGACTTTGACCCCCAGATCAAATCTTTCCACGGTTTCACACACACGCCAAGGGTTGGACAGTCCTCCCGATCGCTGACGGATCTCTGCCTCTGTGTCAAGATGGAGCCCCGCAAAACCCCCCCGGAGTACATCCTGGAGATCTTCGCGGACACCACGACAGTCAGGGACGTGCTAAAGGGTACCTTTTTTCCTCTCCCACCCCTCTCCATCACCAAAAGCTATACTGACCCAACTCCTCCACCTCTCTCAGGCGTCCTCAACCTGATCTTCTTCCACCGATACTTCCCATCCATCCGCCCAACCACCTTCGATGTCCTCGACTTCACCCTCCCCGCCATCAACGACGTGGATCTTGAAACCCTCATCGACTCCCGCATCAGCGCCCTTGTCCGCCAGCACTCCTCTGCTACCAGTGCCCACGACGAGGGTGGGGGCGGCGTGCGCGGCCGCATCGCAGTGGAATTCTACGAAAAGCGTCGCCGCCGCACCGGAAACTGGTTTGGTGGACTCGCGGGAAAGGGCGAGGAGGAAGTGTGTTGGGAAGTGTGGAATTTGTATGTGACGATAGCCACTCCCCGAACCGAATCAGGTACGGCATTACTCCCCCCTCTCTCTACCCGGGATGGTCGGACTGACATGCAAGTCTAGAACGCGCTAAAGTACGCAAAGCGATGGAGAACATGCTTCAAAAAGCTGCGTTGAAGATCCTTGCCGTCGTTAACCGAGAAAAGGATCATATCCCTCCTATAACCACCAGCGATTCTAATCCGTTTCCATATCGCATTGTTCTGAATCCTCGCCCCGATGGTTGGCAGAATCGCTTTGGGTTATATTAAGCGGGTATCCTTTACTTACACCGGGGACATCCCCATGATCATCGGCTGGGCTACGGTACCTAGATCCGATGTCGTCGACGATGCGCCGGCTGCGGTGCACCTGTGATCCGAAGGATGGAGACCATGTCGTGGATGTCTAGCGACCCCATCATTGTCCTTGCAGCGACGGCCACTTTTTTCGTTGATTGTACATTACCTACCCCGCGGTCGATCCTGGAGCCTCATTTCTTCGTTACAATGTTTTATGCCATCTTATACCCCGCGACGAGACGGATCAGGAAAGGAAAACAATCAGCAGTGCTCAATTTACCAAGAAGAGGCATAATGCATCAAGTGTAGTTATACCTGCCCATGGAATAAGAACCACCCAGTTCTGTCATGTCCATCATCCACCAAAAAATTTCACCAGCAATTCTACTTAAAATCAAGTCATGGCAACAGGAACAACATAAATAGCAATCATGGCCCCAACTTCGCCCGACATGGCCTCAGCATCATCACCTCATCCGTACGTCGTTTTTCCAACATATCCACAAAGCCCTCGTGCGATGACTCCGTTTACTTTCCACAAATCCACCGAGCACTCCGAGAAACGACCGACTCCATGGCTGATCGAAAAACAAGCCACGAATCACTCGAACTCACAGGCCAGTAATTTACTGGGCCTTGGTGGCAGCCTCGGCCTGAGCACGGAGGTTGGCCGAGGTGGAACCGCCCTGGAAGAAACGGCCAAGCACGGGCTGGATGAAGGAGTGGAAGACAATTTGAGCACCGCTGGATATATGGTCAGCGAATATTCGACCGAATTCCACGTGCACTGGAGGGGAGAGACATGGGGGAGCTTACTTGGTCTGGGGAAGAGCCATCCAGAGAACAAGGGCGAACTTGAAGATGTAGTAGAAGGCTGTTTGAAAGCAGTCAGCCCATGTTTCATTGTCAACAAAAAACCTTCAGTGTCTCGGGTACTTACGGAACCAGTAAGGGGCACTGATGGCACTCTCAATAACGATGAAGAAACCGTAAACAACCCAGTACTAGAGAATCACATGTCAATCAATGACTGCTGCTTCGCGCGCAAGTACGTCACGTGCAAGATAAGGTTGAGACAGAGCAGAAAGAACGTACCGTCAACCACTGCAGAACGGAAGAATGGTCAGCATTTCCCCTTGTAATTGAGCCAGGGAGGGCGGGAAAAAAAAAACATACCTGCGTGTCATCGGACTTCTGGGGGGTGAACAAAGCGTTCAGGGAGTAGTAGCCAGGGATGATGAAACCAGCGAAGTTGACGAGGAATTCACCGGCAATGTTGAAGAAGACCAGGAAGAAGTAGACACCGACCAGGCCCAGGACGGCGTAGACCTTGGGGACGGAGGTCTGGCGCTCCAGGTTGTTGAGGACAGGGTACTTGGAGAGCTAGAGACGCGAGTACCCACCAAGGGCAGACTATTAGCTTCTTTCTCTTCGCGGCCGAGAAATATCAGACGAAAAAAAAAGCCCCCCGGCCCCAAGGGAGGGAACCCATCAAGAGCAGGAGGACAAACCCTCCAGGACCTCAGGAATTGACCATAGTACACGGTACACAAGGGGTGGGATTTGGGGGGGGAAGAGAAAGGAAGAGGCCAGGCAGTCGAGTCCAATTTGACAACGCTGGCTGGCCCCGACCGAACTGCGAGGCAAAAACGCACACACGACTCACCTCCTTGTCAAGCTGGGCAATGGCGTGCTGAGCACGATCCTGGAAAGAGGCCATTTTGAAGATGGAAGATGCTGTGCTGATGAGCTGCGATGGGGAGGTGTGAGCAGGAGGGAAGGAGGAAAGGAGGAAAAGACAGAGAACGGGGGGTCGTTATCAGGCGGAGGAAAGAAGGTGAGATTCGAAAGGACGAGCTGGCGGTTACGGAACCTTTCCCTTCCCTACGGTAGGCCGGGATGACGGTGCGTGCGGGTCACGTGACGGGTCATGACGTCGCGGGCGGGCGCGGCTTTTTGGCTGCTATACTTAAGTACTACTGGGACTGCTTCTGAGCCTTCTTTTGCCGCATGACGTCGATGGGATCATGATTCGGACAGTCATCATCGTGAAACTTTCTACCTGCCGATATGCCGATATCCTCACATAGTACCTACTCCTCCGGAGTTAGTCAGGCATTTCAATTCCAGACAGTTCGATGCGGCGGTGTATGTAAGTATGTATGAGCTAAGTATTATGTTACTACTGTCCGAGACAGTTTGGTCAGACTCAGCAGGGCTGGAAGGATGGGGAAATATTCAGAATCGAGCTTTTTCTCCAATCCCTGCGCGCTGCAGGAGACGGACGATCCTAGGAATCTGGAATCCCAGCCCCCTTCAGCTTCAAACATGAATCTATCTGTATCTGCAGCCAATAATACCCGCACCAACCCCCTCCCCCCGAATAAGTAAGTAGTAGATATGCGGCTACTCCGTAGACGAACCTTCCTTCTATACATAGCACTACCAACTCGGGACGGGATTCCACATCGATCAACTCCTTCCGGGCCGGAAGGATACGTAACAGATCTGCGCCTTTTTCTCTGGCCGGTTGGTTCGTGACCGAACTCCGTGGAAGACCAAGTATTTTGGGTTGGTTATCTACTGCTGTACGGTGTACTCCACATGTCTGTTTTTACAGCTAAGACTATCTAGTAGTAGGCCCTAACAGTAGTCCACATAACAATCCCCAGTCTAGGCCTAGGTGTCTAGATAGGGCAGGGCACAGCACAGCACAAGCTCTGGCCGGAAATGCGGTGTACGCAGGAGTACCTGAGACGAGACATCGGCTGATGTACCACTTGATTTAGCCTATATCATCGACTTATAATATGATTACTCTGTTTCTTCTGTTCCATTACGATAGAATAGGACAAAAGTCCTTTCGCCGTAGAATCAACTAACCGGCCACGCGCTCCCTAGCCGAAGTCCGGGAGTTTCGTGCGACCGGCTGGACAAATGCTCTCCGATAACGATGCAAAGCAGAAAGAAACCTGGCATTGTCCCTCGACTCGGCTTAATCACTTGCGCGGTACCTAACTAGATACCTTCTGCTTACTGACTACGGTGTATGATCTGTCCTTGAGGAGTTTCTTTCATCTCTGCATCCATTATCTTGCTCCAGCACAATTCAATATCAAAGGCATGGTACATTACTTAGGGCTACATTTACCATCGCTAAATCACAAACTGGGGGGGGGAGAGATCCAAATACAACCAAGGTCCTCTTCTACTTCCTCTTCAAGAAAAACAAAGGGGAATCTCCTAGCTCGCACGCCTCCTGGATCCCCACTCCCAGGCCCTGAGTCTCAGTCAGGTAGCACGCAGTAGACGTCGAAAAGAGAAAACGGCCAGCCCGGTCCCGACATCGTGGGCAGTTAAGGTAAAAAAGGGGGGGGGGAGCTTGTGTAATAATAATAATAATAAAAAAATCGAAGGAGTAAGGTAGAAGTAGAATCGCTCGTCTTCAAATCGAATAGAGCATTGCGCCATCAGCCATCAGCCAGCCGTCCCCCGCCACCCAAATCAGTCACCTAACGCCATCCACGGGGCATATCAAGAAGAGATCAAAACAGCATAGAATGTAATGTGCAGCTAATCGAAGTTTTAGCGTGAACCGTGTCAAAACCGCATCCACCATGTCTTCACCAAAGTCTATTAGCAAGGTCACTCGTTCTCGTTCACGTTCACGCCATCGCCCGCTCCGGCGGCGGCAGCGCTGTCCCGGTTGCCGCTGTTGAAGGTGAGCTTCAACTTGGGCGTGGCGACGGCAGGGGTGTCGGCCCCGGAAGCCGCAGCAGTCGACTGGTCGTTCCCGGTCGATGCCCCCAGATCGTCGTAGTTGGCAAACTGCGGGTGATCCTCCGTCTCCTTCTTCAGCTCAGCCAGGCATTTTGCCTATGCGGTGTCAGCAACAATCCAAACAAGCTACTTCCATCTCCTCGGGTATGTCGACTCACCTCGATATCGTTTGCGTCCTGGAACAGGATGCTGCCGTCTTCATTGTAGGTCCGGGCATTCTGGCAGAGGAGGTGGATATCGTTTCTGAAGTCCCTCAAGTTCTGGTACTCCTCGCGGTTGATCTTCTTCTTGATCATGTCCATGGCAATTGGGTTGTGGATGATCATGTAATAGTCGGGATACTGCGACTTGGGCGGCGGCTTCATGAAAGGTTCGATGATGGATCGTGTGACGGGTCCATCTTCGCTGTCTGATGAGTCGGCCGGCAGCTCCTGCTCCATATCCATCAAGGCCTGGTACGTATTGTTGACAATCCGTTGAAGAATCACGCGATCCTCAGAGCTCAGGGTCTCCACCGGCTTGGCTTGTCTTCCCCTTTTACGCTTCGGCTGGGGGGTTTCCTCCACGACCTCCTCGGCCTTGCGCTTGGGGGCAGGACCTCTGCGACGCTTCTTCGGCTGAGGTGTCTCCGAGCTTTCGCGAGAAGGCTCCGGTGAAGAGTCGCCCTTCCGGCCACGCTTTTCCTTATTCACCCGACGGCGCTCGACCCTCGCCTCTTTCCGAGCGATTGCTTCTTCGATCGTGTCATCTTCCGCATCCACGGCCATAAGCCATTGCTCTTCGGTAAGGCCGTCATCATACCGGGTGATCTTGCGCTCACGGGCTCCACGGCCAGCATACTCAACTTCAACCTCTTCTGTGACCGGGTTATCCTCGGTAAGGTAAATATCCGGTAGCTCTTCCTCACACATCAGACGAGGGTATTTGTGACCAGGTCCATATGGGACGGTCTTCAGTCGCTCTTTGTCAATGCGTTGGAAGGCAATCAACTCTTCGTCAGACCGTGCCATGATATCGTTCAAATCATCATCATCCATCTCTTCTTGGTCACCACCAATCTGATCAGCGGCCTCGGCAGTTTCGAGGAGCGTCCGCAGCAGTGCGTCTCGTTCTTCATTAGTGGATTTGTTATCGAATTTACCGGCTTGGATGACCTTGCCATCCATGTCAAGCTTAAATTGCGCACGTTCCAGGATCTTCTCCTCAACAGAGTTGGAACTGATCAGACGCAAGATACGGACCTCATTCTTCTGACCAATACGATGCGCACGATCCTGGGCCTGCAGATCCTGATGGGGATTCCAGTCCGAGTCGAAAATGATAACAGTATCCGCAGACTGCAGGTTAAGACCCAGACCACCCGCTCGTGTGGAAAGCAAGAAGCAAAAATAGTCCGAGTTCTCGGCGTTGAACATTTTCAACAGATCGGAACGGTCATCGGACTTGGTAGAACCATCAAGACGGAGATACTTCAGTCCACGTAGACGCAAGAAATCTTCCATGATATTCATGATCTGAGTCATTTGAAAGAACATCAGAACGCGGTGACCAGTGGCGCGAAACTTCGGTAAAATCCTATCCAAAAGTTCGAATTTACCGGCGGTACGCCATAGCAGGTCATTGGTCCCCCGTCCTGGGTTCATCTGGTCTTCCACAGGCTCGAAAACGAAAGGATGGTTGCAAAGTTTCCTCAGTTGCATCAACATATTACTCAGGCCACGCATGCCAGTCTTGCCGCCCTTGCCATCGCTGACAGCCATTTTGTTGTGAGTGACAAGTTGTCTATAAAGCTTAGCTTGCAAGGCAGAGAAACGACATTTGATGACCCTTTCTTGTTTGTCGGGGAGGTCTTTCTCGACATCCTTCTTCAGACGTCTCAGCAAGAAAGGTCGCAGAACCTTGTGCAGGCGACGAATAACCAGCAACTGTTCTTCTTCGCTCAGTTCCATACGGTCTTGCCCACCTGTGTTGGCAAACGGCGTGTTGAACCACTCATCGAACGACTTCACGGACTTGAAGATATTGGGCAACACGAAATTCAGCAGAGCCCAAAGCTCAGGAAGGTTGTTTTGAAGAGGAGTGCCGGTCAAAATGAGACGATAACGGCTGACATAGTACTGTGACAAGGTACTACTCAGTTTGGACTGAGTGTTCTTCATACGATGACCTTCGTCGACAATCATATGGGTCCACTTGATCTTGCTCAGGATTGGTCGGTCCTTGATGATGTACTCATAAGTTGTCAACAGAACCTGGAAATTTCCCCAGCGGATTTGTTGCTGCTGCTGTTTACGAGCGTTGGGAGGACCCTTGTAGACAACTCGCGAGACAGACGGCGCCCACTTCTCGAATTCCAAGTTCCAATTTGTGAGGGTACTCAAAGGAACAATGACGAGGAAGGGGCCGTTGTTCTTCTTCTTCTCGATGATGTAGGTGATCAGACTGATAGTCTGGATAGTCTTTCCGAGACCCATCTCATCTGCCAAGATACCATTGAGATTGTTGTTGTAAAGCGAAATCATCCACTGTAGACCCTTGATCTGGTACTCCTTGAGCGTACCTCCAACAAGAAGACTGGACTGTTGAGTAACCTCCTCTTTGATGCGATGAGCAACAGCATAGTAATCGATCTTCTTTTTTCCATCTCCTTCATCTTCGCTTCCCGAGACAAGCGGATCTTCTTCCTCTTCTTCAAAGAACTGGTCTTCCTCGCCATAGCGTTCGGCCAAACTGCGCTGTTGCTCCCGAACGGAGGCAGCAAGCTGCTTGAGGAAGTTATCAGTCTGGTTGAGAAGGTGAGAGATACGGGAATCTTTGGCCTGTCCAAGCAGTTTAAGATACGTTTCTTCGTCGTTGGCTTTCAACGCCTGGAGACGTTGCTTGGCAGTCCGCTCAACACGCCTTTGCTCTTCGCGCTCCATATGCTGATGGTGCTGAAGCATCATGCGACCCAGCTTCTGCATGCGCGTGCGCTGTGAGTTGGCTGCGTTTTGGAGCTCAACACCGTGATTGAGAATAGCTTGAAGATGATCAAATTGCTTGCGCTTTTCTCTTGATTCGCGAGCATCCCGCTGTTGCTTTTCTAGTTTCTCCGTAATCCTGGCCTCTCTTAGTGACTGCTTCTTCATGCGACGATGGCTGGAACGGTTCGCAGTCATGCCCAGGTTATCGAAGTGGAACATCTCATTTTGAATCTGCTTTCGGAAGAGCCTTTGCTTTGGCAGGAGATTAAGCATTTTGTACTCAATGAGGGCCTTCAGTTTGAGAGACTCATCAGCAGTGGCGGTATCACTCTGGCTAGAATCCCATGCGCCAATATTGGCAGGAAGCTCGGCCAGTTCCGCCTTTCGCGCAGTAATCTTATTATAAAGTACCAGCTCCCTCTCTTCGCGCACCTGGTCGAGATCAATTCCAGGTGGCATCAAGGCGGGAATACGCATGCGATTGGCCCGAGAGGCATGGTCCGTAAAGCTGACAGTCTTAGATATCGAATCGTACGGTGACTGGAATTTCTGGTAGAAATCTTTGGGCTGAGTCTCCTCTGCTGCACTTGCTGGGCGTTCTGGCTGCTTGCCCTGAGCACCACCTTCAAGGATGCCCTCTGCCGCCGCGACAGTTTCGGGGGAGCAGGAGTCTGGGGTTTCTTTGAAGGGAAGAGTTGTTGTTGAACGCGAGCCGGTATGGGAAGATTTTTTGACAGCATTTTGAACGCCAGGATCTGATTCCTGAGCGTCGCAAGCTGCTCGGCGGAAAAACTACCGCTGGGGGCTGGTGCGCCCTTTTGGGATGGCGCCTGGCCCAAAGATTGTTGGCTACCCGTTGAGGCGACGTCCGGTACGGCATTGGTCGCGTTGGCAATAGAATTGCTGCGGCCTACAATTGTCAAGGTCAGTTAGCGATGAACCCAAACATGCATCATTGAAAGTGGTATGACAGTCATACCATTCATGCCGTTGGCAGCGGCAGCATCCGGAGGCGCGCCATTCAGCTGCTGCTGGCGCTGCTGTGCCTGAAGCTGCTGCTGAGCGAACTGCCTTTGCTTGTGAAAGACTTGCTGCCGTTGGACCGCGGCCAGGAGGTTGTGGGCTTTGAGGTACTCGGGGTCGTCATGGCGCACACCCTGTTCTTGCATCTGCTTGAATTTCTGTCGCCATGTTAGGCCAGGCTATTGCATGACGAGCAATTGAGAATGAAAAAGGAGGAAAGGATCAAGGGCTCGCGTCCAACAAGGCAAGAGCAACGTACCTGAAAGACCTCTTGAATATGTTGCTGGGTGATATTCGGCGGCAAGGCCATATTTCCAGCCACCATATTGGGTGCGGACTGGAGAGAAGCCATGCTCTAGCGCGTGGTGGGTGTATTCATAAGCGAAACGACACGTTGGAGGGCGACGTGAGGGCGGCCTGGATGCGACAGGACACGACTAAGCGCTTTGGGGAAGAAACACGAGTGGATTGAGGGCAGTGATAGTAAATTGACAGCTTGCGCGGGGAAGGCGACGATGTGCGCGAGTTAAGTGATGTGGAGAGACTGAAAGCTCCTTTTGTCGATGGATGCGACTGGTAGCGGCCTGTATCTGGACCTTGGCGACAGGCTTCGTGATGTTTGGACCGGGTCTCGGGGGGGGGGGGAGGCAGGGCGGTAGGCGACAAACAGGAGAATCGAATAGAAGGGGGGAAGGGGGGGGGATAACGCGAAGAGTTAAGGGTGGAAAGGACCCCAGGTGGAGGGGCCGCGGTGAGAAGGGCGCGTGGAAGGCCAGTCTGGATGAAATGGAGATGGAGGGGACGGGGCTTTCGCGACTTTCCGTGCTGGTCGGGGAAACTGGCGGTGCTCAGCCTGTGCCTGTAACGAGGGAGAGGCAGGCGGCGAGACGTTGGAAGAAGATTTCGTGCCGTGTCACGTGGGTGCTGGCTGCTGACTCAGGTCTGCCCGCGTCCGGGATGGCCGCTTCGGGGCTAGCCGCCTGGGGGACGTGACCAGGAGTACTCCGTACTACTACAGTACGCAGTACTGCGGCGTCCCGTACGGTCAGTATACCCACACCACTAATACGACGGACCTCAGATAGTAGAGTAAATTATGTTAGGTATACAACAACAACTCCCGCACAAAATTACACTATCAGAACATTCTAGCTACTAAGTACTAAGGTGGTCAGTTGGCCATGCCAATACAGTACAGTCAGCGAGCGACCCGTATTCAACGCTCGCCAGCAGGATGAATACTGCCACCTATGAACGGGTTTTCCAGAAACCCGCGGAGAAGGCCATCCGGAACGGTTGAGATGTACACCACCACCACCACCACCACCACCACCACCACCACCACGCTCCAGCGCTTTCGAAACAAGAGGCCCCTACATATCACCTCCACTGAGAATGGGTCTCTTCATCGGTGGCGGTGGGGGAGCGGGCTTCTTCGAGCGGGGAGGCGGGGGCGGAGGAGCCTTCTTGTACAGTGACGAGCCGTTCAGCGTTGTTGAACTGGATTTCCTCGAAACACTTCCATACGACGGACCTGGGGACTCCGTCCGTCCCCTATAAGACCGCTCGGGGCTAGTACTGTACGATCCGCCATCTTCGGACTGTTCCATGTACGAGTCCCCGTACGACCTGCCCAGGGACCGAGCTTGCACAACACTGTTTCTGCGACCAACAAAGTTCTCGCTGGCTGCTCGGGACGGCCATTGGTACGGGCTGGAGGATTGTTCCTGGCGTAACTGCGTAGGACCCTCGAACGTTGTGGTCCGATTCAGGACAGGTCTTTGGGAGAACGCATCCGGGGGGTAGACCTCCCTCGCGGTCGGCTCGATTGAAGCAGCCCTGGTCGAACGAATGATGGGTCGCAGGTCTGCCTCGTTGGCAACCTCCTCCTCGTGCAGTGGCTCGTAGCGTTCGTGGTAAGAATGTGCGGTGTTTGAGCGAGGACGTCCCGGCCGACGGGAACCCGGGGTCTGGGCGAGAGATTGCCTACTACTGGATCAGCATTGTTGTAAAGTGGGCATAGTACCTATATGACGCGTACCTGCTAGGCCACTCATTTCTGAGTTGGAGAAGCACTTCCCTGCACCGTTCATGGTAGTCCAGTTGAGACTCCATGAAGGCTTCCAGATTCATGACACCTTCGACTTCGGATTCCTTGATATCCTGCATCCGCCGATGCACATCATCATTGGCCTCCTCGTACTTGACCTTCTGGGTCCGGAGCTCTTCCTCCACCCGGAAGTCCTCTCTTTTCGCTTTCTCCATTTTGGAGAGCGAAGTATCGTAGGCCAACCGTCGGCTATCCAGCTTCTTCCGAGCGAACTGTGGGAGTCGGTTAGTGCCCCATGCCACTTCATTGGCGCGCATCGATCAGTCGTACCTGGTATTCTTTCATCTGAGTCAAGGAATGTTCCAGCGATTCAAGCCATCCCGCATTCACTTGCGAAATGTAGGCCTCTTGCAGACGAGCAAGACGCTCCTCGGCCCTTCCAAGCACTGTGCGAACATCATCAGCATCGGGACTGTCACCGCGCGGTTAGAATGGCTTACTGGTCATGCAGCGGCCATACTCAGAGTTCGCATCGAAGTCCTCTCCATGGCTAACCATACTGCTGCCCATGTGAGCGATAGGGAGGGTCTTTTCTTTGTCGTCGCCTTCGCTACGCTTCGACACGGACTTGATGTAGGAGGCCGTTGCCTTGTGGATGCGATCAACTCCTAAAGGAGAGCACGTGTGTCAGTAACCGACCAGTTTTGGGTGGAGCCCAGCCCCGTTTGGTGTCGTGAAATGCTCACCCTCGTGCCGGACATTCATCTCCGTCTCCATGGCTTTGAAGTCATCGGAGAGATTGGTTTTGACTTCGCCTCCCATTCTTTCCCCCGCCCATTGCTTAAAACGATCGAATTTGCGGTTGACGTTCATGTTGACTGGCTGTTGTAGCGAATGAGGAACAAATAGAACTGCGAACGAATGGTGGTGGGTTGTTCAAATGTGTCCAGTACTGGGCACCAGGAATGCTGCGGGACTACCAATCCGCCTCGATTATGACAGCGGATCAAAAGTTGTCCGATAGAGGATCGAACGAAAGAGGCGCTATGCGAGCAAAGGACGCAGCAGTGAACAGACCCAAAGAGCACGCCACAGCCAGGAGGCGAGGTTGGGAACGAATGATAGAAAGAGAAAGGGCTAGAAGACAAGTAGGTCGATGCCTAAGTGGGAGGAGGGAAATTCAATTTGCGACGGGCGAGCGACGGGGGGAGGGGGGGGGGGGGCTGGGTCTTAAAGGGAAGTCCGAAAAGGGTGACAGGGGAAATTAGTGGACGTGGGATTAGGACTAGTAATATTATTCGAACGATGGTAATAGTATTATTAGTAAATCCGGGGCTGTTAACTTAGTTATTGCGAGCACCACAGTTGTTTATCGATTGGAAGAGGATTGAGGAATGACAGACAGCAACCATCAAGCCCTTTTGCCAATCGCAAGCGTCGCACGGAAAGCGCCACATTGCCTCTTTTGCAAGCTTGACCAGCAGATTCCCCACCAGGAGATACGGAGTGCTGGAGGTACGACGGCAATTCTTCCAGAAACGGCGTTACAGGATCGTACCTCCTACCTAGGTACATGAACAGTGCTATTTATTGAAGGTATATACCGACTAGTACTACTTACATATTACATAGTACTAGTATCTAATCCGTAGTAGTAGATCGGTGCCATTCGAGTACCTCAATCGTCTGGCCTTACAAAGTACAAAGTATCTACCAGGACTCGTGTTGTTCTTGTCTTGAACCCTGGGAGAAAATAAACTCCTGATGGAGCATGATACAAACGGAGGCGGGGCCAGAACCGCCATTCAATTGGGATGAGGTGTACCTGAAACCAACCAGGAGACTCACTAGCTCAACCCACGAAGAGACCTTGCTTACCTACTTAGTCGTATCTATTCCGTACTACTACCTACCTTAGGTACCTACTAGGTACCTTGTGTGGTAGTAATATGATACCTCGAGATACGGACTTCGTTACGGAGCACCGGACGGAATAGAGGTATAGAAGAGATGATAAGTAAAGTTGGCCGGATCTCGACCTGAACCCCCCAAGGCGGAAGCGCCCATGTCATAGGCTCAGAGACCGGAGGAGATTCTGGACTGCCGGAAGTGACACGCGTTTGTGGGCCGCTCAGGTGGGGGGCACCGCCGCCGGCCAGTAGATAGCCGTGATTGGCGACTGGCGACTCGCGCCCCTCCCCCCGAGTCGCCTGCGGTCTCAAACGTGGATCTCCATTGGAAACTGGAAACTGGAAACTGGAAAGGTCTTTGCCACCACACTGGCAACCACCCCGTTCTATTTACAGAATAACTGGCTGGGCATAACTGGTGCAATTGGTTCCAGTTCAATAGTGCTCTTTCAAAAAAAAAAAAAAAAAAGCTGTTATTCGATTCATACATACATACATACGGAGTATAATCAGCTAAAACAGAGAGGCTCTACCTACGAGTAGTTCCGTGAGTTAGTATCACACTGGGGGGATATGTATCACTACTGGTCTACGGAGTACGGAGGTTTGGATACACAATTGCATGGTCCTGGTTAGGGATGAAATCACCGCATGATCATCAGTATACCACATACATCTAGTAGTAGGATTGTAACTTTCCGGGATTTGAAGCTACGCTGTCCGGGGTGGAAACAAGAAAGTCGGGGCTCAGAAAGACATGAATTAGGGAGGGGTGGGGGGGAATAGATAGGTGTTGTAACCGCGGAACATCCTTCTCCATGGCCCATGTCCATTGAAATCCCCCAGACCCATCATGATGCAAGACCCGACTGATAGATACATCGGAAATCTATTGGCTACAATGAACTTCTCTGCGTCGGGGGAAACCCCTTCATGATCGCGGACAGCATTACCATGTCAGCATTCGGTTCCGGCTGTCCGCAACAGATATATCGGCTGACTGTAAGTATCTTCGCATCTTATCGGGGCATCAAAGTAACAACCAGGTAGATATACATGGTAGTAGTTCATTCCTGCCGGCGAGATCGATCCATGACAACTACCTGCCTATCTTTGATCTGAAACAGTCATCGGGTGCGAGGGCCATGGTCAAACAGGCAAGGATCGCAACTTGTGTTTGAAAATGATGGAGGGAAGACCCCTAGACTGAGGGATGTGGACCCGACCCGGGGCGGGAAAATATATACTCAGCATTATTTCCGCTGACCATCCCACCATCATCAGCAGTGATGCTTCTGTCCACCCACCCACCCACCCCCTGAGTGGTGAGTACGTAAGTCCCGACACTCAGTCACCAAGACATTCGCAACTACTACTCCGTACTGTGTACGCGGTCCTATGAAGGCTGTGCATGCACATCACGCGACAGTCAAGCGCGGTCTGAAGCAGACCCTCATCTCAAGAAAAGCTGTTTTAATTGCGTTCACTCCATGGGTGCTTTCAAGAGGTATTCCTGCCTAACAGATATCTGGTGGTGAAGTTTCATCAATAGCCACATTGGAATAGCCTACACCATGCCAAGCAACCAGTTCATCCAATGGCTGTACATCCTGCATGGAAACGAACCCAGCCTCGGCGGCTATCATGGCGTCGAACTCATTCCACAGCACGGCCCCATCAGCACCATCGACCCCATTGTTCTCCAGCCCGCCCGAGTCAGCATCCCCATTGGTATCTGCAACGCACGGCTGTAACACCGCCGTAGGATTTCTCCCCTTTTCAGGCCAGGTGTGTCCATCCGACAACGCCTCGGCGACTGCACCCCCTCTCAACACCTCAGCCACAAACCCCCCGGGCGTCACGCCCATAACCTTCTTGAACACGCGATGGAAATGACTGGGTGTGAGGCCGGCCTCTGCTGCAAGATCTTGTAGCGTTGGTTTTGATCCGGCCTGTACGATCGATCGGATAGCCTGACATGCCTGCCGTACCAATTGCGTCTGAGGATTAATCGCTCCAGGGGAATCAGGCTTGCAGCGTTTACAAGGCCGGAAACCTGCGCGTTCGGCCTGTGACGGGGTATCGTAGAAGCGGACGTTGGCTTGTCTTGCGAGCCGGGCTGGGCAGGAGGGACGGCAGTATATCCTGGTGGTAAGGACGGCGTAGACGAAGGTGTGGGCTGTTGGATCTCGACTGACAACCGCTTGCCAGCGCGCGGTGGCGCATGTGGGGGACTGGGGTAGACGAGGAAGCGCCTGAGGCGAGGGGTTCTGAACCATTCTGACCCCTGGGGTTGTGAGATGCAATGATTTGATGAAGGTTGATGGATCAAGACGTGGATAGTTTCATTTGCTTTCTTGGGTGGTTGTTTGTTCTCTGTGCTCTCAGTTCCATTGCTACAAGAGGCCGCCGTAGACGTTATCCACATATACTCCGTATGATTGGTCACTTTGAGAGCAAAGTTTCGCATCCCGGCTGCAACTGCATTCCTTGCTACCGCAATGCCATCGTACTTGCTCGTGGTGATAGAACTTTTAGTACCCAGGTACTAATGATATGGTATTCCATATTGTGGTGTCCAAGCCCCCCGGGCCTTTTGTACCACTGCTTCGTTGGGAAATAATCAGCAGGAAAGGACTTGAATATATAAGTATTTCCCGAGGCCAACATCCAATATTCTGTTACCTCCCAACAAAGTAATTGTTATTGCCAGTGAAGACTTAGTAATTGTGTCGCTTGCATTTTCCGGCAGTACCCCGTACGGAGTACCCCTAAGAAGAATATCTATAGGTGTAGAACAAGGCTACTTGTACGGCGCTGGTGGCAAGGTAGGTAGAAGAAAGGGTGCATGTGGGTCGTAGGTAACAACGGAGTAGAAAGGTTGGGAACGGATGTACGGAGGACCTTCCACTACTTTATCGAGCACACGTAGACGGTGAACACGAAGACGAGGTACCTAAGCCTTGCTCTGTTTGACCACTAGACCACTGGGCAGGCTGGAGTTTTATCATGAACAAAGTGCACGCGGATTTGAATTTTTGAACCCATTTCTTTTGCTTTGGTCATCATGAAATAATTTGGTGGCCACGACCTAGATTGGCTAAGGACGTGTGGGAGATTATCCGCAATCGCCTAAGTACATATGCCTCATAGCAAAAGAGCATTTTCAACCCGTCACAAAGAAAACTCCACACAATATCACGCTTAGTCCTTGGTCTTCTGGGTACCACGGAGCAGACCAGTTCTCCGGGCAGCGATAAGACCGGCTTTTTGACCCTGGGCAGCGTAGCGGGAGATGGTCGAAGCCTTACCAATGTGCTGGTGGTTACCACCACCGTGAGGCTGTAGAGAGAAAGGATGTCAGGATTTGCTTCTGCAAATGGTAGTTGTGGAGGAAGCCTTACGTGATCCACGGGGTTCATGGCAACACCACGAGTCTTGGGCCAGGAGTTGCGCTTGACAGCGAACTTGTGCTTGGCACGAGAAGCCTCTGTAGAGAAGTATTAGCAAGCCAAATCTTCACGCATAGTTTCCCCATGGCAGAATCCACTGGGGCCACATTTCAGGAGACATACTGAGCAGAGGCTTGTCGGTACGACCACCACCGGCGACGATACCGATCATACCACGGGAGGTGTTCTTGACAACCTTCTTGGCACCGGAGGGGAGCTTGACACGGGTCTTGCCCTCCTCGGGGTTGTGGCCGATGACGGTAACGTAGTTACCGGAGGTACGACCAAGCGCACCACGGTCGCCAGACTTCTCCTCGACGTTGGTAACGACGGTACCCTCAGGGACGGAGGCGAGAGGAAGGACGTTGCCGACAGTCAGAGCGGCGTTCTTTCCGGCGTAGATGAATTGACCGGTGTACATGCCCTCGTTGGCGATGAAGGTCTCCGTGATGTGCTTGAACTTGTAGGGGTGACGGAACTGGACCTTGGCGAGGGGAGCACCACGGCCGGGGTCGTGGATGATCTCCTTCACGACACCACGAGTGTATCCATGACGCTCGGCATAGTCGAGGGTACGGAACTGGGCAGGGGCCTTGTTGAGACGGGTGTTGGCCGCTACAGGCGAGGTTGTGCATCAGCAAATTTTGCTCTTCGGGGAAGGGCTTCATATTTTCGAGCAGGATATTCTGCGGTCGCACTCACTGAAAATGGATCCACGACCCTTCCTCTGGTTGCGGATCACACGACCCATGGCGACTGTCTAGATAGAGACCTGGACGTTAGTATTGAAGAAAGATCCGCCTGGCGACCTGGTGGTGGGAGAGTTCGAGTTCTCGTACCTCAAAATCTAAGATGGGCTTGTCGGGTTGGTGTTGAGAATTCGTCGCGAAGGGCTGTGTGGGCTTTAGGGTGGAAGTCGCTAATCTAACCGCGCCGGGACTAGCGTCTTTCGGCCAGCGCGGTTGCGGTTGGAGCGTGGCGCGGGTCGTTCTGACTAAGTAGGGTCGCCTCGCTGCCTGAGGTCCCAACTTAGTAAGGCTGGTAGCGGCTACGGAGTCGGCTAACCTAGTCCGCCGTAGTGGAGGATGCCGATGTACTCCGTAGAATGTGAGGTACACCGTCCAGCCTTGGTGACCCGCCAGAATCATGTCTCTGGAAGTCGGATTGATCCTCGACCTCTCCCTCACGGGCCAATTCATTCTGGCCGCCTCCCTTTCCTCGAACCCGCCAGCCAGCCAGCTAGCCGCCTGGCTAGCTGGATACTGGATAGATGCACTGTGATGTCTCAGGGGCCCTGAGTGTCGAGTAGTTGGGCCTCTTAACTGGCATCACCGCCATCATTCATCGTCCGAGGCTGACCTGTTCTGGTAGTACAAGTGTCGCACTGTTTTGCCGACCCGCGGGATGTTTCCCCCTCACTCACGTACTCCGTAAATCGAATGACTAACGCAAAGGACCATGTTGGCCGTTCCGACCAACATGGGATCCCCATCCCCATCAACCGTGAAGGGCCCTGGTCTTCCCACGACCCTTGAGGATGCGTGTTGGGTGACATGTGGCCTCGAGAGGTCGGGCCGCCTCTCAGAGTCACCCAAATGCTCCGAGAGTTCGCCGTACCGGGAGAGAGGGCTGGACGCGTCGAACGAGACAGTCAGTCAACACCTGGTGATTATTACAGGTCATCCCCGGGACTTGCTATGGCCGAGGAACTGGAACCGGGCAGATGAATGCTCCTCGTCGGGGTCAATTTGCAGCATGCGCTGCCCGCCCCTCTCCCGATGTTCAGCATCGCTGGACCCTTCCAAACAAACCCGTCGCTTTTGTTCTTTTTGGATATAGTAATGGCATCTCTATATATTGCTCAATTCCCCTGGACTACTTGGTGACCCATCGCATTTTGTTCGCCCGGAGCGCAGATTGACGGATGGGCCGCATCCACCTAGTTACTAGACAAGGAAATCGCGTTATAATGCTCGTTGGCACCTAAGGTGGCCTCTTTCGACCAAGTGTTCTGAGTGTATGGCGTTCCTGGGAGCGTATGACCGCATGGATGAAGTCCAATGGCGATAGTGAAAAGTAATGTCATGGTTGGGTGCTGATCATACCTGGATGAGGGCTGCTCTCGACGATGCCAGACAGGCCAGGCGCGTAAAAGCCGCGCTCCAACCTAGGTAACAGTAGCGTAAAGTAGAACTTCTGCGCCGCGGACTCGCCCGCTTTGCCTTGCCTCAACACAACCACCTGCGGATCACAACGCGAACATGTCCAACATGTCCCTTTCAGACTCGGAGCTCTCGTCGCTCTCGTCGGCGCCCCCGTCCGACGAAGAAACGGGCTCCATGGCCATCGATGAGCCCGTGGGCATCACCAAGTACTTCAAGAAGGAGTCTGAATCTCCGCCGCCGAAGCGGGAGCCCTCACCACCCCACGAATATGTGCTGGCAGACAATGCGGACGTTGCAGTATGTGCCCCGGGAATCCTATGCTCATGATGGGTCCTTGGTACTCGTTTGACGCGTTTGTCGCGCTCCTGGCCATGTTCGCTGACTTGTCGCAATCCGAAGTTCATTGTAATGTTCCGTGCGCGTTTCCACGAAGTGTTCCCGCGGTCGACACCACACTTCGGGCCACAGGATATCGAGAGAGGCGTCGCGGAGATGCCGCTGGGGGATCATATCGAGAGGCTGCTGTGTGCATTTCTGGGGTTGGTGTTGAACAGGAAGAAGGATGTGGAGTATGCCCGCCACCTATACCCTAGACCCTGCGCTGTTTGGAGAGCGCCCCTGTCCAACGTACAAGCTGCGACGAGTGAATGCCCGTTGGATGCTAACTATTTCTGGTCAATGCGCAGCCGAAGTCACTACCAACGTCCCCTGGAAGAGGCGATCCAAACTCATGCTTCCCAATGGCCCAAGGCTTGGCAAGGCAAGAACCCTCTACATGGTGGCCGCACCTTCGCAACAATGTCTCCAGAAGAACGCGTACGTTATGCGAGGCGAAATCGCGCTTTACACCAACTCGTCGCTGATGCCCTATAGTTGCAATTACTGAAGTCGCTGATTCTATGGTGCCTCTCCTCGTCCGACGCCGTCCAAGCTAAACTCAAAGAATCTTACAAACAATCCCGCCACGAAGACGACTTGAACCAACCTCTCTCCGTTCAATCTTGGGGCCGCGATGGCCTCAAGCGCAGATACTGGCTCATCGAGGGTCTAGACGATACACATTTCAGACTATATCGCGAGAGCAATCCTTCCCTCAAAAATGTTAGTTGGTGGAGTGTGGCGGGAAGCATTCCTGAATTGAAGGCTGTTGCGGACAGGCTCGACGAAGAGAAAAGCGTGCACTCAAAGAGACTCAGTGAGAAAATAAGGAACTCAATACCTCGTTTTGAGGGTTCAGAAGAAGTAAGTCGTAGCCATGGGTTTGAACTACTCCCCCCCCCCTGCTGACGCGTGGTAGAAACGTAAACGCCGGGATTACCGCATTGCCCGAAAGGCAGCATTTTCTCGGCCGGAGCCGGGGTTTTCTCTATACGAAGGTCGCACTCGCGGGAAGAAATTGAAATATACCTACTCCGATGACGAGGATATCTTTTCCGATGATCTTCCCTCTACACGACGTTCAACCCGGAACACGTCTGGGGTGGATACCCCACCCGATCCGACGGGCCCCAGATATACAGCCAGCGGCAGGCAGATTCGTTCTCGCGCGGGTGGAGTATACGGCGAGACTTTGCTTAGTGGCAATCGCGAGGACGTCCTCAGTGAAGAGGCTAGGCCGTCTAGAACGCGCTCCAGCCGAGCAAACGGATATAGTGACTATAACATGGAAGACGGAATAGACGAAGGATCGGAAGCCGGACAATCCAGCGGGAATGAATGGCGAGGAGGCGAGGAAGAGGAAGAAGACAACGACTTCGAGGGCGACGATGAGGGTGGGTTGAGTGGTGACGAGTCACTCGTGAACGGGGAAAACCCGAGCCTTGTGGTGCAGCTCAGATACAACAAAGACAAGGCGGCGAGCAGTCCCAGTGGTGCTGCAGAAGAATCCCTGGGAGAAGAGAAGGGCGAGACTAAACTGGCACCAGCAGCTGACACTGAGATACCAATGCCGGTTCAACCACAACCCGAGTTAAATGGGAAATCGACGACAACGCAGCCCCTATCAGACATGGACGCAAAGACTCTGCCCGATGCTGCGGCCAAGACCACCAGCGTTTCCGCTGGGGCTGACTTACCCTAATTACCCCCGGTCCAATTCGGGCTACCAAATGCCGATGCGCAGAATCGGTAGACCATTCCTCGTGGCCGGCCATTCATCTGGCCTTGATAGAGTTGTTTGCGGGAGCGCCTTCTGTCAGATATTACTTATGAGAGGACAAAATCCGGAGTTCTGTTCCCAGGCGTTCTGTTCTGTTTGTGGGAGGAGGCAATTTGTCGGGGCAGCGTTGAGGGAAACCACGCTACTGTTAGATTTGTGAGGTGGGCTGGAGTTTTCCGCGACTGCCATATAACAGGACGGTCATGCTGTGAATCTATCTTCAAATAGCGTATGATTATTCAAGGAACGGGCTCCCTTCCCACGTGCCCGGATCTCAGATTGGGTTGACGCTTTCGAATTGACAAACTTCCTGTAGCTGTGCGCTATGTACACATTACTAGACTTCGCAAGGTGGAAACGAACGAAAGGCCGGCGGCCTGGAAATTCCAGGACCCACAAAGGCCTGAATTGTGTATAGAAGGGAGGCCCAAGTCAAGTCCCCGAATGCTCGTTATTTTGAAACGCCGTACGCTGAACTCCCGAAATGCCGACTAACAACCATACACAGTACCTACCTGATCCCGACCCGGGAGCCTAGTCCGCACCGGCATTGGCGAACTGCGCCGTGTAGAACTGCAAAAACTCCGGAAATGTCAGTGTCTGTCAGCATGACCTGAGTCCGCTTGACCGTGCCCAAGTCGGGCAAGAGACGCGAACGGGAACACTCACGTCTTCCACCTTCGCAGCCAGTCGAGGATCCCTAGTTGATCGTAGAGGAGGGAGCTTCCAGTTATTGACGTCGTACCACCAGCGTCGTATCTTGCTCCCCAGCGTCTGTCCACTGAGCGAGGCGTTGCGGTTCCAGAAGCGCCAACCCGAAAGAGCCAGGGTCCAGACGGTCCCTTGAATCAGAGGAAGGAGGACCTACGAGGTGAGGCGCGGTGTAAGCAATGTGCATGTGCAGATGCAGGTGTGCAAACTTTCTTTTTGGCTGTCCCGTCAAGCTAAGGCAAGTTCCGGGCGACAGGAAGGCATAGTAGATAGATAGGGGGTGGGGAGGGGATACACACCTGGTCTCTGATCGTGATCCAAGCGACTCGCCCCCAGGTATCGGCTCCCCGCAAGCTGGCTAGATAGCTCTGTTCGAACCGGAGATCGGGCAGTGGGGGGAGGTTGTGGCGCCGCGGAGTGGGCTTGATCATTCGATGGGGATCAACGACATCGGAGGGAATGCTACCCGCCTCGGAGGGGGCCTCTTCCACGACGGGTTGCTTCTCGGAGGCGGCGGCAGTTGGGGGATTGAGGTCGTGTTCGGGGGACGGCTCCGGGTTGACGGAGGCCGTCTGGATGGCTTCGGGGATTTGGAGGGCGGGATCGGACATGGCGGACAGTAACAGGGGAGAGGGGAAGTAGTGAGTAGAGTATAGTGGAAGGGAGTATGGACAGAGGTATATGGGAAGGGGGAATAGTATTCGGTGAGATTTGTGGGTGGTGGTAAGTAAGTAGATGCGATGCGCTGCAGCAACTCGCGCCGGGGCCCGGAGTAACTCGCCGGCAGCCAATCACCATCCTCGTTCTGGCTGCCCCTCCTTCCCTTCCGGCCATTTCTGCCCTTCTCCCTCCTCCCTCGTTCCTTCCGAGTTTATATCTACTTCCTCCCTCCTCCTCCTCCTCCTCCTCCTCCTTTTCTCTCCTCTCTTCTCTCTCATCCCTCTTCTCTTCTTCTCCTATTCTTCCTTCCAATTCCATCACAATGGCCGCTCCTCAAGGTTACCCCCTCCTCTGCTTGGAGAACCCCCTCCTCGGTGCGTGAGACCTCCCCCTCCACCGAAGCTCGTTCGTTGGGCTGACATACAGTATTCGAATTGCCTTCATACAGACATCCAGGCTGTTGGGTACGTTGCTTCGTCCATAATGAACCAACCCTCTTGGAACACGACTGACGTGCCCTAACTACTGCCAGTGATGCCGCCCTTCTCCAGAAGTATGGCCTGAAGAACAACGATGCCATCCTCGCCGAGGACCAGCACATGGGCCTCTACGATGAGCTGTTCCAGAAGCATGATGCCAAGCTGATTGCCGGTGGTGCTGCCCAGAACACCGCCCGTGGTGCCCAGGTACATACATAACCATACCCCAGCCCGAACCCCCGCCTCTCCCCTTTCCCCTTCCGGGTATGGATGTTAATGTGATGCCCGCCTGCCAATTAGTACATCCTACCCGACAACTCCGTCCTCTACATCGGCTGTGTCGGCCGTGACAAGTACGCCGATATCCTGCGGGAGGCTTGTGCCAAGGCCGGTGTCCACACTGAGTACCGTGTCGATGATGCCCAGCCCACCGGCAAGTGTGGTGTGATCATCACTGGCCACGACCGTAGCATGTGCACTCACCTTGCTGCCGCCAACGAGTACAAGCTTGACCACTTGAAGCAGCCTCACATCTGGTCCCTCGTCGAGAAGGCCCAGTTCTACTACGTCGGTGGCTTCCACCTTACCGTCTGCGTTCCTGCTATCCAGGCTCTCGGCGAGGAAGCTGCTGCCAAGAACAAGGTTTGGACAGCGACCTAGGTCTCACTGCAGGGATGCTGACCGGAACTTTCTCAGGTCTTCATGCTCAACCTCTCCGCCCCTTTCATCGCCCAGTTCTTCAAGGACCAGCTGGACAGTGTGCTGCCTTACACCGACTACACCTTCTGTAACGAAACCGAGGCTCGTGCTTTTGCTGAGAGCCACAGCTGGGGTACCGAGGATGTTGTCGAGATCGCCAAGAAGCTGGCTCAGCTGCCCAAGAAGAACACCAAGCGTGCCAGAGTCGCCATCGTCACCCAGGGCACCCTCCCCACCGTCGCTGCCACCGTGAAGCCCAACGGTGAAGTTGAGGTTAAGGAAATCAGCGTGCGCGAAATCCCCAAGAGCAGCATCAACGACACCAACGGTGCTGGGTAAGTGAATCTACTTGGCAATCCCGTGCCGACGCCCTGAAACTGACGATCCGTACAGTGATGCTTTCTGCGGTGGGTTCTGCGCTGGTATTGTCCAGGGCAAGTCTCTGGATGAGAGCATCGACATCGGCCAGTGGCTCGCCTCCCTCAGCATCCAGGAGCTGGGCGCCTCGTGAGTCCCTACTTTAAGTCAACTATTGTATCCCTGACAAGTCCGGACAACTAACATGGATATCAAACATCTAGTTTTCCCTTCCCCAAGCAGGCCTACACTCCCATTAACCGGTCATAAGCATCTTCCTTAATATCTTTCTCTAAACCAAAACATTCGGTTTGGCATTACGAGGCCATGGCATTTATAACCAAAAATTTCTCTTCAAGGATTTCAACCTTCTATACCCAATTTGTCCTTGACTTAACGTCTTAGACCATTTTGTTTCCACCAACGGTTTCTTTTTTCGCGGAATGCGCATCCCATGAATTGGGGTGAAGGGTTGGAGATGGATCGGAGTCGCAGATGACGTTCTCAACAACGATTTAATGATGACGCTTTTCCTCCTTTCCCCGGGTCGGTTGTGTGTATATACAAACAAATAAATGTCTCATTTTCTTTGGCTCATTTTCCATCATCTATTAATCTTAGGATATCGATCGAGATGATAAGATAGCAATACCATTGATAGGCTCCTATCATAGGAGCGAATGAATAGAATGGAAAAGAGGCAATGAGGAAATAACATCCAAGTCACAACAACATCAATAGAATTCGAAGAAAAATATGATTTTTGCTCGTGACGCTTATGCGTGCACCTGTCATTCCATGGCCTCGTCATAGATTACTGCATAACTCATTTCCGAGTGGGTGGATGCCACTCTCAGCGAACAGACAACCATTCGGATATTCGCATGTTTATCGCCATCGGAATCATATCTTGGGCAGAGAGGAACCTTTCCCATCAATCAATATTTACCCTGACCCTGGGTCTGAATGTCTAAAAGACAAGCTGCCAGTCACACGAAGAAAGATAGCAAAAGGCCCCGGACAGCAAGGAACGAACGCCGTGTCTGAGCCTATTCTGTCCGCAGGAATGACAGATGGAGAGTGCTTGCCAACCCGTCGGTAGAGCTGGGCACTACCATGCATAGACCTTGTGAACTGCAATTATATGAGAAAGCTGGCAAAGAAACCTGGTATGATACTGTTTCTCTTTCCCATGAGAACGCCATTTTCTTTTGTCCCACAGACAAAACCAACTATAGAATGCTAGGTCGGAGACAGATGACGGCTAGCCATATAGGCATTGGCCTGTCCTTCTCCATTCCTGCTCGCGTTGTCCTGAAGGTTTGATTGGGAGGTATAGAGACAGGGGGGATAAAACCCGCACATTCTCCCACAGAACCTGATTGGTGGAGACATAAGTTCTTAAGAAATCAACCTCCGTGTCCGCATGGGGGAGTTTGACCGATGGCACCGTACTGCGGGGCGGATCTCCGATTGCCGCTGAACCCAGAACTGGGGTAATCACCCGCTCCGGAGGGAAAACTGCTGGCAATAAAGGCGTCGTTTGCCCACGAGGCATTGGCTAGACCGCTAGATATGGGTTGACTGGGCAGTCCGAAAGATGCCGGGATGTTTGCGGCGGCGTCCAGGTTTCGATCCCACGAGAAACCCGAGAGACGGTGATGCGAAGAAGGGTTTGATGAGGGCATCCAAGGAGAGGACATGGGGCTAGGCCCATTGAGGCTGCCCTGCATTTGGGCCTGCTGATTGATCAGATTCTGACGGAGCATGAGTTCGTTGACGATCGCATCCTGAGATGGGTGGTGGTGACTGGGGCTGCTGATGGCTCCAGCCAGCATAGGAGTCAGATACTGCTGTCCCAGGCCGGGAGGGGTTCGTGGCGAGGGAGCGTCTCCAAGTTCCGGTGACAAAGCAGTGTTCCATATGCTTGGAATGCCGGGAAGCGCAGGCCGTGGAGTGTAGGATTGGGAGGATGATGCCCGGGCCAGAGATGCAGACCTGGCCATCGGTGGTGCGAGCCCAGGAGGAGCAGCAGGGGTGTGGCGCGGAAGGAGCTCTTCTTGGAAGATCGATTCTGTGCTGGGGTCGAAGAACTGACTAGACGGGCGTTGACTGCTGCTTCGTGGAAACGTCAGTTGCTCGGGTACGGCCGGGGCGTTCTCGTAGGTGTCCGACTCGACCAATCGCTCTACGCCCTCAACGATGCGATGCATGCTGGCAGATATTGATGCTGAGGCGGATTGCGACCCGCCAAAGACACTCTTGGCGTCGACGTTGTGATTGAGCGCCTGTGTCGCTTGCTGGATATCCTCCCGTTCGATGCTGGCTGAGGAGAGCGTATGGTGGTGGTTCGAGGGGCTAGCGAAAAATTGCGACGGAAGACCTTCTTCCTTATATATGAATGTCTTTTTATCTTCGTCGTCCACCAAGGCGATGGGGATTTTCTAGAATGGATTATGATTAGCAAGGCGGGTCAAGTAAGATGACCAAAAATCATAGGGCCTCCGTACATTGCTCACGACAAGGTCCAGTCCATCAATTACAAATTCGCGAATCCGGTAAAGCATTTCCATGTTGGGATGGTTCCTTTCAACCCCCGGGTCATTCATCCGAGGTTTTTGCTGGCCATTTGAACTCAAGTACCTGCGGGAAGTCGATTCCGTGGTCAGGGGCGCAAAGCCTAGAGTCTCTTCATCCTCCTCCAACAGATAGTCGACCTCGGGAAGATGTACCACGTCGAATGTGGATG
Source organism: Aspergillus heteromorphus CBS 117.55 (assembly GCF_003184545.1). Classification (NCBI taxonomy): domain Eukaryota; kingdom Fungi; phylum Ascomycota; class Eurotiomycetes; order Eurotiales; family Aspergillaceae; genus Aspergillus; species Aspergillus heteromorphus. Next base: position 230,989 of record NW_020290436.1, read on the forward strand.
CAAGGAGCGTCAGGGTGTTTGCATATATCTTCCAGAATTCAATTATCTGGACTGCAAGAGGCGTGTCCTTTTCCCCCTTGTAGGCCACTAAAAGGCTGCTAACCGTGAGAAGCCAAGAGCTGTAGTTGCGAAGCGCCGGTAGAATACGCCGCGCAACGACAGTGACTTTATCTGGACCGGTTGTCGCGTCCTTATTATCCGGGTCCTCAACCGCGAATCGCTCGACTTCGGCCAGGAGAATCTGAAGCAAAGTAAAAAACGTCTTCACGTTGACCCGCTGGAAGAAGAGGCGCGCATTGGATACGGACTCTTCTGGTGCTTGGATCAATGAACGGCTCTGCTATTCGAAAAGTCAGGAAACTTACCGATCGTGCGTGTCCGGGAGAATTCCTCGGCAGCGATATTTATTAGGCAGAACTTCTGCAAAGTACCTTCGAGTGAGCGCTCTTTGAGATCCACGGCAAGCTGATTGAGAACCTCGCTTTCAAGCTCGTCGTGTTCGGGGAAGTCGACCCCTCTGTAGCATTGCGCATGGAGGTAGACAAACCAGGGGGCCAATGCCCTACCGGGAATGCCAGCATCTTCGGGAGGAATCAACTCTCGTTTGGCCCATGCGTTCATAACCTTTCTAAATTCGATTTCCAAGTTTCCCCTCGCCGAGGGATGCGGTTCCTGGGCCGCCAGCGCTCTATAAAGATGATAAGTGGCCCTGAGGTGATTGCCGTCGGCCAGCGCAATGACCGCCAACTGGTTGTGGGAAGCACCAGAGGATGGATAGATCAATGTCGCTAAGTCGTAATAACCGATGGCTGGGCCCCAGTTACGGTTCTTCTCAACCAGCTCGGTCTCGCGGTAGCGCGAGAGATCACCGAGACGGATAAGGGTTGCATGGCATGACTGAAGGATGCGCCTCCTGAGAGCTTCGGATGGCTGGATTGCAGGCTCCGCTGATAGGTCTGCAGACACGACTTTGCTCAATAGAAGCCCTCGGCGTAAAGTAACGGGAGATGGTGGCATTGCTCACTGTCAAAATTGAATTTCCGCGCAACTTTTTCCAGCTCCAAGATGCCCCCGAAATGGGAGGCCAATTGTTGAATATAGGCTCGATAGAACCGTTGACTCGATTTGATGTACTCGAGATAATGTTTCTCGAGTTTCCGCCTCTCTACCGGCTTCTTCTTCTTCCCATTCTCCTCGCGGAACTAGATCGTATAGCACACGGATTAGAGGCTGACATCCTGTAAGCAAGCCAGGCCATGCGACACTCACGCGGGAAAGCAGTTTTCGGAATCGATTGTTGATCTTGAGGTGCGCATCCCAAAGACGACCTTCAACATCGACGGAGCGGGCGGTTTCGAAATCCTGGAGGATGGCATCCTGACACGCGGAGCGGAACCTGCGACGACGAAGACAGAGACGGAAGAGTCAGATCAATTGCGCGCAACCAAGCGATGGCAGATGGGCAGGAGGAGAGGGGGTGTACTGACTCCGTAAGATAATGGGAGATTTCGGCAAACGTCGGCTCTTTCTCGGCCAGGCTCCGGAGGAGCTCCTTTTCGACTTCGAGCGCAGTTCTGTAGGAGGTGATTTTAGAGACACGGGAACATTTCTCGAGCGGTAAGATACCATCAGCTGGGATGGGGAGTGGAGAGTACTGACTGCCACGTATTCTGGAACGCGGACGCCATGCTCGGGATCAATGGAAGATTACACCCGCGTCACTCCACCGGTTGACTTCGCCCGTCAGATGGCTATGGCTGGCTGAGAGTCTGCGGGCGACGAGAACAGTGAATGAGCCATCAGTCAGTAAAAGGTATTATATACAGAAATGAGCGAGACAGCGAAGAGCGAGAGCGGTCAGGCGTCTCGCGGGCGAAAGTCAATGGATGGATGACCCGCGACGGGAGGCGCGCGAGGAGGGTGGGGGGGAGGAGGAGGAGGAGGAGGAGGAGGAGGATGATGATGAGGAGGATGATGAGGATGAGGGATGGAGGAGGGAGGATGGAGAAGGGAGGAGGATGATGATGGACTCCGAAGCCGAAGCCGAAGCGCGAGACGAACAACGGAGGGGTTCGCGGGCCGCCGCTCGTTGGAGAGAAAATCCCATATCACGGGAACTTTTCGACGCTCGTCCGAAAAATGGATTGGATGGCTCGGGATGGACGCCCGGGCGGTCTGTGGCTGGGGCCGTCTGCCTGATTGGCCGATGGAGCTGTGGCTGGTGGACCGGCTCAGGAACCAAGCCGGAGTCCCGTGACCGTATCGGTATCTGTACTAGATACGTGACAGGACAGGAATATCAACTACAGTAGTATCTTCCTTCCTTACCTTGGACACCTTGAGCAAAGTACTCAAGTATTAATCAATCCATCAAGTATTCCCATCAGCACAGCTGCCCATCCATCGCCTCACATCCCACTGGACACCCAATGGGCGGCATTCTCTAGCATTATTTAGTACCACCACCAGTCCCACTATCACGCTGCAGGCCATCCAACACTGGCCTATCACCGGGACAAGTACACCTCAGCATAGGTACCACCCAAGATGTCCAAACGCTCTCGAAGCACCTCCAGATCCCCCTCCCCCGATCCCTCCCCGGAGGTTTGGTCGTCCAGACCTACATCCCCAGCATCCTCCACCACCCCTTCCCTGGGACGCTCCAAGCTCCATTTTCTCGACACGGCCGCACCGGAGGCCGAAGCCATGCATTGCTCCCTCCCCCCGCATCGGGACATCCTTTCATTTGCCTCCTATGAAGACTACGAGGTCCACTACATGCAGGCGCATGTTAATCGATGCTCTCAGTGCAACAAGAACTTCCCCACCGACCGCTTTTTGACCTTGCACATTGAAGAGAATCACGATGCGCTGGTTGCTACCCGACGGGAGAGAGGCGAGAAGACGGTATGCTTCTATCTCCTGCTTCGGAAAATGTCCGTCCTAGTGGCACAACTCGCTGACGGCTCGTGGGACCCCAGTATGGCTGCTTCATCGAGGGTTGCGAGCGGGTGTGCTCTACACCTCAGAAGCGGCGGATGCATCTCATAGACAAACACATGTTTCCCAAGGTAAGTCAGATACGATTGATGGATGGGCGGGTTCGTTATCGGAGGGAGTTTTGGCCGCTCTAACGGGCTCGTTCCAGACCTATAACTTCTATATTGTAAATGATGGGATCGATAAGCAAACATCTTTGCTCCGAACACCACAGACCCATCGCCGCCGTTTATCGGCCGCTCCTACTTCCCCGCGGGAGGGGCGGTTGCGGAACCGACAGACTTCCGTCTCTCAACCTGACCCTGGGTCAAATACCCTAAGGAGCTTGCCCCCTCGGAAAGATCCAGAAGAAATGGAGATTGCTCAGCTCGAAAGATCCATGTCCGCCCTGCGCTTTGTTCCCACCAGCTTTGTGAGAAGCCAAGGTAAAGGAAGTAAATCCTGATTTGAAGCTTTGCATCCCCACATGGCAATGAACTCAAACTTTGTCAGAGAGAGACCACACCGGTTCGCCAAGTACAGTGTGCTACTAGTGGTACGGCCTGTGGCATTTCCAAGACGATGCAAACGTGTTATGAAACCGCGCGCTTTGCCTACTTTCAAGACAAAACCATCAAAACACAGAGCCTTTTGAATAACTCGGATTGAACATTGATTCGCCGAAAAAGCAGTCCAGGTCCAAAGAGACCAACGGAGGAAGAGAAGAGAATAAGGGGGAAATATCAATGAACTCTGGGGTGGAAGGGTTGGTATTAGCGGCGTTTCACTCTCTCATCACTTTCCAGCATGGGAGATGCTGGATTTCAGGGCACAGGCGCTCATTGGATTGCCTGTCAAGGATGGTAGTGGCATAAAAAGGCCGCACTCTCCCGGGAAAGAAGAGATGAGATAATTTATATACACGGGATACGCCGGATAAAAAGAAGTCATATCCGTGAAGACATGGGTATACAACAGCAGCAACAGCAGCAACAGCAAACAACCCAAAAGTTCAATAAAAGAAAAAAAAAAGCCTGGTGGTTCTTAGCAGACACATTCAGGCATTTGACCAATAGTAGGAAATCAAAGCAGTAATTTCAAGTGCCGTGAGTGTCACATAGAATTTCTCAGTGAGTGGAATGAGGTGAACAGTTTATCACTCAATAGCTAGAAATGAGTCTCCAAAAGGTCAGCATAGGCATCCAAGCTGGAGCCAACCAGATCCACGATTGCCCAGCTTGTATTTCCCTTGAATGTTCTCGCCCAAACGCGCACAATAGCGACGCTCAGCTGCTTCGCTTTGTAGGGATTCGCTATGAAATCTAGGTCGGGTGCACCTGGTGGATCGACGGCCATGTCGGTTTCATCCATCATACTCTTGATCCATAGAAGCAATTTCCTTTCGTGCTCTGATAGCCTTTGCTCAGCCTGGGTTATCGGGATAGCTAGCAACCAACGGCTCAAGAGAAATGCGCACTCCAAGCTGCACAACGAATGCTGTATGCTCCAGAAGAACGAATGGGTCCTCGCCACGAAGTCAATCCCGAGGCGTACCGGGATTGAGAGTGCATGAGCCGAATGAAGGAGGGCCATGATCAGACGAGGGCTTCGTGCTACAGGGGGCGAATCACCCAGAGCCCTTGCAATTTGTATTGGATCTTGAGTGATAAGTCGACGGCAAGGTCCCAAATCCACGTGCAACCTGATATAGGCGAGACCAAGAAGAGCAGTGGACGTGAATGCAATTGGACCCGCCGGATTTTGAGGATCAATGCTAGATTCAGGAGTGCGTTTCCACAACGCTTTCCAGGCACTTAGAGAGTTATCCAAGACGGACAGGTCTTCATGTCGCAAGCTGGTACTGTGCATACTTGGGGCAGAAAGACAGAGCTGGCGCGCGAAGAAAATCTGCTGAATGATGGCATGTATCAGGATATAGTTCCCAAGGGGTGATATCGGCGCTGAAGAATTCGATATGCTGGATTTGAGGAAAAGCTTGGCAAAAGCCTCCTGGAAGGAAACTTCTGAACCATGCCTTGTGCGAACAGCACGTCGCCACTGGGCCGCATTTGTGGCCTTCCAGATATCGTGTGAACATGGCATGTTCAGCTTTAATTCGGCATTGAGAACCAGAGGTGGGATGTTGTACATGATGGAATGAAGATTGAAGAAGCAATAAACAATAAATTTTGTGCGTCTGTTGCCTTCTCTTCGGATCCACTCTTCCCAATTGCCCGGATCAGAGCTGGGGGGTGGTTCTGCGAGACCATGTTCTCTCACGAGCCTCGCCAGCGTGCTCTGAAGTGATAGAATCTCGCGTAATAATTCAGGATGTCTTTCCCAGGAAGCAAAGACCGTAAGCAAAAGAAAGGTTCGAATCACTTCCATGTGAGCATCCGAATCTTCTGGAGCATACCCGGAGGAATCCGTAGAGTACAAAGTGGGATGATGTTGCTGTTGGAATGGGCTACCAGCATGGTTTGAAGTCGCGGATGATCCGCGAGAGTTGTGAAAGCCCGATGCTGGAGACAGAAAGTTCCATGAAGGACAAGGCACTTGCTTACTGTCTCTCCGGTGGAGGCGTTGAAGCAGGATCGACTTAGCCGCATGGAAAAGTTCGATCCCTCGATTATTCTCAAATCGATAGTGAGACCCTGCTGCTGCTAGCGCAAGTGTGAGCTCGGGTGAGCATTTCGCAACAGAGAGCGTGGGGACATGAATGAAGGGGAGATGCTCGTTTAGACCGTTGATGTAGCCGGCAAAAAAACGAGACAGTGCGTGTCTCGACGGTGGAACAAAGTTTTTAGGGAGGACGTAAGCAAACTCATCGAGTTTCGATAAGAAGACCTGGCGGTCCGTATTCGATATATCCCAGGCCGGGCGAGGACCCTCATCAGCGAACCCGAGGCGATCGTCCACATCATGAGGTTCTGGCTGCAGAGACGGTAGGCGTGAACCAAAATTGGAGAACGACGGTGCCTCATCGGCAGCACTTCGTGGGTCACTCAAGAGGTCAGGCCCGAGCCTTCCCATTTCACGGACGGGTGGCTTCGAATCCATTGGGAGCGTGGTCGGGAGCATCGGGTCTTCGACGGTGGAGAAAACGCCTGAATCCCAATCAGAAGAGAGTCCAACGCTCTCCAGAAAGACGGTGAAGTCTTGAACAGGGTCTCCTAAGTCAGCAAGATCCAGGATGGAAGGTTCAACGCCATAGTTATCGGTTATCGCTCTTTCCGGGACATGAGCAAGCGGCTGCGCGGGGGCCACGTTTTGTGAGGACTTGCGGATCGATTCAAGGCTTTCCTGCTCACCCTCAAGGGCCACATGGCTCGCAGCGTGAGAGAGGAGGTTCAGGTCATACCCCCATGAAGGGTTGAAATGGGTCGTTTCCACGATGGGAGGAGGCTGCACCTGGACCTCGGGCGGAGGCGGCGGAACGGGCTGGGTCTGCACTGGGATGGCGTCGGCAAGCTCTAGCATACGGGACTCATGATGGGGGGGATGTATTATAGAAGGGGGTGCCTGGGGGGCATCGTGGCTGCTGTGGGCACGATGTTCTCGATTGGCTGCAGTCTCTGCTGGATGGACTAGCCGCTCGTGTCGTACGAGCAGATCACTATGGAAATTTCCCCCCATATTAGCGCGGGACAGCAGTGATGCCACGCGGGCAGCAGCTTACCTCCTCGCGAACGATTTGGAGCAGATATCACATGAGAAGGGCTTCTCCTTGGTATCTAATCGCGACGGCGTTAATAATACGGCTGAGGTGTGTGGGAAGGGCAGCGGGCGGCCGGGAAGGGCTTCAGGGTTACTCAACGGGTGCGGAGATGGCGCTGGAGATGTTCCAGGCGCGCAAAAGACCGGCTGCAGTATTCGCACGAGAGGGACTTGCGATGGGCGGGCGTGCTTTTCTTCCTCACTTTGCCGGGGGTAACTCTTTCATCCTCCATGGCGAATTGCCTTGGGGGGGAATTGGACCATGTCCTTTCGATGGGATAACAGGCGAGCGGGGAAAGAAAAACTGTGGGGTCGACACATGAGGGGGTTTTGCGAGTCTGGTCACGTGGTGGGAGGGGGGAAAGAGAGGGCCTGACTGCCCACTTCGGAAGTGATTCAACCCTTTCATGAAACTATACGTACTATACGTACTATACGTACGGTACCTTGTACGGGTATTATTACCTGGTACTCCATACATGATTACTTACAATATCTAGTAACTAGTTAACTAGTTAGTAGTGATAGTTAACACCACCAGTCCTCCTGGGCTTGTCCCAATCGGGGTCAACGTTTTTTGCCCCGCGATCAGAACTGGAATGTGTAGGCATGTACGGAGTAGTTATCTACGCCGTAGTAGATAATACCTAGGTACTGGTATGATGTGTTGTGTATGTGACATGGCACGTCGGTCGGGTCTTGACGCAAGGTCAGTCCAACTCATGCATACACTACCACCATCACTACTACTATCTATAATACTGATAAAGAACAACCCGATCCGCTATCCCCACCGGTGCGGAGATGCTGGCTTTGGGCGTCAATATCATACCCATCTCCTCACCACGTCCCGCCCGGAATGGGGAGTCGATTGGGGTCACCGCCTGAGACAGACGGGCTTCCCCCAGAGAATTGAAAGCAGGAGTCCTAGATTGGGGGGGAAAAAACGTATTCTCCTCTCCAATGACTTCTTTGATCGACTCAACGCTTTACTGCCGGGATATATATATACTGGGTACGGACTACCTCTGGCCCCTAGGGACTTGTTTATGCCAGTCGCGTCTAAAATCAGTGACATTCTCTGCATACGCCATACTTTACTAACGGAGGTATGCCAGAACCTGACATAAGTAGGCACTTCCTCCTCGGTAAGCGGTTTGATCTGAACCTGGTCTATGCCACAGCTTACGACAGGGATTGCGTTGGCCCTGGTGATTGTTCGTTAGATACCGCCTGGTCCTGCTGGGGAAGCCGGTCCACTATTCTATTTATCTCAATCGAGGGAATTCGAACCTCAATCGCTCTTTTTCTGCCAAGATCGCGCAATCCTTGAGATCTTTGGATGTATCTTTCCATCACTCGACGCCCATGCCCGAGTTTATAAATAGAGCAAACCCGAGTTGTTGTAGCCGAAATTGAAAGGTTCGGGTTCCAACCCATGCTCCCCCCCCCCCACCATCCGGCTACGATTCAATGATCAATCATCATCCTGGCGAGGTGACGATTCAGGCACACGTAGATCTAAAGGTGGGACCTGCGAAGAAGGAATCCCGCGCCATCGATCCGGACAGGGAATACTTACCTCTCAGGATGAAGCATCTATTCGGACTAGATCCTCCGTACTCCGTACATATACAAAGGACGCCCCTCCCCTTCCACCCGTGTGGGACGGAATTTTGCCGAACAGCGATGAGGATGACGATCTAAAGCCCACCGATGTCTCACCTCATGGGTGGGCATCTTGTTGAAGGAGTGACAGACAAGCACGGGGGTAAACACAAGGACATGGTAGGTAGGTATACGGAGTAGTAGTACTAGTAAGTAGGAGTGAACAACTACATACACACAAAAGCATGGTGATTGGATGATCCCAGCCAGACAGGCTTGGGCAAGCATGGTACACTGTCATAATAGTAATTGTGCGAGAATTTCTTTGCACTTGTTACTTCGTACTAAGCACTTACTACTAAAGTACTTTAGATACTAGATGGATGCAGATAGATTTGTGTATACGATTCAGGAAGGGGAAAGATTTGTTGCCGAACCAAGCATTGGCGCTGGCCAACCATGGAACAAGAGGGCCTCCGGGGCCAACCAGCCCAACCAGACCAGCACCCGCTAAGAATAACCTCTGGAAAGCCTGGAAGGGGCGCGATAGTCCGGAGGGGCGCTTTGGGTTCATTGTTTCAGGTTTGGGCGCCTTGACAAATCATCGGCGGCGGCGTGTTTGAGAAATGCTGCTGCTGCTAAGTTGCTAACTGACTGACGAGCCCATCTCCCCCCCCCCCCGTCCCGATCGGCCTAACGAACATTGGAAGTAAGCGTTCATTATTCTTTCCTCTTCTAACTATCTACTAACAACTACTACTACTAGATGCTACTACATTATTACATTATTACTGGGCATAGTATTCGGTCCCTCTTACTCTTGCTTACACCACTACTATCTATTATTTAAATCCTAAATCCTAATACGAGTTACCCCGTCGGACTGCCCACGCTAGGTTGGGATAGGAGGACCCGGTCGCTTTTCTTTATCGACCTTTCCACCTTCAAACCACCGACCCCGTCTCTTTCACTGCGACCGATCCGTTTGTCTCCTGCTGCTGGTCATCGGTCGTCTGCCATCCTCCGGCCAGCCATCACCGCCATCGTCGTGGTTACTACTACTCTGCTCCGCCGCTCTTGTCTCCGCCTCGTCCGTCCGTCCACCTGCTGGTCTCGCCCGAACACCGGTGCTCTCGATCAGTGATAGCCGATCGAACAACTTCCCTAGTGCGATCCAGGCCTCCTGCAGAGCGGCACAAAGGAGGATCGATCGGGTCTCCTCGCAAGGCAGCACTGAACCACCACGCACCGCCGTGTTGTGCCTGTCGGATGCACCTGTGATATCGATTCGGACTGAAAAGGGTAGGTAGGTAGTCGCTTGCTCTGCATCCATCCATCTGTGACCCTCCTTCCCTCCCTCCACAGGCGCCCGCCGCGGGGTCCCCGACCCCATCTTTGGCACTTTCTCAACTTTGAGGCCGTGTTTGAGACTGACGTGTACCCGGCCAATCTAGAATCATATACCCTACCATGCATTAAGCGATCTAACGTCTCCGCCGAGTCCCTGATTCTCTAGCCGGTGCTCCGACGACACCGCCAAGGTTATACACAAGAGGGGTTGGAGTGATAAGGGTTTCATCGCCGGTTTGGGTCGACATCCAAGCCTTCAGGCAAGCATCAGCAACGTGAGGGGCCTACCGTCCGCACCCCCGGGATTTCTCAGCCATGCTCGCCAAAGCTACCTACAACCCGATGGGGGTGACTGCAACCCAGACCCCAACGACCTCCTACTACACCGGCTCGTCGCAGAAGACTGCCACGGCGGGGGATTCCCAGAATGGGATGTTGTTCACGAGTCCCACAGAGTCGAGCTTCTCCGAAGTCTACGATGGGCTGGATGCCGTGCGGTGAGTCTTGCCCGACCTCATCTGCCGACGTAGGTTGCAGAAGATTGACAGTGACAAGGTCTTGGGATGAGAAGCAGGTCGTTGCTTGGCTTCACAGCATAAACTGTGGCCAATATGAAGCCTTGTTTAAGGGTACGTGCAAACCCCCGTCACCCATCCCGGCTGTGACAGAAGGCGCTGACCCACCCCAGCGAACAACTTTAACGGCAACAATCTCATCGAATGCGACCAGAAAATCCTCCAGGAGATGGGGATCAAGAAAATCGGCGATCGCGTGCGGATTTTCGTGGCCATCAAGCAACTTCGGAATAAATCCGTTCTCAACCGTAAACAAAGGAACATGGTGAGTTGGAAGGATACGTCATCGGCCAGGGATGAGCTGTACTCACCATCAGGCAGAATCAATTGGCTACGCTTGAAGCCGTCTCTTACACAAACGCCTCGTCTGAGCCCTCGCGTCCATCCAATCCCCGGCAGACGTCCAGCACCAACACCCGCCGCGGGTCTCGAGCGGCCGAGACTAGCACGCACAGTTACTCTGCTAACAAAACCTCATCACGGCCGGGGTCACCTTTGCGTCCCCAGCAGTATGTTGCCAGTAGCCCAATGGAAATTGGACGGATGGAACAAGGCCAAGGCTACTTTAGCCACCCATCATCTGGTGGATCAATCCGCAAACCGAGCACTCCCAGTGATGCAGGTCATAGCCATAAAGCCGGATCACACTTGAGGCAAAATCCCAGTCTGGATATCCTGACGATGGGCCCCATGCCAACAAATACGCCCGTCATCAGAGTGATCTACACCGGGGGTCAGACCAAGATGCTGGACATCAAACATTGCAAGACGGCCGATGAGATCATCCTCTGCGTTCTGAAAAAGCTACAACTGCCCGAACATCAATACCGCAATTACTGCTTCTACGTTTTGGACGGCCTGGAGCCGGAGCCTTCCAATTGCCGAAGACTTACGGATCAGGAGCTGATGGAAGTATGCGAAAGCCCTCTCAGGTCCGAGCGGGGCCGCCTGATCCTGCGCAAAATCCATGCTGGGGAACCGGATCCTGATGAGCTTCGCCGAGCTTCTCAACTGGCGGTGGACGAAAGCCAAATGGCCCACATGAATGCCCTGAACAGCTCAAATGTGCGCAACCAGATCAAAATTCAACAACTGACTGGAGAGCCTTGGCACAATATCAAGCAGCCAATGTCTCCCGTCTCCTCCCGACACAACCAGACGCCGAGCGAGCAGGATATACGGCCCGTGAATGAGCGACAGGCGGGCAAGTTACGATCGTTCTTTGGTGCTCGTCCGCCTAGTGAGATGATCATTCACGAGATCACGTCTTATTTCCCTAGTCACCATCGGGAGGACATCGAAAAGACCATGCGTATGTCGGTCCGCAGATCTCAACGCCTGAGTCGGGCTGCAAGTCGATTGAGCGTCGTCAGCAACACAAGCTACGCATCCAGCTTAAGAGATGCACCTCCCATTCCGAGCATCGCAGACACGTGGCTTAATAATGCTGGAACACAGCCTTCTCGCGCTTCAAGACCGCTCTCAGTCTCCAAGTTCAATCTCCCTTCGACGTCGTACCGGGATTCGATCGCTTCTAGCTCCCTCCAGCCTCTTCAAGAAGAGTCGCCTATCGAACCGAATCGCAAATCATACGTTTCTTTTGATAGTGGCTCGGACGATCCCACTACTTCACGCCAGAGCCTCGTGGACGAAAATGCGAGTGTCGCTGCAACTGACGGGGGCTCACTAAATGAGCGGTTGAGTGTCCTCGTCGCAGAGGATGGGGAGGAAGAGGATGACACCCTGAACGACTTCCTGGCTGGAAACAACTTCGCTCCCAAGAATTGGATGAAGGGTTCTTTGATTGGCGAAGGTTCCTTCGGAAGCGTCTTCCTCGCTCTCCATGCTGTCACCGGAGAGCTCATGGCCGTTAAACAGGTTGAGATTCCATCTGCAACCAAGGGCACGGAATTTGACAAGCGGAAGAACAGCATGGTTACCGCACTCAAGCATGAGATTGAGCTTCTGCAAGGGTTCCACCACCCCAACGTTGTCCAGTACCTGGGGACTGCTGCGGATGACCAGTACTTGAACATTTTCTTGGAGTATGTGCCCGGAGGTTCCATCGCCACGATGCTCAAGCAGTACAACACTTTCCAGGAACCTTTGATCAAGAACTTCGTCCGACAGATTCTTGCCGGTCTCTCCTATCTTCACAGCCGTGATATCATACACCGTGATATCAAAGGTGCCAACATTCTCGTTGACAACAAGGGCGGCATCAAAATCTCCGATTTCGGTATCTCTAAACGAGTGGAAGCCTCCACCCTCCTTGGGGCCCGCGCCAGTGGCGGAGGTGGCCATGTGCACCGAGTCTCGATGCAGGGTAGTGTGTACTGGATGGCACCGGAAGTGGTTCAGCAGACAGTCCACACGAAGAAGGCTGACATCTGGAGCTTGGGCTGCCTTGTGGTCGAGATGTTCACCGGCGCCCATCCGTTCCCTGCTTGTAGTCAGTTGCAGGCCATCTATGCCATCGGCAGGGAGCGGGCCAGGCCTCCGGCTCCGGAACACGCAAGCAAGGAGGCCGTGGCGTTCCTGGATATGACGTTCCAGGTGGATTATGAGAAGAGACCCAGCGCAGATGAACTACTGAAGTGCCAATTCCTGGCTAGTCCTCTTGCATAAGCCTAATCTACATGCAGGACATTGACGACGAACTGATTTTCGATGCTTGGTCCATTGATGTCTGGAGATTTGAATACCCCTTGGTTCCTGTTTCAAAATTTTTTTTTCTCTTTTTTTAAATGTCCATGTGAACGTTCACTAGCTCGGTATCTCCCCTTGCCTTGCTACCCGATAAAAGCACAAACACAGCGCCCGACTTCACATCTCTTGTTGACAAGCCATGATGAGGTCAATTCCATTCTTGTACAAAGCCCCTATTTCTCAGCATGCTGTGTTTTTACCGTAATACTCTATGCTGTATTGTGGCTGTAGCGTTAACGAGCACTGACGTGCATCGCAGTCGAAGGGGCTTCTTTATATTATATTTGGCATATAGACTAATCCAACGATCATGAATGTAGGCAGGTTGTTGATACTTGGGTGACTTAAGTTGGTTGAATAAAAGAACCGAGCGTGAATTCGAACAATTGCAATAACTAAAGCAGAGAGAGTATTTTACATAAAATCTAACAATACCACAGATATGTCCTTCATGTTACATATTCAGTGCCAACGAAAAGGAAACAAGTCGGGGGAGAAAATGACGAGTTTGCTCGGGAATAGTGGGAAAAGACACCATCTATGCAAAAGCCAATCTTATGAACACGGAGTTATACGGAAAAGGCTGCAGGCTCTAGTTAACCAGCTTGCCGTAGAAAGGAACACCCAAAGCGCTGAGCAGCATACGGGCGTCCTTGTCGGTCGTAGCACTGGTGTGGATGGTGATATGGCAACCGGGAAGCATCTTCGGGGGGTACCTGTTCACCATTGAGATTAGCATACTTGTCACGAGCGCAGATCATAGCACCCATATTAAAAGGAATGCCGTAAAGCGAAGGAAGGGGGTAAACGCACATGTCATAGTTCGCTTCAATTTCAGGGAAGAGAGCCATATCCTTCCCTTCAATACCGAAGGTGATGTTTCCGCTACTGTCACCACTGCTACCCTTGACACCCTCCCAGTCCTTGATTTTGGGCATGACGACATCGACCAACTTTCCGAAGAAATGATGCATGTTCTCACCGCGAAGTTCCGCCTTGACAGCAACAGAATCACGACCGGGAGAAATATGCCACTGGGAAACACTCGCCTTCGACTTGTACGTTTGCACCCGGACGTTCGAGATGGCCTGGACGGCCATTCCTGCAACGTGCAGCCATCCGGAGTGCTCCGACGCGGCCTGCTTGACGTAGCTGTGAAGAGTGATGCGCTCGAGCTTGGGGATGTTGTTGAAGGTGATCGGATGGCGAAGGAGGCGGAGAACGTCACCGCCACGCGGTCCACGGAGGGGCCTGTTCTTGTGGTACGGGGAGCTGTCGTCCCACGAGCGAAGGCGAGGCGCCTTGACGGGGGGCTTGAAACCCGGGGGGTTGTGGACGTAGAGGAGGGTGAGGATGTCCGATGCGACGGTGGATTGGAAGGTCTGCTCTACTCGGGGGAGGGAGAAAGGGCCCGGGACGAAGAGTCGGGAGGAGGGGTCAGAAGGCGGGGGAGGTCTGTGAGGGTGTAGAGGACCACGGTCGTATTTGGGAGACCGGAATTGATAACTAGAAGCCGATGTGGGCGATCAGAACACACGCATGCATGCATCGGGGAGAGGGCGGTTCAGAAGGGAAAGTGCAGCGCAGGGGCCAGGAGAGGGGGGACATACCGACTCCGGGGGAGTTGAGTTTTGCGTGCCCTGGCTCTTTCGATGGGCTGGAAGGACTTGATGATGTCTTCGGAGACAGTTGTGGTCAGAGAGCTGGCCGATTCGAGGTCGCTGAGGCCGGCGGACGAGGCCTTGGACGACGCTTGATCGGAGGCATTGCGTCGCCAGCAGAGGGCCTGGTGCCGGGAAGAAGGCACCAAAGTCCGGGGCAATGACCTCGCCAGGTATCTAGAGGGTTCACTGGCCGCCATTGAGAACCACAGACGACGCGGGTTGGCGGAGGATTGGGGGAGTCGAGGCTGAGGCTGGCCTTCCAAAAATTGTTTTGCGGACCGGCGAACATCGACTCTTTCCCTTCGGGGAATACTTGGTCACATGACAGGAAGTCGGCCTGAGGCATGCAGGCAGCAGTTCCTGCTCTGCTTGAGTCGCTCTCAGCCCTCCCCTCCCTCCCGAGCGGCTCCACATGTGATCACCTCCGTTCGTCATCGCTCGTCTTCTGTTATGCGCTCTGCGCTCTGCGATCGGTCTCGATCGGCTGGTCAAGTCTTCTGACGGGCGGCTCTTTCAACCACCTCCAACTTCTCCTCTTTGTTGCTTTGCTCCTGCTTACTACTACTCTGGCACTTCCCCCTCCCTTTCCACCATATTGGTGATTGAGACCTTCTTCGAGACCTTCTGCCCGCGCATGTGATGTCACTGCTTTTACCTGTATATGAGGGGCTCTACCAACCTCGCCATTAATCTGGGGTGGGAACAACAAAAGCGATTCTCAGACCGACCAAAAAAAAATAGATCAACAAAAAAAAGTCAAAACAGAAAAAGGTCTGACAGTGCAATCTGCGAAAGAGTCATCGCCTGCCTATAATACCATCTGATATGTGCTGTGACTCCACAACCAGATCTCTTCGCGTGCTCCATCGGAATTCGGGAGCCTGAACAGGGATTTATATAGATCCCCCACATGTTGTTGCATCACGGACTCCACCCTTTGCATACCTGCCTATTCACTCCATCATCTAGCTAGGACACATGTGCTGTTGAAGATGAGTGGCATTCACAGGTTTCTCACCCGGCGTGAGCGAAAACATGCCAAAGATGAGGTAGGTACCCCGCGAAAAACTGTTGAGGGGTGATTGTTCGCGCTAGCCTTACTTATGCTGACGGGCCTTCTTCTTCTTTCCCAGACATCGAATGTCCTTTCTCGTCCCCATTTCCGCGGTTTCTTCTCTTCCGACAAGGTTCCCAATGGTGACACCAACGAGGAGCAAAAGAAGGTGATTATACAACTCGGAAGCGGCCGTCCCATGTTGACCAGGAACTAGATCAAGATCTTGGACCAACGCGTCGCGCAGCTTGGTATTGCCGGCTTAAAAGAAGAACACTTCGGTTATGCGTTGCAATCGGAGTACGCCAAAGGGGATGTAGATAAGGCATTCGAGCTTCTCATGATCCTTGAGGATTCGATTGAGGGCATCATAAGAGGGTACACGCCGACCACGAAGCTTCTTGGTGCAGTGAACCGCGAAGGGGTTACCTGCTACCTAGATGCATTGCTTTTTGCTATGTTCGCGCGATTAGATTGCTTCGAGGCAATTCTTTACCAGTCCTTCAACGACGAACCTCGTCGGAAATTGTCGATACTGCTAAGACTGTGGGTCAACATGCTGCGGTCGGGAAGGCTCATAACAACGGATCTTGTACGCATCCTCTCCGGAAATTTGCCCTTTTCATCTTTAAGCTGACTTGGACCGCAAGACCAAACATTTGCAGGAAGCTCTCGCAGAATGCGGCTGGGAAGATGCAGCCAAACTTCGCCAGCAGGATACCTCGGAAGCGTTTACCTTCCTCACGGAGAAGCTAGAACTACCACTTCTCACATTGAAGATGGATATCTACCATACCGGCAAAGAGGACATCAGCGGCGATCACAAATTTATCAACGAAAGATTGTTAGAGGTTGCGATACCTGAGCCGGTTGACGGCCAGACCGTGACCCTGGAAGATTGCCTGGAGTCATACTTTAACAATAGGATCGAGGTGAAGCGATATTTGGAACGGCGCAATACGGTTGGCTCCACTAGATCTGTGGATTCGCTGGCCAAGGGCTCCATGACACATGTTGAGACCGTGGAGGTCGGGTCGCCCTTGTCGCCATGCGCAAGCCAGTCAACCTCAGACATGACCCCAGTAGCCTCACTGACGGAAGCGATCGACTTGGATCGCCCGTCGTAC
Source organism: Aspergillus heteromorphus CBS 117.55 (assembly GCF_003184545.1). Taxonomy (NCBI): domain Eukaryota; kingdom Fungi; phylum Ascomycota; class Eurotiomycetes; order Eurotiales; family Aspergillaceae; genus Aspergillus; species Aspergillus heteromorphus. Next base: position 247,772 of record NW_020290436.1, read on the forward strand.
CGACGAAACAGTATCGTTCAGGAGCGGTTTTTCCCCAGCATGGGAGATGGGAAAATGAAGGACAGTGCGATTACGTCTCAGAGAAGAGGGTCGTACAGGAAAGAGGTAATGATGCCTGCATGGCAGTTCTTCAGCCTAATACGTGAGGCCTACACCTGACCTTGTACGTGCAAAGGGAGATGCTGACAAGACGGTAGCATGGTACACCGACAATACACCGACAAATGACGCGCAGGTTGCAGCACACTTTTCTTCGAAGCGACCGATCTTGGGGATGTGTCTGAAGCGCTATTCCATGTTAGCCAATGGAAAGGCAGCCCGGCTTAACACATTTGTCGACATTCCGACCGAGATTGGATTGCCGCATTTCATTCAAGATGATAGCATGGAAGAAGAAGGCCCTATATACGGGAATTTCAAGCTGTCCTTACAGGCAATGGTTTGCCATCGGGGCAACTCGGTCGATTCCGGGCACTATATATCCATCGTCAGGGGTACTAGTGCAGGCGCGCCTCCAGCTAGTTCTCATGGAATTGATCAGGAGGATGTGCCCTCCGATGCTTCGAAATACTGGATGCGTTTCGATGATTTGGCGAAGGAGCGTGTCACACTGGTCGACATTGAGCAGGCCATGAAACATGAATCCCCGTATCTCTTGTTCTTCCAGATCTTACCCGTCAACGAAGATGCTGCGGCGGCCAACCTGTTCAAAAAGCCCCCTTCTTCCGAATTGTCGATGGATTCCCGTGAATCCGAGCCCTGTGGGATGGCGCAGAAACTACAAACCCTGTCTGTAGACGATGCCGGCGGCGATCGTACCGAGGGTTGCCCTTCTGGCCGGCCAAGTTTCGAAATCACTGGCCCGGATGGAGCAGAGCCTGCCCCGGCGAGTCAAAATGGAAGAAAAGCGAGTGTCGCGTTCTCGGAGGTTTTTGATCCAGGCCCGATGCCGTCGTTTCCACCCAGTTCGCCCAGACTCACCCCCAGAGACGAGGACGGCCGAGGATCATTTTCCTTTTCTCGGCGCAGTTCTAGAGGCATGAGGAGCAACCCGGGCAGCCGGGCTGGCAGTCAAGCTAGCGAGAACCGAATCAGCGCTACGTTTTCACGGTTCACGGGGCGACTGAGCCGGGATAAGTTTACCGGCGAAGGGCTCTCTCCCGAAAGTGACGGCCATGAGTTGATGGACAACGAGCTGAGCCCGGGCGAGAAACTGCCTCCACCGAGCAACGAGCGCAAGGATCGGAGCCCCCGACGGACTCGTGATTCCGAGCGGTATCGCGACAAGCTGAAGGACAAGTCGCGGGAGAAGATCGGGCGGAAATTGGACCGGGAGTGTGTTCTGATGTGACCCGATGTGACGTGACGTGATGTGACCATGTTGATGACCCGAAATTCTTTCCCCCGGATGCACGCACGTGCTGGCGTTTTGTAGACGGCATAGCGAGTCGATAGAGGAGCAGGCGGCAAACGTCGAAGTGAGTTTGTTAGCATAGCATAGTTAGAACATAAGTACTTAGCATACCTAGCGTCTGCAATATCAGCTACTATTGATCTATTGATGCCACTCCCCGGAGTCTGCCTCAGGCACCGACGCCGTCCCCGTCGAGCTTCGGCCCATTCCATCCGCCCGCATCATCATCATCATCATCATCGCCCACCGCTTTAACTCTGGCTTCTCCTTGCCCCTCGAGCTATGAAATAACCCCCCCCCCCTCTACCCCCTCCAATCCTCTACAATTGGCGCATCATGGCGCTGGAGACATCCAGCGGTTATGTTGCTCCCAGCAACCTCACCGAGCCCCCTCCGGACGCCGCGCTGTCCATGTTCGATGTCCGCCGTGTGCAGCTGCAGTTCCCGCTGGCTGCCGACTTCGTCGCTGCGCAGGTCGCAAACAATGTGTTGATCCTGGCCTTGTCCACCGGTCGCATCCTCCGCATAGATCTCGATACCCCCGAAGATATCGATGGTTCGTGGATCCCTTGCGCGGAGCCATGCCCTCTCCCCGCAGCCGCACTTTGGTCGCCATGATGCTAACCGGGCTTTCTAAAGATATCGACCTCCCAAAGAAGTCCTCGGAGATTGGCATCATACGTCGGATGTTCCTCGACCCTTCCGCCTCCCACCTGATCATCACCACCACCCTGGGCGAGAACTACTACCTCCATACCCAGTCCAGGCAGCCTAAGCCACTGTCGCGGTTAAAGGGCGTTTCGATAGAGAGTGTCGCGTGGAACCCCTCGCTCCCGACCGCTTCGACCAGAGAGATCCTTTTGGGCACCACGGACGGTCATATCTGGGAGGCCTACATTGAACCGTCGGCCGAATTCTATCGGCGCGAAGAGAGATACGCACACACTATCTACAAAGCGCCAGAGGCTTCTCCGGTGACGGGTCTGTGGACGGAGGCGATCCCCACCAGGCCCGAGCTAAGGCGGGTGCTGATAACGACCCATGGCCGAGTGCTATGTTTCTTAGGTCGCACGGGGAGGTACGGGAGAGAGGGAGGAGGTCCCATATATGCCGATTTATTCCAACGGGAAGCGCCCGTGGTCTATGAAATCCAGAACCCCTCGAACTCCGCACCGTCATCTCTGGCTATCTCCCCCATTATCCCGGAGGGCCAAAATGCGAGCGGTCACCCGGAGAATGAATTCGCTTGGCTTAGCTCACAGGGTGTCTACCACGGCCAACTTCCATATTCGTCGGAGAAGCTTAGCCAGCCATTCGAAAGCTCGACCATTCTTCAGCGGTCAATATTCCCGGCCAGTGAATCCGCGCGAGGAGGTAAGAAGCTCATACAGGACCCCATAGCCGCCATGACGTTGTCCCAGTGGCACGTCTTAGCCCTCGTTGAAGGAAGGGTGATTGCTGTCAATCGCATGAACGACGAGATTGTTTATGATGAAGCGGTCCTCGAACCGGGACAAAGCGCCTTGGGCCTCTTGACGGACGCCATGCAACACACTTACTGGCTGTTTACCAGCCAGGAGATCTTCGAGATAGCGGTTGAGGAGGAGGACCGAGATGTTTGGAAGGTTTTCCTTCAGAAGCAGATGTTCGACGAGGCCCTACAGTATGCCCGTACCAGTGCCCAAAAGGACGCCGTTTCCACCGCTTCGGGGGACTTCCTCGCCAGCAGGGGCCGCTACCAGGAAGCGGCCAAAGTCTGGGGCAAGAGCAGCAAGGGCTTTGAAGAGGTCTGCCTGACTTTGATCAATCGTGGCGAGTACGATGCCCTGCGAAAGTATCTCCTGGGTCAGCTGTCCACCTACAAGAAGTCCTCTTCAATGCAGAGGATCATGGTTGCAAGCTGGCTGGTCGAGGTATTCATGACCAAGTTGAACTCGCTAGACGACAACATCGCCACGCGGGCCGAGCTGGCGGAGGGGACAAGTACCGAGGAGGTCAAGGATGAGCTGGGCAGTGTCCGGGCCGAATTCCAGGAGTTTGTCACCAAATATCGGTCGGACTTGGATAAGAAGACCGCGTACGACATCATCAGTAGCCATGGCCGCGAAAAGGAGCTTCTTTTCTTTGCAACGGCTGTCAACGACTACAGCTACGTATTGTCTTACTGGATCCAGCGAGAGAAATGGACCGAGGCGCTCAATGTTCTCCAGAGGCAGAGCGACCCTGACGTGTTCTACAAATATAGCAGCGTCCTCATGACCCATGCTGCAGCGGGATTAGTCGATATTCTGATGCGGCAGACCAACCTGGGGCCCGAGAAGCTGATACCCGGGTTGTTGAACTACAACAAGACGGTGAATGTTCCGCTGGGACAGAACCAGGCCGTGCGATATCTCAACTTCATCATCGTCAACCATCCGAACCCGTCTGCGGCGGTGCATAATACCCTGATCTCCATCCACGCTTCCAGTCCCTCGACGTCGGAGGCGGGGCTTCTTACCTACCTGCAGTCCCAGACGTCGTCGCCACCGCCATACGATGCCGACTTCGCGCTTCGTCTCTGTATTCAACACCAGCGCGTTCAGTCGTGCGTCCACATCTACAGTGCCATGGGACAATATCTCCAGGCGGTGGAGCTGGCTCTGCAGCATGAAGATATCGAACTCGCGGCCATTGTGGCGGACCGGCCGGAGGGCAACGACAAGCTCCGCAAGAAACTCTGGCTCCTGGTGGCGGAGAAGAAGATCCGACAGCCTGGGACGGGCATCAAAGATGCGATCGAATTCCTCCGGCGGTGCGAACTGCTCAGGATCGAAGATCTGATCCCCTTCTTCCCGGACTTTGTCGTCATCGACGACTTCAAAGACGAGATCTGTAGTGCGCTGGAGGACTACTCTCGGCACATCGATGCGTTGCGGCAGGAGATGGATAACTCGGCCCACACGGCGCGTCAAATCCGGACGGAAATCGCCGCCCTGGACACGCGGTACGCGATTGTCGAGCCCGGGGAGAAGTGTTGGCTCTGCTCGCTGCCGGTGCTCAGCCGGCAGTTCTTCGTGTTCCCCTGCCAGCATGCCTTCCACAGCGACTGTCTGGGCAAGGAAGTGCTGGATGGCGCTGGTGGCAAGAAGAAGTACATCCGCGATCTGCAAGCGCAGTTGAACAAGGGGACGGTGAGTGCGTCACGACGAGAGGAGATTGTGAGGGAACTGGACGGGCTAATAGCGGAGGCCTGGTAAGTCAATCATGTTCTCATTGCAATGACCTCCTGTCAATGCTTCATGCTTCAGGCTAACTAACGTCCTTCCCAGCGTCCTCTGCGGGGACCATGCCATCAAGCAAATCGACAAGCCATTTGTCGCCGAGTTGGACGGGGCGGATGAATGGGCGTTGTGAGCGATACGCACGTGCATCCAGCATGCATGCGAGGTCGTTTGTGTTTCTTCTTCTTTGTCTTCACTCCAGCTACCGAGTCGTATGATGGCGCCTTGCATTGTCAGCGTGAATGAAATGTTTCTCATGAAGTACTTGCATCTCTTTTTTTCCTGCCTTTCTCTATCTCTCTCTCTTTTCCTTTTTTTTTTTTTTTTTTTTTTTTTTTTTGTCTCGACACCCACTGCTTACCGGTATATAATCTGCAATATCAACATGGACATAGGTTTGATCCGGATTTCCCCAGCCAATAAATGGGTGGGCGTCAAACCCCGAGTAAGTTAAAAGTGACCATGCTTAGTAGTTAGTAAGTAAGTAAGTACCGCCTTCCTATACAGTACTCCGTACCAGGGTCAGAGAAAGAGAGAGAGAGAGAGAGATAGGGCCCCTCCAATGGCATCCCTGGCTGCAAAAGCACCTTCCTTGCTGGGCCATTCGTGGAGGGGGAAGGGGCGGCCTGCAGGCTGCAGCAGACCCTCCCAGTCCCCCCGAGCGTATCGCCAGTCAATCACAATCAGCGGACAGAAGACTTCCTCAACCAGTCCGTGCCGTGCAGTGCCGTGCAGGCATCAGCAAGCGACAGCAAGCAGCAGCAGCAGACCTCAGACGACGACAGAACAGCCCGAAACAAACGATGGATCGGATCCATCCCACGCCACTCGCCGCGCCTGACGACATGACTTGGATGAATCAGCCATCTAGCCCCCCTGGGCCACCGCAGTTAAATCCACAGAACTAATTAAGTGCTACTCACTCACTACTCACTAGCTAGCTACTAGATAGAATGATGGCTAGCTGGCTGTCGTGTGTTTGTGTAATCATGCACTACTCCTTCGTACCTTCTATCACCTTTTCCAGGCTAGGGTTCTAGTATGATGTTGGTGGCAAACAAAGAGATAGACGTCAACACGGGGATAGATAAGATGTTGCTCTGGGAGAGAGGGAAGGGGCAAAGCATTGTGATGGAGAGAGGAAAGGGGAAGCAAACATGGAAAACAAACATGGGAACCAGCAGGCAAGTAAGTCCATAGGCTAGCAAAGCAAGTATACAGGATGTACTCACCCTTGCTGGGGGATGGATGGAATGGATGGGGGTCCACACAGGAAGGTACATGAGAGGTACATGAGAGGTACATGAGAAGTACTCCCCGTACATACGACCAGGTGGCTGCAGCCTCCTGTACATCTGTATGTCGGGTCCGGTCGCACCTCGGTAGCGGCTACATAAACAGTACATCCAGTCTGCAGTGTCCGATTGCTGATGGATCCGATCAGGGGACTCCTGTCTGAGACAGGGAGAGGGGTGAAATGAATGACTAGACTACTATGCGGGATTATTGTTGTTATCTCCATGTCCTTCGTCTCTGTCGCTCAGGTGGATCATGGTTGATTCAATTATTGTATCATCGACTTTCTCTCACAGATAGGATAGTTAGTTAGTAGATGAATCTCCAGGGTGCCACCGGAGTATCTCCGGCGACGGCGAGAGTTACAGAAGAATCCGGGGTTTGGATGGAATATCGAGAACCCTGCCTAGTCTGGTTAGAGGTGGAAAAGGAGAAGAAGAAGGGGGAGAAACGCGCCAGTCACCTAGTTAGGTACATCTAGATACTCCATACTCCTCCGTACATTCCCAAAAATGAGACAGACAGTCCCAACGGATTCGGCAAGGGGAAGGCAGCGAGAGCAGCCGAACTTTATCCCCGAATCTGGGGAAAAGCCCATCAAGACAGTGAGTGAGTGCAATGCGCAGAGCAGATGAAGAATCAGACCACTCCCATGCGGGTGGTTTTCGCAATGAAGGGGGGGGGGGGGGGGGAGGACGCAGAGGTCGATCGCTCTTCTGTCTATCAGTCCATTGCGAATACAACTGCAGATCGTGCGGGGTAAGTGACTCCGACTAGACTCCGAAGGGGAAGAAGGTGTGGCGCACTGGAGTAAGTAGATAGTCGGGTGCTTGTTTGTTGATACTATCCATCCATCCCCAATTGGAGTAACTACAGAGTATCTAGATACCTAGACTAGATGGATACTAACCCGTTGATTCGGATTATCTACATGATGGTCGCTGTTGTTATTATTATGGTTTGGCTTGGGCAACTCAGTGGTAGTAAGTATAGTATATTGCGTCCATCCATTCAACACAGCCCATCGGGGATGGGGATGTTTTGATCGCCTTCTATAGGCCATGGTATGGGGGGACTACGGAGTATATACGGAATCCGAGAGACGGGTCAGATCCCCCCCGGTCCTTATCTTCCCAAAACAATGATGATGATGATGATGTGCAACCTCCCGCCTCTATCGCAACCCATTCCATCCATGGATTACCACCGATAGGGTTCGAACCTTACTCCGGCCCCAGTGGCAGGTCGAACTGGAGACCGGCGGGGTCCACAAGCAAGATAGATAGTAGTATCTATACTGTATAGATAGTAAGGGTACCGATAGGATAAACTCTGGATTCTTGGGGTTCATCCACTCGATGCCCCCATCTGATAATCCACGCCGATAAAGGAGGGGGAGGAAGAAGGGCATCCCAAGGTTCCAACCTCGTTTCGACCTTCGCCCCGTATCTCCAGGCACTCAGGTATCTGGTCACGTTTCGGCCAGGCCATCGGGTCCCATGGGCAGAGAGAATGTTAGCCAAAACTCTGCTGAGGGGCGCGCGACAACCCAGGTGACCACGGTGACCGCGGTGACCACCACCAAACCCCCCGGAAACCCTAATGATCGGCCTGGAATGGCCCTTCGATCATTCGAATCCTGGGATGATGGAACCTCATGGAAACCTCTCCTTCAAACGAATCGCGTGTCAGCCACCCCAGGGACGAAGGATGGATGATGAACATGACCATGACCATGACCTTGACCTTGACCTTGACCTCCTGGTGGTTGGTGGTTGGTGGTGGTGGTGGTGGTGGTGGTGGTGGTGGTGGTGGTGGTGTGGTAGGGGCCAGGACCACGGTGCTTATCGCGTGATACCTGAGCAACAGCCACCTGGCAACTGGAGTCGACTTCGGGTCGGCCGTGGCCCGTCCGCCCTCCACAGTAGACGACAGTAAGTCCTGTAGTCGTACTCCGTACTTCGTACCTACTCGTCCAGTCCAGCCCTCTGACGAAAGGACCTGACCACCTGTCGGCTTCGGGGACAGGCAGCCTGCATGAACGAGACACGCAACTCCCCAGCTGCAAGGACGAAACCTTCCCGACACACCTCGGGAGGCGGTCAAGCTGGCACTAATGCATGCCCCAGGCAAAGCGCTTCCCTCACCGCCAGCATCTGCCCATCGCCCGGCGGCCCTTCTCCAGGTTGGGCCCAGCATGCAGCCCGGAAGTTGGACCCATGCCAGCCACGGGCGCTGCCATCAACAGCTTTTTGTTTTTGTTTTCCTTTTTGTCCTTTTTTTTTTTTTTTGTCTCCGAGCGTCAACTGCGGCTGTGAGAGGCCGCAATTCGAGAGTTGGTCCCATTCACCTTGTTCCAGTTGTACAAACTTAAAAAAAAAAAAAAAAAAAAAAAAGACAAAGAAAACCACTACTTTCAAAGTATATCAGTATATCAACTTCCTTAGTAGGACAAAGTATATCTAGGAGTCTCCTGTACGAATACTATGTAGTTTATGTAGAAGAAATGTGTGATGGTGGTGTCAGTATAATTACTTCTCTCCAGTACTTAGTATACCTCTGCACGCCTACTACTACTACTACTACTACTACTACTACTACTATACAGCGCATTTATATACAGCCATGCTCGGTACCACCCTCGGTAGTCCTTCCAGCCTCCTCCTCATCTGTCATATGTTCCCCCTGCCAGTCAGTCCCCACCGCGATCGGTAGTATGATTAGCAAATGGCCCAGAGAGTCTGAGACGTAATCTCCCCATCATCTCCCCATCATCTCCCCCCCCCCCCCCTTCCCCCCGCAAATCCTGTTACATTCGAAATGGGCTAGAAAGAATAATAATAATCCCGCGCGGTGAGCATGAAAACAAGATCAACGTGGATCCCGCAGGTTGTGCAACACAAAGACGTTGTTACTTCCATGGTTTCCCTGGTACCGTGAGAAATGCACTCCACTCCGGAAGGTTGGTTGTCGTAGTACAGTAAGAGTCCCTGCCTCCTCCTACAAGGTACTAGTACTACTACTACTCCACAAGTAAGTAAGTACCTGAAGGGGTCCTGACATTTAGGTACAACTCCTACCAGGTCGGGTATCTACTCGCAAGTAGTATCTAGTACGTACTAGTACTGATACCCCCCGGAGTCCTTTGTTGTCCTCCCCGTATGATCAGCGAATCTTCGTTTCGACATGGGCCTTTCTTCCCCATATTGCGCACACCCTATCAGCGCAGATCATCCAGGCCCCGGGCCTTTTTCAGACAGGCGCCCCGAACGAATGGTCAATTATTGGCCACGACGCCGCCTACTCGTTGCTGGCTTGGGGCTGGCGTCATGCAGCCTGGAAATAGTGCCAACCGTGGCGTTGCTGATTGGTCCCGGTCCGCGGTAGCGTCCCTCCAGGTACCGGAAGGGGAGTAGTCCGGCAGCCGCCATCCACCCACTGGCAGTGTGCTCCGCCATCGGCCGAGGGCATTAATGATTATTATTTATTCTTAGAAAAATAATACTGAATGAAAATGGAAACCGATAGCGATGAGGTGCCCGCATCATCACCCTTCGTCATCTGGTATCTAGGTATCTACTTACCGGTATCGTCGGGCCACGCTGGTGGAGTCCGTTCGGATGGATTCAGCATCGATCTGATCTGGTCCCATCGGAGGGGGAGGGGAAAGAGGGGAGGTTGATCATGGACGGGAATTGGGAATTGATTATTGCATTACGGCTATCTCTTACGATGATGATGTCTGACGGAGAAGGGGGCCGTACTGTGTACATTGTACATACAGGCTTGCAGGAGCATACACAGTCATCAGTGATGTACTCCGTACTCCGTACTTAAGGTAGGTAGTAGGTATGTATGTATGTATGTATGTATGTATGTATGTATGTATGTATGTACGGAGCATTTGTTCTCCCGGTCATCACCTGCCATGGCAGCCATGGCACCCTGGCAGTGGCAGGAGGACAGACAGAGACTGGAGAGAGAGAGAGAGAGAGAGCTCGGATGGGGCGTGGAGACCCTGTCGGGACCTGCAGGAACTTACCTTAGCCGGTAGACTCGGTGCTGCCTTGGTGCCCAGGGCGTATCTCCAAGTCCCTCCAGCGATACTGTAAGTCGCCAACTTAGTCCTCGGCGGTCTTGCTTGGGGAAACCTTAAACCAGGCCCTTATCCTGTCCTCCTGTTGGGAACTTTTAGATACCGAGTGGCAGCTATCTAGCCAGATAGATACTAGATATTATTATCTTAGTGATCCGTTAGTCCGCATATTAAGTTTCATTTTAACTAATTAACTCTCCCATTAGTATGAACTATATAGTATGAACCCCAGGAGCGCACTGATAGGGGGCGCACGGAAGGTTGTTGACGTGATCAGGACAGCTACACCTGTACCTGGATATCGAGAGGAAGTCCGGAGTCCGCAGTAGTAGAGCACGACTTCCTCAACGCCCGTCACCATCACCATCAGTCCCAATTGCAACAAAGCTCGTCATCTATCATGCCGATGACCCGATCCATTACGATTCGAAGGTAATGGAAATTGCGACAACCGGGCAACGATGGCAGGGGATGACTCAAGGAGGGCCCTCCGGAAGAGAAAGTGGAGGAATGTCTGGCCGCCGAGGTGGTTGATAGGCACGACAGCCTTCGTAATGACTGGAACGCTACTGAAACATGTGAGCCATGAACGGTCCTCGAGAGGCAAACGATTCCCGGCCTCAACCGTCCATTCTTTACCATTCTTTGCGTTGCCCAGGCCGGCCATACACTGTGTACTGTGTTCCGAATGGACGACCCTAAATTGGGGAGATACTGAGGCCGGGTCAACCATAGTTCTGACGGATGACGATAGCCGGGGAGATGCTGAACTACCCACCCATCCATGGCGGATTCTTCTGGCGACCGCCAGTGCCATGCCAGGCTGGCCGGCTGGAGGGTGAATCATTCAGGGGGGTGGGGATGGAGGTGTGGAGTTCTTCTCTGGCCGCTGCCGGAAGCGGTCTTCTTCGACCTGCAGCGGCCAGCAGCCCAGCAGGCGCTGAGGCGATGGGCAACGATTGCCATTGGAAGCTGGTGGGCCGACCGGAAGATCGCACGTCCCGTATTGTTACCACGAGGAAACGGGGGCTGCCGTAAATGCCGGCACAGGCCTGGCTTGTCCTCGCAGGATCTTGGCCTAATTGGGAAACCATAGTATGCACGGTACGGTACCAAACATCCGCCATTGGCCAGCAGGCCACCAAGGCGACGTAGGAGGTTCTCGCTCGTTCGCCCACTTTCTCGCCTTCACTGCAGTGACTCCCCAGGGGACCCAGTGGGTGACTGGGTCTTCCCCCCCCCCCCCAACAAGGCCCCAAGGTTCCGAGTGCCGTCGCCTGCCTTTCCATTAATTCATTTGACTCGGGCCTCGCCCATCGCCCCCCTCCGACTTGGTCTTAGTACGTAACTTCCGTACTAACAAGGTACTAGTACTACGTACGGCTGCTGCTCCTCCGGCCAGGCTGCTGCTATCAGCCGGAACCTCCTTATCCCTATCGCTCCTACCCAGAACCAGACCCAAGTGGTAGTCATCACCCATCCAGTCATCCTCCCCCCATCCATCCATCCATCCCCATCCATCCTCTTCCTTCCACCTCACCTCATCACCTCACCTCTCGCCTTCCTCACCATCTGACTTCCGCTTCCTCCCCCCTCTTCTTCCTCCTCCTCTCTACTTCCTTCTCTCTTCACCGACTCCTTTATCCCATCTCTTCCCGCAACCCTTCGAATCCATTGCTCCTGCTACATACATCCGCGCTTCGCCTCCCCCCCCAATCCATCTACCTCTCATCGCCACCCCCCCCCCCCCCAATCATCCATCCATCCATCCATCCATCACCATCCTCTCTACCCGATTCCTCTGTGCCGCCTCACTGTCTACCATTGCGACACGATAGAAGTGCCTTTTACAAGCCTCTGATTAGATCGCCTGGTGAACTCCCCCCACCTGCTCTAGTCCAGAAAGTGCACTTGTCCTCTCCGTTGTCTCGTCTCCTGGCCTTCCGTACACCCTGCGTGACTCACTCCCAAGCCAACCACGTCGAGAGCTCCGTCGGACCCACGAGTCGTCTTCCTCAAACCAACCGTTTCCCGAGCTGCTGCTACGTTTCAATTGCAGAGATACGTGTGAAGTATTGTGTCCGCTTTGAGGTCGACGCTGCTTAGTTGTCCATCCGTCCGCCGCCGCTACCTGGGCCGGGTGCTGGTATTCGGTTCTTCAACTCGTCCAACAACGGGACTGAAGATCCATCGTACCAGTTGTCCAGAGCCCTCGCCATCGCTATATAGTTTCCTCGCTACTCAGGACTATATACTATACATCGGGCGACCTATGACTCTATAGTCCTCGATCACTCCCTCTCCCGAGTCACGACCGTCCCCCGGACCTTCATCAGCCTGGTGTTGGAAGGCCGCTTCTTTCAATTACGAGACTTGTTTGTTTATACATTTGGTGTTACGATATCACGCAGCGTTCTTCATCTTTGTCCTTGTCCCCGGTGTCCTATTGCTGGACATAGTCATTCTCTTCGACACTACATTCTTTCTCTCGACAAACTTCATCGCCTCGGCCTTTGGCCACTATACATTTGAAACGATATACAGATGAGCCCATAACAGTCTTTACTATTTCCTATCGTCGTCCAAACCCTCGAGGGTATCTCTGAACTGCGCTTCGCGCCCACTCGTCGTCTTTTCCCTTTCGTTTTGTCTTCATATCCTCACTTCTCCGGTATTTATATGAAACTTTGAGCCAAACAATCCGGTTTTTTTCCCCTTGTCTTTCTCATTCCGCCGTCTTCCGCATCATCACTTTTCAAATCCTCTTGGCTCCCAGCGGTAGAGACCTGCTTGGACTTACACGGGCCGGCATCTTCATTTTGACCTTTTTGGCACCCTGCTTGTTTGATTCTGTTACTGCATCGGTCTTATCCAAGACCGCCTCTTCTCAGCGCTTCCCGTTAGGCAGAGATCCTTCATACGATCCTGCTTCGGATTTCTGCTATATTCTTCTGCGACAAACATCTCTGGCAGAACATTGTCGTTCGAATATACATCAACCATGGAGTGTCTCAAGAACAGCTTTGTGGAGGGTCAGCTCCTCGATGGGCGGTTTCGAACGGTCGCCCCTCTGAACCACGGATCATTCGGTATGGTCTTCCTTGCGACTGACACCAAGACCGGCCAAGACGTCGCCATCAAGTGTCTGATGAAAGGTGGGGCGTTCCCGTTTACTGCTCGTTTCGAAGAGCTGGAATGTCACAAACGCCTTGCCTACCATCCCAACATCGTCAACCTTGTCCATTCATTCGAAACAGACGCTCATATGTACCTTGTTCTGGAGTACTGTGCGAATGGCGATCTTTACGAGGCGATCAGACTCAACCGTGGTCCGTTGGAAACCGAGCACGTGCGTGACTTTATGTTGCAACTCATCAGCGCCGTCGAGTTCGTGCAGGCCAATGGCCTGTACCACCGTGATATCAAACCTGAGAACATTTTCTTGATGCAAGACGGATCCATGAAGCTGGGCGATTTTGGTTTGGTGTCCAGTGACACTTGGTGCCATGAAGCGTGTGTTGGAAGTGACCGGTATATGGCCCCCGAACAATATGACCCCTCAACTGTTGGCTATTCTCCTGCCAAAGCCGACATTTGGGCCATTGGAATCTGTTTGCTCAATGTCCTCTTTGCGCGGAACCCATTCGCCACCCCAACCGAGTCCGACATCCTCTTTGCCGATTATGTTCGGGACCGACAGTCGCTCTTCGACATCTTCCCCAACATGTCCCAGGACACCTTCGAGATTCTCAGATTCGCCCTCGCGATTGACCCGGAAAAGCGCTCGCTGTCTGGCATCCGTGACTCCATCATGCGGGCCGTCACCTTCACTACAGATGACGACGCCCTGGATGAGTTCTGCACCGATGACCGCGAGGTCGTTACTGCCAGCGCCAACCGGGAGCCCCTCCGGACCCCTTCAATCCAGAGCCCTCACATCAACCAGGGCGACTCTTTCCCATGGGCCAAAGCATTACAGGCCAGCCCCCCTCAGGCTATCCGCCAACTGTCTGCAATTCCCGACAACGAGAGCTACTCGGAGGACCTCTTCCCGGCGTCCGAGACGGCTGGTACCTCGTGGTTCTCCGTCCACCAGGGAACTCCGTCGATGGCATCTGTCCTGGAATCTGCTTTGGGAGACTCGTTCCGCTCATCTGCGTTCCGGCCATCTGCATTCTACCGCAGAGAGCCTCGGTTCCCACCTCCTTCGGACCCGGTTCCCATTACCGGATCTTTGCCAAGTCACGCCACTAAACCATTGCCCTCCCTTTCTATGGTTTTCGGTAAGAAGAAGGAGGAACAAATCTCAAAGAGCTGGAGCGACCTTTGGGACGAAGAGGAAGAGTCTGAACCCGAAGATCAGGTCCTATGGCAGCGACGGGAGCAGAACTCCCGTAGCTGGAGCCATGAGAGCAGCAGTCCTGTGGAGGCCAACGTCCCCGATCTCTGCAGCCCTCTCAGCGGTCTTCGGGATGCCGGACACTCTTCGATCCTCAATGTCCGTGCCCAACAACAGGACAAGTCTCCTGTCGAATCCGAGGAGGGCTCTGGGAAGACCTGGGATGCCCGGATGGGCACCCCTGCTGTCAAGACGCCTCCGCGCACTCCCGAGACCCCTCCCAAGAACTCGAGTGTCGACAAATGGGCCGCGTTGGGCGACAAGCGGAGGAACTACAAGTCTCCAGACGCCTCTCTCGGACGCAAGAAGTTCCCGCTCAACATGAGCTGGCGGAAGGACTGGGGCCTAGGATCCTCTGGCTTCGACTACGGCTCCTGGGCCGCTAAGAAGGAAGCCGCGACCTTCCCAGACCGTCGCCGCCGTCCCCTCCAGGAGAAGGGTCGGCGTCGCGATGCCTGGGAGTCCCCGAAGGCTATCCATGTGAAAATATCCACCAGCTACGATGGCAGTGTCGACGAAGACCTCGATCTTGTGGGTGGCTGGCACGATCTTCACCTTTAAACTCTTGGCTTCCGATTCTTCTCCCGTGCTGGAAGTTCCCCCTGTTTGTTGTACCGACTAATCACTCGCATGAGTGGCAAACCATATACCGTCATTGGTCCGACACCCGATCCACCGGCTTGTTTTCCTTTCTCCCTTTTACACTCGATTCGAAGCGTCTCTTTTTACTCGGCCCGCCTGCCCGCCGCCAGCGAGGCAGGGCGGCGGCCTTATACTCATATTCAATTATCAATTTTCCTCTCTTCTTGTTCCGTTCTATAGATTGTTTGTATGCGGCATCCATGCACATCGGACATGTTAGTGTTTTGTTTCCCAATTCTGTATAATATATCACTGTTCGCAAGGAGCAAGCAGTGGAGACGAGCGGCTCAAAAGTGGCGCATCAGCTGAATACTGGAGGGACAATTCTCGAGGACTTGGTTCTTCTTCTCTTCTCTCTCACCTATTCCCCAAAAAAAATGTTTACTTCCTCCACCTTTTTTTTTTTTTTTTTTTTTTCCCGAAAAGAAAATGGTTCAACATGACGGGGCTGGACGACGACGACGCAGGGCGGAGGCGGAGGTGATGGCGACGGCGACGGGGGTGGAGATCGATGCTGGGATTTGATGGTCTTGAGTGCAAGACACCAATCCGGAAAAGTCATGGAAAAGCAACCCTTCTTCTGTCTTTTATGCATCCACACTTTGACTTGAGGCTACTGTGCCTGGACTGGCTTCTTTGTACTGTACTTAGCTGATCTGGTTGGGTGGGTTGTGACGAGGACTGGGGATGAATAGCACGAATCCAACGTGGTTCTAGTGTGGATTTGAACTGAGCTGGTGTTTCCCTTGGGACTGTAGACACTGTAGACTGTAGACAACCGGTAGATAAGAGTAGTGATCCTGTCCACGTCAAATGGAAAGCGGCGAGGCTGCGGGCTCCAGACCGCCCTGCGGAGAAGCCATTAATTAACTACTAGTAGTTATTATACTCCGTACGCCGTGGCCGTCATCCATCCATCCATCCATCTGCCAAAGAGGCGGTGACTTGGGAGTCTTGTCTGGTTTCCCTTCCCAGCCCCCTATCAGTCCCCCTCCATCCCTCCATCCCTCCATCCCCGGAGCCCATGCGCGATTTTTAACGACCTCCCTCTTTCTTTTTTCTTTTCGCGCCCCTCCTTTCTGCCAGACCTGATACTTGCGAGACTAGACGATGTCTTCGCCATGAATCCTATCGCAACCCAGTGATATATCGTTCACTTTGCGCCGTATCACACCTCCGTATCCGGACACCCGTCGGTGCGGTGCACCCTGCGACAGTGCACAATGACTGGGTGGACA
The DNA here is from genome assembly GCF_003184545.1 of Aspergillus heteromorphus CBS 117.55. NCBI lineage: Eukaryota > Fungi > Ascomycota > Eurotiomycetes > Eurotiales > Aspergillaceae > Aspergillus > Aspergillus heteromorphus. Next base: position 264,120 of record NW_020290436.1, read on the forward strand.
GCGACACAATGGATCCCCTGGATGGCCCTGGTCCTGATCTCGTCTTGGATTGAGGGGACAGTCGCAGACGGGGGCCACGCCATCTGTCCCGCTCCGAGCTGGAGGGCGACCGAGGCCGGCTTATTCCAATGGCCCATGTGCCCAGAGACGCGATGGGAGGACCTATCCGCCCAGAGTTCTCGTCCAGACCCTACATACATACCCAGAGATGCTGAGGAAAGCCCCCCCGCATCTGTACCCCCTACCTCCGACGAGACACCAGACCAGGAGCTGGACACCGATTCTCCGCTCGATAACGCCAAGTTCCTCTCCTTCGAGGACTGGAAAAAGCAGAACCTTGCCAAGGTCGGCCAGTCGGCGGAGAACGTGGGCGGACACCGACGAGGCGGGGCGGAGAAGGAAGACCGGCGACGACCCACGGGAATCAATAACGCGCTGGACTCCCTGGGGGAAGACGTCGAGATCGAGCTGGACTTTGGCGGCTTTGGCGCTGATACACCCGAGGCGGCGAAACCTACATCTTGGGGAGCGCAGGTGCCCACGGAAGCGAGGGGCGACGGGGTCCGTGATGTGGGTGATCGGGACATGGACGCCCTGGCTCAGAGTGTTCCCCAGGCCGGGGTGTCGCGCTCCAAGGATGCGGGAACGACCTGTAAAGAGCGGTTCAACTATGCGTCGTTTGATTGCGCCGCGACGGTGCTCAAGACCAACTCGGAATGTACGGGGTCGTCGTCGGTTTTGATCGAGAACAAGGATAGCTACATGCTGAACGAGTGTCGGGCCAAGAACAAGTTCCTGATCCTGGAGCTGTGCGATGATATCCTAGTAGATACGGTGGTTCTGGCCAACTACGAGTTTTTCAGCTCCATCTTCCACACTTTCCGGGTCAGCGTGGCGGATCGGTACCCGGCCAAACTGGACCAGTGGCGAGAGCTGGGCATCTACGAGGCGAGGAACACACGCGAGGTACAGGCCTTTGCGGTCGAGAACCCGCTCATTTGGGCTCGGTACGTGAAGGTGGAATTCCTGACTCATTACGGACATGAGTTCTATTGCCCGCTCAGTTTGATCCGCGTCCATGGCACGACTATGTTGGAGGAATACAAACATGACGGGGAGGCTACTCGGGTGGAGGATGAGGAGGTGCCGGATGAGGTGCCGGAGCCTGGACCGGTGGACACCGAGCCCAAAACCGTAGCGACTTCAGATTCTGCGGCAGCGGAAGAAACAGCAGGAACAGCAGACGAGCAAGGTACACATGAGACAACCCATCGCCTGCAGGAGACGTGCCCCAGTCCCGGGCTGGAAGATGATGTGCCGGTGGTGATGGCTCTTTGGGATGTTCGCGAGACATGTAGCGTTCACGACTCACCGGCCACGACGGGACCTGACAGGGCTTCGTCAGCTCCACCCAAACCGTTCTCAAGTGAAGCAGGCGATGCTAGGGGTGAGGACGCTACACCGGCTGTTTCTGGCAACGAGGTTCCGCCGAAGGAGCCAGGCGAGCAGAAGCCCCCGGCCCCTTTCAGCCCACATGTCGAGTCGTCTTCTTCCTCTGCTACGACGGCTATCCAAGAAACCGCGACCCCCCATGTCATCTCGGAGACAGACAGTCGGCCGACCGCATTCGCGAAGGACGAACAAACCGGCGTGGCCGAGTCCACGCGCTCCACGGCGACCCAGCCTCCTTCCTCGAACCCGACTACGCAGGAGTCGTTCTTCAAGTCCGTGAACAAGCGTCTACAGATGCTGGAGTCGAACTCTAGCCTATCACTATTATACATCGAAGAGCAGTCGCGGATCCTGCGGGACGCGTTTAACAAGGTGGAGAAACGGCAGCTGGCGAAAACATCGACGTTCTTGGAGAGTCTGAACGTGACGGTGATCAGTGAGCTAAAGCAGTTCCGCGAGCAGTATGACCAGGTGTGGAAGAGCGTGGCTCTGGAATTTGAGCACCAGCGGAGCCAGTACCACCAGGAAGTGCACGGGCTTAACACGCAGCTGGGGGTCCTCGCGGACGAGCTGGTGTTCCAGAAGCGGGTGGCCGTGATCCAGAGTATCATGATCCTCTTCTGTTTCGGACTGGTGCTCTTCTCGCGGGGCGCCGTCAGCAGTTATATTGAACTGCCTAGCATGCAGAACATGGTGGCGCGGTCTTACAGCCTGCGGTCGTCGTCGCCCCCATTTTCTCCGTCCATGAGCCCGAGCTCGACGCGACCGACTTCGTCGAACCGGCGCACGGCTGGTCACCGGCGGAATCTCTCGGACGATTCGCAGGACGGCCTGATCAGCCCGACCCTGGCGTACTCGCCGCCAACCCCGGTGTCGGATGTAATGAGCTCGTCGGAGGAGGCGGAGCACGCGACGGGAGCCTCGCTGAGGCTGCCGGAGGTGGTCGCGCCGCTTCGATCGCGGAGCAGCCCGCCCGACCTGAAGGGTGGCGGTGGCGACGAGGAGACTGCCGAAGAGGAGGAGAAGGAGATGGTGGTGGTAGAAGAGGAGGGCCTGGATGGCGGATCACCTGGACCGGCGGAGATGCGGAATGCGACGGTGGTGGAAGAGGGGGTGTGATCGCATTCGCAGCATCCCAGGGCGATGCATTCGTGGCATGTGGAGCCGATGACATCGGGGCATGGCATGGATGGAAGCAGCTGGCCACCTGCGGCCTGACGGCAGGCAGGCCCTCAGCCCCCAGGGTTTCCTGGCCAACAGGGGCCAGCGACCGGCCACGTCAGATGGCGAATGGCGTGGGGATCCAGTGTCCATTGTCCATGGTCGGTCCATACATACCTGACACCGAAGTTCCAGACCGGGGGACGACGCGAGGGGATGAGAGGGTTGAGAGAGGGTTGGCGTTGTGGAGGATTCTTTATACCCATTGAGTGTATGGAGAGCGCAGAGCGGACTGTGTACTGTGTAGTGTATAATTATGTAGCGATTTAGTTTACGACGAGACATGATTGACGAGATGCCCGAAGTTGATGTCATGGAGTGTGTGGTTGGTGGTTGCCATGCCAACAATCGACGGGGTTTTTCTTCGCGGCTTTTGCTTCTTATCCTGTCTGTCTCCCATCCTCCCAGCATCTCCATCTCCTTCTCTCCCTCCAACCTCCATCATCCACTACCAAGACCAAACAAAGTCTCTCTCCTCCACAATGGACGCTCACCCGCTCACCGACCGTTCGACCAACACGCACCTGGCCACCCAGGACAAGGAGAAGCTGAACGAGCTCAAGGCGGCCCCCGCGACGATCAACTCGATGGACTACCATCGCCAGGTGCTGCAGGGCAAGCTGGATAGCGGTGACAAGTAGGTTTCCCTTTTTCTTTTTTCTTTCTTTTGCCCCCTTTCTTTCTTTTCAACCTGGGTTGTCTGTTGTTGAACCGGACTGACGGCGTGACCTCTCCCCAGGAACCAAGCCAGCTACGTCTCCCCATCGGATGATATCATGAGTCCGTGCTCGAAAAAGCTGAGTGATATCAAGGGCAAGCGGTTCAAGAAGTATGCCTCCCTCCCATCCTCCTTCTTTCGATGTTGGTATCCCGCATGGCCACTAACCGGTCGACAGCGCTGGCAAGCCTCAATCACTGTTCGCGAAACTGGGCAAGAAGAACTTCGAGCAATCGTCTGCCGAGGCCAGTCGCATCTCCCCCGAGAATTAGGCCGTTGGATAAGTAAATTGCATGCCTGTGGTCCGGTGTCCTTTCTCTTTGCGCCGGTCGCAAGGGGGGGAGGGCATTTGAGCCATGGTGGATTGCCATTCTGTTCTCTTACTACTTTGGGACACTTTTGTTTACCTGGGCTTTTGGTTGGGGTTTTGGGTTATGGGCTATGGGCAGTATGGGTTTATCGATTTCTTTACCTTTCCTTTTCCTTTGCTTAATGGGGTGGGTTGACAGGGGATGAAAACCTGAGGTTCTTCGTTTGTTTTTCTTCTCTGTTTTTCTCACTTGCCTGAGGCCGAATCGGGCAACCGCCGTTATGCGCGGGTTATGCCCAGTTACGCCAGAATAATGACAGTACTGAGTCAGCAGCCGAGGTCCGCGTCGGTTGGATCTCCGCCTTCTCCGCATTTCACTGCGTCTTTAAAGTAACTTGACTTGACTCTCTCCCCCCCATCTTCCCATCCTCCCATCTTCTGTACCTGCCATTCCATCATGTCCGCATCCACTCGTATCCCCGTCATCGCTCAGCCCTTCGTCAGCGATCGGGCTAAAAAGACCCTCGACCTGGTACTCTCCTCCCCCCACTCCCAGTCCCTATAGATCTATCCCCCAGACCGTCCACCATCCAACCACCACCACCACCACCACCGCTAACCCCCATAGGTCGAGCAATTCGTCGAGACAGACTGTATCCCTGCAGAACCCACTTTCCGGGCCCAGCTGGGCCAAGGCCAGCAACGATGGACCACAAACCCCGCCATTGTGGAGACCCTCAAGAACAAGGCCCGCGAGCTGGGCCTGTGGAACATGTTCCTGCCCAAGAACCACTTCGCACAGGGGGCCGGCTTCAGCAACCTGGAGTATGGTCTGATGGCCGAGTATCTGGGGAAGAGCGTGCTGGCATCAGAGGTACTTGTCTACTTCCTCCTCCATTCCTCCAACCCACGAGCTCGGACCACGCCCCTAACCAGCTAACCATCCTCTTGCATCATATAGGCCACGAACAATGCCGCCCCAGACACAGGTAACATGGAAGTCCTGGCCAAATACGGCAACGATACACAGAAGCAACAATGGCTGGTTCCCCTGCTGGACGGGAAGATTCGGTCGGCGTTCCTGATGACGGAGCCTGACGTCGCCTCCAGCGACGCCACGAACATCCAGCTGGACATCCGTCGTGAGGGCGATGAATACATCCTCAACGGATCGGTATGCCCTCCCTCCCTCAACACATAACCCGCCGAACTAACCACCACACCTCCTTCCCAGAAATGGTGGTCCTCCGGCGCCGGCGACCCCCGCTGCGCTATCTACTTCGTAATGGGCAAGACAGCATCCAACCACCCCAACCCCTACCAACAACAATCTGTGATCCTCGTCCCGTCCAACACCCCCGGAATAACCGTGCATCGGATGCTGTCGGTGTACGGCTACGACGACGCGCCCCACGGACACGGACACATCAGCTTCAGCAACGTCCGGGTCCCTGCCGGCAACATGGTGCTGGGCGAAGGCCGCGGGTTCGAAATCATCCAAGGCCGGCTGGGGCCGGGCCGGATCCACCACGCTATGCGAACGATCGGGGCGGCTGAGAAGGCGCTGGAGTGGCTGATTGCCCGCATCAACGACGACCGGAAGCGCACCTTCGGGCAGAATCTGTCCTCGCACGGGGTGATTCTGGAATGGGTGGCGCGGTCGCGGATCGAGATCGATGCCGCCCGGCTGATTGTCCTCAACGCCGCGATCAAGATCGATCAGGGCGATGCCAAGTCTGCCCTCAAGGAGATCGCCCAGGCCAAGGTCCTGGTGCCCAGTACGGCGTTGACGGTCATTGATCGCGCGGTGCAGGCGTATGGCGCCGCCGGAGTGAGTCAAGATACGCCGTTGGCGTATCTGTGGGCATTGATTCGGACGTTGAGAATCGCGGATGGGCCAGATGAGGTGCATCTGCAGCAGTTGGGCAAGAGGGAGAACCGGGCGCGTAAGGAGGAGATTGTAGGCCGGTTGAAGTGGCAGAAGGAGGAGGGGGAGCGGTTGTTGAGCGTTAGTCGGGTGAGGGAGACGAGTCGGCTGTAGAGAGTCTTTTTCTGTCTGGGCTTTTGAATGTTGGTTGGGTTCTGGGTTTACGTATGAGGGAAGAAAATTTGAATGAATGTATGTCATGGAATCATATTCATCATGCAAACATAGTCACGGAACTAACAAACAAGATATCTATCAAACGATCAATCACTTAAGCAAGCAAGCAAGGAAGAAAACAAGGCAGTCCATCAATCACACCCATTCCGTCCATGAGAGAAGAAACTCAACCCATCCGGTTCATTGCATACTTCAGGAAGGCAGAAGGAGTAAGTAGGGTAGCTCGGCTAAGTCGGGTAGGTAGGTAGGCAGGTAGGCAGGTAGAGAGAGGCAAGGAGGGAGGTAGTAGGTATCGGTATATGACACGGAAAGTACTCCGCAGGGAAACTTTTTCAGACCAGAAGAAGAAGAAAAAAAAGAAAAAAGAAAACAAACACTCGCCCGCGAGCCCCGAAATCAGTAATCTTCATCCTGCGCGTTCTTGCGCACCTTCTTGGCGCGGCGCTTGTTGGCCTTGAAGTGCTTCTTGGAGCTGCCGGAGCGGACCTCCGACACATCCACGCCGCGCTCCAACGCCACCATCATGCGCTCCTTACGGCCGGTGAGGTGCTGGCGCATCTCCTTGCCCTGTTCGGTGTACTGCGAGTTGAAGGGGAGGGTCAGACGGCCGGTGGAGGCGGAGTTCTCGGGGCCGAAGAAGCCGGAGTCCAGGTTGCGCGAGCGCAGGCCCGGCACGGGGCCCTTGAGCAGGGCGAGCATCTCCGGGTCGGTCACGCCGGCGGCGAGGGCCTCGTCGGCGAGGAGCTTGGCCAGCATGGCCTGGCGGCGGGGCGGGAGATGGGCCATGTCGTAGAGGTCTTCGTTGAACTTGTGGGGGTCGATGGGGTCCTGGCCCTCGGGCTGGGGCGGGGGGTGGCAGAAGAGGAGCTTGCCGTTGACGTAGTCCTTCAGGACGTAACGAGCGGCTCGCGACTCGTCGGGCTGACCCAGACCGCTCGTGGCAAAGCCGCGGGCGCGTGCGTAGGCGCGGAGGACCTCGCTGGCGTTGGGGATGCCCGTGCCGCCTTCTTCGACGGGCCGGGTGCGGATGGTCACGCCGTAGACGTTCTCGAGGAAGTGCTTGGGGATGCGGTGGGCGACGAGACCAGCCGGACCGGTGAACTCGCGCTGCTGGTCGATGGGGAGGACACCGTTGACGACCAGCTCCGCCTTGGTGGTGGCGAAGTTGGCGAAGACCAGACCGGGACAATCGCAGAGCATGATCTCGGGCGAGAGGTACAGGGTCTGGAAGTGCTTGGTCTTACCGGGGGTCGCGGAGACGGACACCTTCTTGGCGCCCAGCAGGGCGTTGATAGTGCTGGACTTACCGACGTTGGGGTAACCGACCAGACCGATGACCGTCTTCTGCTTGGCGGCACCCTCGGGAGTGTCGCTGTCGGGGAGGTTTTCAGGGGAGTTGAAGAGGAAGAGTTCTTCGAGTTGCTCGACGTCGAGGATATCCGTCCGGGGATCCGAGCTGGCGCCGGGCTGCAGGTCCAGACCTCCATCGTGTTCCTCCTGGGGCTCCTGGGGCTTCTTGCCATCCTTAATGTCCAGGGATTTGGCTCCCTCAGCCAGCTCCTCCGCCTCATCGACGTCTTCCTCATCACTCTCCTCGCTGTCCGAGTTGCGTTCCTCTTCTTCCTGCATGAGGCGTTCGTTGTGCTCCTTGGCCAGGTGGGCGGAGAAGAAACGGAACTCGATGTTGTGGCGCTCGAAGTAGTCGGCCCACATAGCTCGCTGCTTGTCGGTCAACATGTCGGCCTTGTTGACGAGTAGCAGGTTGCGCTTCTTGGGGCTGATCTCCTTGACGTAGGCCTCCAGATCCTCGGAACGGAAGAGCAGAGGGTTTCGGGCGTCGACGATCTGCACGACCAGGTCGGAGCGTTCGATGACACGCCACAGCTGGCGCCAGACCTCGAGGTTCCGCTCGAAGGGGGTCATGAGCAGGTCGTGGTTCTCCTGCAGCTCAGCGAGGCCGCGGCGCCAGTTGAGGAAACTCTCGCGCTCCATGAGTTCGAGCTGCTGGCGGGTGGTGGACTGGTCCCACTTGGGACGACGGGGCACGGTCAGACGGTCGCGGTTCTTCTGGTGCTTCTTGACGGCGGACTTCTCCTCGGAGGCAGACAGCAGGAAGGGGTTCTTCTGGTCGGTGTGGATGATCTTGACGTTGTTCATCTTCTCGGCGGTGAAGTCGGTGCCGGCCAGCTCGGCGGTGCTGAGGAACTCGTCGAGGGCGGCCTGCTCGGTGATACTGCGCATCTTGACCCAAGCGGCCTCGGTGGGGGCGTTGGTGATGTAGGTCTCGCCATGTTCGTTCTTGCGGGCAATGGAGGCGTTGTGGGAGGCCTTCTTCATGCCGGAGGCCTTGCCTTTACCGAAGCGGTCGTTCATGAGGCTGTTGCCCAGCCCCACGGAGTTTTTTGATTTTGCCAACACCATGGTGGCGATGTGATGTGGAAGATTGTGGAGAGATTGGAGGGGATAGGAGGGGGGGGGGGAGGGGGAGAAAGAGAGAGAGATAGAGAGAGAGAGAAGATCAATGGAAAGAGAGTGAAGGGAAGAATAGTTATGACTAAGAAAAGCCGCAGGATTTGATTCGATCAACTCCCAATCGGGTAATTTTCATTTTTTTTGGGGGAATTTTGGAACCCCGCGCGGATAAGATAACGCTGACTCAGCAAGACCCCCCCCCCTCAGGCGGCAATCAGGCGCCATCAGGCTGCCATGAAGGTGGAAGAGAACAGTTTGCGTACTTTCAGACACAGGAGACTCCCTCGGACAAGCCTTTCAATCCCAATGTTTCTTTCTGGCAGCCGTTCTGCCTCGTTGGTGGTGGTCGAGGACCCTGCGCGATAAGCCGCACGTGACCCTCCCACACGGCGATTTTTCTTCCCAAGCGATCGAATCAATCCAATCCACTTCAATCACCACCACAACACCCCCCCCCCCCCCCATCTTTTTATATCTCCTCCCTCTCGACCTACCAGGTCTCTTTCTATCGCCAAAATGCCTCCCCGGAAGCAGTGGATGTACGTTCCCTCCCCCCTCCAAATCCACAATCACAATCGAATCCATAAACTAACATCCTCCCCTCTCCAACAGCGACAAGAAAAACGCTACCACCTACCAACTATTCCACCGCTCACAAAATGACCCTCTCATCCACGACCCCTCCGCCGATGACCGCGTCCTAGCCCCCGTCTCCGGCCCGATCCCCCCCCCAGCGATGCCTCCTCCACCAGCCACTCGCGCGCCCAGCATTTGGCCGACCTGCAGCAAGCCTTCGGGGGCAACACCGTCCGCAAGAACGAAGGCGAAGCCGCCAACTACGGAATCTACTACGACGACTCCAAGTATGACTACATGCAGCACATGCGCGACCTCGGCCAGGGGGCCGGCGACACGCACTTCATCGAGGCCAAGACCAAAGGCAAGGAGAAGGCGGGCAAGGGCATGAGGCTGGAGGATGCGCTGCGCCAGGTGTCGCTCGACGAGGATCGTCAGAGCCAGGTCGGGGGTGGCCCGGAAAGCGTGTACAGCTATGACATGCGGTCGACCGCCTCGTCGTACGTGCGCAACCCCACCTACCAAGATCAGCAGAACGTGCCCGATGCGATTGCCGGGTTCCAGCCCGACATGGACCCACGGCTGCGCGAGGTGCTGGAGGCGCTGGAGGACGAGGAGTACGTGGATGGGGAGGACGAAGACGATTTGTTTGGGCAGTTGACGACGCGCGCCGAGGAGATGGACCAGGGCGACTGGGAGGATACCCTGTTTGATAATGTCGAGGAGGAGGATGACGACGGGTGGGAGTCGGATGCGACGGAGAAGGCGCCCGTGCAGATGGACACCACGGATGCGAAGAAGTCCGTGGCGTTCAAGGATCTGGATGTGGAGCCCGGCGAGATGCCGGAGCACGATGAGCCTGCGCCGGATCTGCACCCCGAGGACCAGGGGTGGATGCGCGAGTTTGCCAAGTTCAAGAAGGACGGTAAGAGCCCGGCGGCCGCGCCCGCCGCGCCCCCCAGCGTCGTCCCCTCCGAGCAGCAAAGTACCCTGGCGTCGACGGTGTTCACGGTGGGCGGCACTCCGATCCGCAGGAAGAAGCGCAAGGGCGCCCTGACCAACCCGTCCGCGTACTCGATGACCTCGTCGGCGCTGGCGCGGACGGAGGGTCACCGCCTGCTGGATGACCGGTTCGACCGCGTGGAGGCGCTGTACGCGCTGGACGAGGAGGACGAGTTCGACGACAGCATGTCCATGGTCAGTGGCATGACAGGGATGACAGGGATGTCGGGCGTGTCGGCCTTCTCGACCGCTTCATCGCAGGCGCCCAGTCTGGTCAACGCCAACGGCGACGAAGTGCGGCCGTCGCACAACTTCAACAACATTATGGACGATTTCCTGGCGGGGTGGGACGGCAAGACCGGCGCGCAGGCCAAGCGCAAGGGCGCCCAGGCCAAGCGCGGCAAGAACGGCAACGAGGCCATCGGCATCAAGATGCTGGATGAGGTGCGTCAGGGCTTGGGGCCCGCCAGAATCTCCGGGAAAGTCCCCGGCCGGGCCTGAGTTGAATGTTTGAACGATTGCAACGATACCATCACCACCACCACTTGCACCTCCTGCACCACCTGCCTTTATTCCTTCTATTCATTCTGGCGGAGAAAAAAAACATGGCTTAGGCGTCCGGTGTGATAGATTTCCTTCTTTTTGGCTTGCGAATATGCACTCTTTCGCATGGCGATAGACCTCTCTTGCTGCTACTCTACCTTTGATCCTAGAAAAAGTTTCGGTTCTTCTCCCTACGAATCAATCTTCCTTTGTAATTCTTCGCGGCCAAACAAACCCGTCGTATTCGGAGCTGACTGTACATTCTATCTATCATATAACAACAAAGTAAGAACAATAGCAACAATAATAATAATAGTACAGAGGGGGTATACGGATTCTATGGCATCATAGAAACAAACATATCAGGTCGGCTGTTTTGTCTATAGCGCGCCCCCCACCTTCTCGACAATCCACATGGCCAGCCGGACATTCCACCCGACTCGCCGCTCTGTTCTTCTCAGGTCCTCTCTCTCGATCGCCTTGGAGTGCTTCTGCAGCCACTCGGTCTCGGCCCCCAGCTTCCGCTTCAGCTCCGGGTCGCCCGTGACGACGAGCGCCCCGACCTCCAGATCCAGACTGTAGCTGCGCTTGGTGTAATTGCTGCTGCCGACGAACGTCAGACTGGGATGCTCCTCCTTGGGCAGCGTGATCCAGAGTCCCTTGGCGTGGTAGGTCCAGCCGCCCGGTTCGCCGACGGTCCCGCGCCGCCATTCCTTGAGCTGGATGGAACTCGTCCGCTGCGCTTCCGCCACCCGATCGAGGAACCGGGTCGACAGGAGCGTGTAGGCGGCCGGGAGCATGCCCGAGATGCCGGGGGAGCCGTAGAAGCCGTTGGCCCAGGGGGAAGCGGTGAGCACGGTGCCGCGGGTCGTGGATTCTGTGTGCGAGGTGGACGTGCTCGCGATCAGGAGGGAGGAGAGCACCGGGTGGATATTGAAGTACCCGGCCGTGAAGAGCCAGCGGGCGCCGGAGAAAGCGGGCGATATGGAGAGGAGACGAAGGATGGCCGTGACTGCGGGGAATTCGGTGGAGGTGTCGGGCTTGAACAGCGGGGTGAACTGGGCCACTGGGTATACGTAGGTCTGGTCGGAGGACTTGGGCTGAAGCGCAGCCTGCTTTTCCGACGGTTGGATGAGCGGGTTGAGGACGGTGGACGAGTATGCGATGAAGGTCTCCGGGTCGTCCAGAGGGGAGGGAGTGCCATTCTCAGTTGGCCAGTTCAAGAGATAGCCCGCGACATTGTCGGGGTCTGCGAGGACCTGGAAGCTGAGACTGCACACGGCCTGGTGGATGCGGGCGTAGTAATCGGTCAGCTCCTTGGAGTGGAAAACGTGGTACCGGTCCAGACGGTTCGTGAAGTAGTCATCCGAGAGGTTGGCCCTAGAATTTCATGTCAATGAACGCCCCTTCTGCAGCCCGTGATGCGCACTGACCCCGATAGGATGATCTCGTCGTCAAAGCCGTAGAGTTTCATGTGCTGAAGACCCCAGCCCTCGTTGATCCGATTCGGCACCCAGTTCTTCTTCAGCCCGGTGAGGTTAGGGGTATGAAACATGCGAATTTCCACTCTGTCCGTGCCATGTGTCGCAACGAGCGAGGACAACAGCGATGCGCAGGAAGGGTTTGGCGTTTCGCGTGTCCCTCGGAGGGCGTCGGTGAGGATCGACACCTTCAGCTCGGGGTTATCGTGGAGAGCGTGATCCAGGGTCTCGATGAGGTCATGCTCCGTCTTGCCGATATAGAGGGTGGATAGGTAGATGCGTTTCCGAGCGTTCTTTATCTTGTCCTGGAAATGCCATGCTCGAATCAGTCGCAAGCCCGCCGCTCGATCTCAATAGCGGGGCACCACCGTACCTTCAGAATGTAGTAAAAAGTCGCGGGCGAGTCCAATATCGTGATATTGGACGCGGACACCTCGAAACAGGGCGAGATGCGATCCAATTCGGTGGTGATACTGCCCAACGGCGAGGCCGCGGAGGGGACAGTCGAGGCGGGACTGGCCTGGGGGGCAAAGGCCGAGAATTTGCGCTCACAGAGGAGGTTTCTCCGCGCGACGGGCCTGCGCACGGCAGATCGCAGGGCATTGCCCCCGATGCGTCCGAACATGGTCTGGGTGTTGTTTTTTTTTTTTCTTTTTTTTTTTTGTTCTTTTCGCGTGGGGACTGAGAGGCACTTGAGCGTCAAGAACAATCGAGCGATGGGGAAATCCGCCGAGGACGCGAATGCAAACCCGCCAAACACGGAACACCCGCGCTAGTCCCGATGGGGCAGGCGGGCGGAAAGCGAAGCACCGCCAGAGTCGCTGCGCTGCTGCCATCCCGACCTCGAACTCGCTTCCTGCTCGAGCCTTTGCTGCGCCATTCCTTGCTGCACTCCCCTCCATCATGTCGACCGTACTTCGCACGCTGCGTAACCTGAAGCGCATTGGCTTCAAGGTAGGCATTGCCCCCCCCTCCTCCTCGTTAACCCCGTCAGAACCACTTGTTAACCTGGAATCCCCTTCACAGGAATATGGCCATCAGATGCAGGTATGCTCCCCGGATGCTGCGGTGGTCATAGGACAGGGACAGTGAGGCGGGACCAATACTGACGAGATGGGGCTGGTGCGCTGCGGATAGTACATCGGTGAGTGGTTATCCGTCTTCCGTCGACCGAGGGGGCTAGACTGACGCAATTGCGATTCCAGGTGATACCAAAGCTGGTACCTTGATTGGCGTGGACCGCTACGGCAACAAGTACTTCGAGAACATGGAGGAGGAGCTTCCTCGTGGGTGATGCCGACCCGTGGGCAATGAGCCCTGCTAATGGTGGTTTAGTCCGGACCCGCTGGGTCGACTACAAGGAGCAAGAATACGACCCTTCGCAGCTTGAGCCCGGCTGGTGAGGCAGACCCTGCGCGGCAATGGAGACGCGTTTCGTTTACTGACCCCCATCTAGGCATGCCTGGATCTCGTACCTGGTCGATGCTCCCCCCACCGCCGACAAGATCCTGCAGACTGGCATCCGCAAGTGGGAGTTGCCTGAGCACAGGCCCAACCAGACCCTCAGTCGTGCCGCTTTCAAGACCTATTCCACGTGAGTATCTGCGTCAGGAGGATTCGAGGATGTGTGCTGATCCAGTCCAGTGTCCGCCCCAAGTACTCTGCTTGGACCCCCGTCGCGGCTCCCCGGTAAATCCACCGCCGTGGAGGTGGAATCCGGGACTACGAGGTCGGTATGGCTTCAATCAGACCATGTTCCAAGATGTGTAAATAAAGATGTCCTACTTCCGTTTCAAATTATTAAACCCGTTCCCAATTACCACCCCCCTTGGCCTGCCATTTCTATACAGTAGTCCGTTGTCTATGAACACGAGGATATCACCGAGGTATCACGTCAATCAAAATGCAAAATCTCACAAGGAAGCTCGTTCCGTGGCCTACATACAAAATCTTCACAGCACGTATATACCGGAGCCGATGTTGGACCAGTGCCGGAGGGGCCGCCGGTCTTCGAGCTCGACACACCACCACAGCACCTCTTTCAGTTTCGGGATCTGCTCCTCGGCCTCGTACGCTCGGGAGAGCGCATACCAAGCCTCACTGTTGTCCCAAGAGGTACCGCGTTTGGTTAGCCCGGACAGCAGCCCGAAGGCCCGCTCCCGGGCAGAAATGCGGTTCAAGAGCTTGGGCTCCTCGTCATCCGCCAGCGGGCTGGACTTAGCCTTGGGAGGCGCCGGCGCAGGCGCAGGTGTGGCCTCCGGGCCTGTCTGCTTCGCATCATCTTCTGCCTCATTGGGGTTGTTCAAAGCGGACACGGGTAACGCTGATATGCCGGCATCAAGGCTGGGTCCGGGTGGATGCAAGGGGATCTTCTGGTCCCAGATGTCGAGCAGCAGATTCGACAGGCCGACGGTAGCCTTCGGATGATCCGCATGGTGCATAAGCGCCTTCTCGAAGTGCTCCATCGCTTCATGGGGACGCTCCTGCGCGTTCGACAGCATGCCGCGTTCAGAAAAGATGTCTGCCCAGAGCTCATCGGTGCTCTTGGGGATGCCCCATCCACGCTCCCTGAACGCTCGAGCAGAAGATTCTTGGGATGCGACGAGGGCCTCGACACGAAGCGCCTGCTTAGAAGCCTCCTCGCATGCTTCATTGGCATCTTCAAAGGACGAGGCCCGACGATACAGTCCGGCGATGAGCAGCCAGACTTTAACGAGAATGCAAAGAGCATGCTTTTGGGCCTGAGCAGGCGCAACCTGGGTCACCGCGCGTGTGGGCGAGTCAAAGGCATAGGATATGGGGAGTCGGACATCTTGCTCTACTGGCTGCTTGTAATTGCCTGCTGGGGGAGGCATTTGGGTAGGGTTTACATTATGAGCCAAAACCAAGGGCTGCTTTCCGCTCTGTGGTTGGCCTGCCGCATCGGTCATGGCGGCCCCAACCAAGTTCAGAGAGGGACCAGGCCCACTGGCATCGTCGGTTCCAGGCCCAGCCTGCGTCCGGATATCCCCGTTCACCTGGGCGTCTTCTCCCTTCTTGAGAGTATTGCTCCTTGTACGCACCTTGCGCGAGTTAGACCGCGAGGCGGGTTGGTTGACATCGTCTGTGACCTGAATAGCCGGCGCAGAATCTGCGGTGGTCGTTGATTCATTTTGAGCTGTCGAATAACCGCTTTCGCCCTTGAGGTCGTGGGTGTATTCCACCCTCCGATCTGTAGCGCGGGGCCCCCGATGCCGTCCGAAGATACTGCCGCGGAGGCTTTTCACCGTACCAGCAGAGCTCTTCGGGGGGACAAGGTGGTCGTAATCCGTCTTGATATGAACCTTCTCGTCATTCCTTTTCTCGTCGTCCTCAATGTTCGCGGAGCGGAAAAGAGTGGCGAACAGGCTGAGGAGCTGGTCGCTATGGTTGACCGCAACCTCGGGGCCTTCCTGAAGCTCGATAAAGGCGAGTTGAGTCATCCGAGTCTCAAGAATGCGTTCCTTCTCGCGGTTCCGCAGTTTCTCAATCAGCGCCTGGGTTATACCACCGACGTTGGGTTCTTGGACAGTCGGGTGCTGTTTCTGCGGCCGTCTGTCACTGTGCGCAAGGGATGTTACAGTGGCGGGGAATTGCTCGAATGCAGCTTCACATGAGCGTTCCGCGATGTCAAACTCGTGCTTAGCACTTAGCAGCAGAGCCAGGAGATGCCACAAGGGGACCAGATCCCGTTCCCGGGCAAAATCGGCCTTGCCCGCTTTATGCTGCGGGTCTGATGTCAAGGCTGACCTGACGTAGTCAATGGCACCATCTAGATCCCGGTTCTCTGCCAGGAGGAGTGCCAAGGTATAGAGAGAGGAGCAGTTGGACTCGTCCTCCAGCTCAGGGGCTAAGCTCCTCTCCAAGTAGTCAATGGCTTCACCCCGAATTTCGTCCCGGTCCTCGTTCACCGGGGTCCAGTACGCCCAATTAGCAAGCCCTATGCCGATTCCCTTGTAAGCTGCGGCAATGTCCAAGGGGGACACGGCCTGGGAACCGGTGGAGCTCGTTTCCGACAGAATTACAATTGGGCCCTGTTCTCCCTCCTCGTCATCCTGCACATGCTTCTTGGAAAGCTTCTTCAAGAGATGCGTCAGATGCTCAGCTTTCTTGGCCTCCTTTTCCGAGCCAAAGCAGCACAGCATTGTGACACCCTCGGATATAGTGCGCAGCAAGATCCCGTCATTCTCCAATTCCCCATATTTCGCACCGCTTTCCGCTCGTTCTTTGGCGCTTGTAACGATCTCGATATAGGACTCGAGGGCCTTCAAAGCAAGATCATAATCCGCAAGCGCGCAGTGTACATGGAACAGGCGTCGGAGAATGACGTGTGAGTGGTAAGCCTTGGTGGCAGCGCGGTAGAGAATCTAATACCATCAGCGATCTCTTCGGTTACCAGTTCCCACTGTTACAAAAAAGCACCTACCTCAAGAACAGTTCTGCCCACGGCATTTTGGCCTCCTTCTCCAAGCTCCTCATCCGTCCATGTAGTACCACAAAGCACCTCCCAGTTTTGGATGACTTGCTCAACCCAAGCCTCGATCTCCGGGTTGCCTGAATCAGCTGCGGGGAACTTGGCTTCACGGAGGAGATTGGCTTCACAGAGCGACTCGACGCGCCGTATTTCACTGGCAAGCTGGGGGCGCACCGGGCCACCTGCGGAGGGGCTGTATGGTAAGCTCTGTTGTAGGATATATGTTAAGAGGTCGTAATAGGACTTCCATATGGGTGACCGTGACACAGGCTCCGCGGAGTCATCCATATGTGGTTGGGACGACGTCACCAGCTTGACAAGAGGATGGGAAGCCCACAGCCTGAAGAACCCCAGGGCGGAGGTTATAGTTTGAGCGTCGGCAGTGACGATGTTGTCGCAAGCTTCTTCGCCCGCAAGAGATGCACCTTCTGCCAGGAGTTTTTCCGACCAGTACAGGAACTGAGGGGGGTTTGTGGCGGTTTGAAGCTGGGTGTTCAGCCACGGTGTAAGGGAATGGAGCGTTTCCAGAGCGCCACTGTAATCCGAAGTACTGCGCTGGGCGGAACCTATCCACAAATTAGACCAGAGGAACGACTGACGGTAACGTCTCGGGTAAGCGCACCCTTGAGATAGCAGGCTTTGACGAGGCACGTCTTAGTCCACGGGGAGATGACATCGCCGACATTCTCGAGCTCGTTCACGGTCTCTCCGAAGTCACTGGGAAAGCGAGCTGCTGCCAAGCCCATCTCGTTGAGAGTCCAGTGCACCCATCCCAAGCAGACCTGTGCCTGGAAGACATCTTGTTTGGGTCCCTCTGCGCGGTTCACAGTGGATAGGAGTGGCGGGATGAGATCGTGGAGGCCGGAGGAAGCGGAGGACGGTCGGGAAGTGAACGGGTGCTTGTGAAGATGGGAGGCCACCTGGTACTCGGCGCTGGCTACCTCGAGGAGACCTGTAACATACCCCGTCAGTCTGTTGCTGGTCTGGCAATCCCTGAGGAGGGAGAGGTGATTACATGTTTTCTGAGGAGCATGTTTGGTCACCTTTCGAATGAGCTCGGGAACCTCGTCCCACTTATTCTGGCACCGGGCATTATCCAGGGCCGTGATGTAGCGATGCCCCTTATCAGAGTCTCGACCCTATCCGTTGGGAACCTCGGTCAGTGGATTGGCTTTTGTGGCACAGTGAGGGGAGGAGGGGGGGAAGAGAAGAGGGGAGAGGGGGTGGTTCCTGGGGGAATTTCAAGAGAGAGGAAAGGGTGGAACTTGCAGTCATGATTGGGGAAGGTCAGACAGAGACGGGGGGTTATAACAACAGGATCGGAGGGGAACGAGAGGGAGAGGAAAGGGAGAGGAAGAAGAGGAGGAGGAGGAGGAGGCAGCATCTATACGATGCCAGCCGGAGGAGGCAGCGGCAGCAGCAGCAGCAGCGGAGAATCCCAAGAATACACCGTAATTGACGGCGATGATCGTCTGGTGGCCGTTTAAGGGGAGAGACGGAGAGGGAGACCCGCCTGTGTCACGTAACGGCGGTATTATTACACCATCTACTCCGTAGTACCTTACCGACTGTACAGTACTTACTTTACTCCGTACTGCTTCATGTGGCCCGAGCGTCTCCGCCGCCAAAAAATCATCGCCCGCAATTTGGGTTTCGCTCAATCTTGCGCCAGTCCCCTCAATTGCCTCCCCCCCGATCGCTCCCTCCATTCCGATCGGCTCGCCAAGATGGCCTATATGTCCATGTCCCTCCATGCGGTCAACCACCGCCTGACCAACGTCCCCGTCAAGCAACTACCGCATCTCGCATCCTGCCTCGCCGCGTCTCTCAGCAATTGCGGGGAGCTGCTGTCCACCCCCCAGAGCCAGAAGTCGACCAAGTCGGACTCGGACAATGCCGTTCAGATCCATAAGCTCGTCACTCGTCTCGGCAGTCTGCTGCAGGACCGCACATATGAAGGCCGCTGGACCGCCGTGGTGCTGGTCAAGGCTTTGGTGGAAGCCGGCCAGTGGGAGATTCTTCGGGGATGCGAACCCTTCGTTCGCGGTCTGATCAGTATCCTGGCGGTAAGATGCCCCAGGAAGAGTTATGTCGAGGGGTGTGTATGTGTGTGGCGTGTTTACTGACCTGCGCGTGCGAAACAGAAATCCGACCCCGTCTCGACCAAGAAAATGTGCATCATCACCTTGACCCGTATCTTCCACTTGACCTACCAGTACCCAACGCTCGTCCGCGAGATCACCACCCCGTCTCTACCGGGCTTCATCACCTCGGCCCTGAACCTCATCTCCGTCAAGCCCTCTTCCGAGCCCCTTCGGAAGCTCAAGCCCAGTACTCCCTTCGTGGAGGTTGTCCTGCAGGCATTCAGCGAGCTCATCGCAAGGCACCCGACTATCTTCCGGCCCTTCACGGCGCAAATCCACAGCGTCCTTCAGACCATCATCGGTTCTACCGCGCCCACGTTCCCAGAGCCCATCTTGGAAATCACTCAGCAACTCTTTATCTCCCTCCACAACTGTGCCCCGAAGAACAGCGGTGGCGAAGAATGGAAGAATGCTTGCCGGATGACGATCACCTCTATCCATGCGACCTCTTCTTCCGTGTTCAGGGCCGCCGTTGAGCAGTGGGAGTCCGTGGATCCGTCTGTGCGCCAAATATCTCACCCGCAAAACTATGGAGAGGAGGTGGGCAATGGGCCTGACGCTCTGGGACTCGGTAGCTGGCGGGGGCTGGATGCGGGTGTGAACCGACTGGTGGTGCTCTTGCGGATGCTCTCCGGCTTCCTGGGCACTGCTACCTCCTCTACTGTGGTCATGCCCGTGGGAGCCATTCTGGACCTGACTGCCCGCTTGAACATGCTCACCGTGCCCTCTTCCGGCAGCGATATCCAAGCGAACCCGCAGATAGGCCGTGCCGAGAGAGAGAACATGCTCACCGAGCTGCCTCGAATCCACGTTGCCTGTATGAAGCTCCTGCTTCACCTGGTCAAGACCCTCGAAACCGGCGTCGTCTCGGTCGCACAGACAATCCTGGAGCAGGCCTTGTGGGTTTTCCGCGCCGAGAAGTTCAGCCGGGAGGTCCGCGCCGGGGTGTATGATTTGATTTCCGCATTGCTTGCCCGAGTGGGCCCCTCCATGACCAAGCAGAGTGTTTCTTCTCTGACCAGCACCCTCCGGACTTGCTGCCATGATCTCCTGCCGCCAGCCGGCAACCAGAATGCGCCCGCGGAACGATCTGACCCGAAGAACAAGACCAAATCGAACCAAATCACGGCGAATGCGGACTCGTTCTTCAACCCTGGACTGAAGCAGACCCGTCAGACGAGCACGTCTTCCTCCTTCCCTTACCTCACCCGCGCTGCGTCGGAGCTCCTCGTCGCGATCCTCACGCATGCGCCCACCGAGTTCGTCTCCCCGGCCCTCCGTGCCGAGATCGACCGCACGATCATCATGACATCCGACAAGAACGCCATGCTGGCCAGCGTTCTCAACCCCTTCCCGGCCATGCAGGGTCGGGGCGTGGGCACCAGCATCATGCCCTTCCTGGCCCGCAGCTATCCCGCGGAGACGGAAGTGGAAAGCCTCATCCGTCCGCGCATGCCCGTGCTGATGAACGGCTCGGCCCTCAACGGGTACACGGCCATGGACGAGGACGAGGAGGAGGAGGAGGACGACGAATCGGCCCCGGCGCCTTCCACCGCCCCCGAAGCCAGCGGCTTCCTCAAGCCCATGGCCACGCCCAGTCTGCACCAAGACATGATGGACGTGGAGGTGTCCCCGCCCGCCAACAAACGAAGCTACGCGGAAGACGTCGAGATGAAAGCGCCGGCGCCGTCTACTGTCGACAGCCTGGCCGGTGCCCAGAGCAAGAAGCTCCGGTTTGAGGCCGAGCAAGCCGCCGCTTCCACGCTGGGGGCCGCCTCGCCTGCCGCGTTCACCGGCACGGCCGCCATCTCTGTCCCCACGTCCTCGATCGCCGGCCCGGCCCCTGTGCAGACGACCACCACTGCCACCGTGACCTCGAAGCCCACCCTGGCTGGCGGAAAGAAGACGTCCGCGCTGCCGTCTGCCGAGGCCGCGGAGGACGAGAGCGACGAGGAGCTGCCCACGTTGAACATGGATCCGGACACGGATGACGAGGACGACGAATGAGCATCTGCACGATACATATATATCCCATGATATCAATAGCCCTGTAATCTAAAAGTTCATCCGAGAGCATGCGGAGTTAGCTGTTCTACATTTGTATAGACCTGTTTCTATCCGAATATTGTAAAGCAGCGACATAGAACCCACCAACCTTCCAACCAGTAAACACCGGGGAGGGTAATGACACCGCCAGCTATACCCATAGTATCAGATATGCAATGTATTCAATATAATATACCCAAAGGCTTCTGAGATCTTACCCGCCGACTCTATCCGATGAAATGACTCCCCAATCCGTTTATCTACTCCAGAATCTAGATACAAAAAACCATGATTATATAAAACCCCGAAACCGATATATCATACCTCTATCCAAAACCAACCAGCCAAGCAATGCACCGATGCTCTAACTCGAAATAACCAAAAATCACAAATCTATAGAACAGTGTATCGTAATGTTCCCCCCCAAAAGGTCAATAAACCCTGACCCCCCTCCCCCAAAACGACCCATCATCCCACCTCCCAAACCACGTCCCCCCCCAGCACCACCACCCGCGATCCCCTCCGCCACACCGACCCCCAAGCCCCTCAACAAACTAACAGGCAACGGCTCGGTGAGCCACAACCCCCCGCGCGAGAAATCATCCGCGATGAACCTCCCCGTGAACAACAACCAGCCCAGCGCAAACGCCGCATTGCCCGCGCGCCTCACAGGCCCCGGGAGCTTCACGGCCCGGGGCGCCCCACCCAAGACCCGAGGCAGGAAGGTCCGACACCAGAATTCCTGGAGCAGGATGCCGACGGCCTGCAGGATGAAGAAGCGGTATGTACCTGATATAGGGTGTGTGGGACGGAATTGGGCGTAGCTGCCACAGGCATGCAACGCGCCACTGAGACTAAACGCAACGAGGAGGGTGATGACCCGGCGAAGAGGCCGAAGCGGGTGCGTCGAATGCGGCGCGGGAGTCAGTGCTCGTGCGGTGGAGATGAAGCCGAAGCGGAAGATCTGGTGCCACCAGTGGCTCCAGACGCCGACGAGGCCGGCGTCGAGGATGGAGGGCAGGAACGAGCCGAAGGTGGGCGGATAGAGCCAGGCGACGTCCAGCGGGGTGGAGGTGATGGCGCGTGCGGCGCGAGGGAAGGCGAGTGACAGGCCGCCGAAGAGGAGCGGGTTGAAGCTCGTTACGTATGTCAGGGCGGAGAGGACCCCCAGGCCGGTGAGGGCGCTGCGGTAGGCCTGGACGAGGAAGGGGGAGGGGGAGAGCCGGGTGAAGGGGAAGGGGGGGGTCGGGGGGTCGGTGACCAGACCCATGAAGTAGTGGTCGCGGATCATGAGGAGCTTGATTAGGTCGAGGGCGAGGTAGGATTGGAGGCAGAGGGCGAGGACGGCGCGGAGATGGAGGCGGAGGGGTGGGGGGGGGGGATTGGATGCATCGTCGGGTTCGGGTCTGAATCTAGGAGTGGGAGAGTCAAGCTGGGACTGAACAGAGGCGGGCAAAGGGCCCAGCGAGGAGATGCGCCAGTTCCATTCGGGGCCGCGCATGTTGGTGAGCAGGCCGAGCACCCAGTTGAGCCGATGCGAGAAGGGCCGCGATGGATACGTCTGCCAGCCCACCACCTCCTCCTGCTGCTGGCCGGGGCGACGCTCGAGGCGTCGGAAGTCGCGCTCGGCGTCGTGGAAGACCAGCAGAGTGGCCGACCAGATGCACCACCAGGCCGGCACCAGACCGCCCATGTAGCCATTCCCCCCCAGCAGCATGCGTCGGCGGCGGATGAAGTCGATGGCCAGGGCGATGATGCATCCCAGCACCAGCGGCCGCAGATGCCGCGGGCCCGTCGGGCGCGGAATCAGCAGGGCGACGATGGGTAACAGGACGGGCAGGACGAGATGCCACAGCAAGACGGGTTGCACGGTGCCATTCTGGATCAGTGACTCGAATTGGTCGTGGTTGTCGCGGATGAATTGGCGATATGAGGGAGCGGCCATGGAGGGGAATGGAACCGGAGGTTGGGGGAGGAAGAAGAAGAAGAAGAAGAAGAAGAACTGAAGGGAGAGGTCGTATTGAAGGAAGCCACGGTCGCATTTTATATATATAGTCGATCGTCATCCCCGGATCTGCAAAGGGAAAAAGCATGATGATCCATCGGGATCCCCAGACTGACTCCCGGTGTCGAAAGGATGAGGATGATCAGGACACTATCCAGTCTTCAAAACGAGTCCGGGGTAGTAGTTCAAGCCGATGCTGATCTAGTCTAAGTCTCCCCATCACAACGAGTAACTCCAACCAACAGGCCTATGCACTGCTTCCCCCGTATTAATCAACCCAACGTTATGCCTCTGTTAGTCTCATGGCTGATACATACATACATACATACATACAAAAAAGAATGGTCCGGTCATCCGCACCCGATGCGTATATTCCGCGGAGGTTATAGTCGGGCTCCTTCGATAGCATCGTACCATAGTGAATGTCACGATCATCCAAATGGATGTATAGGAAGTCACATGAGGCCGTGTCTTAGCGCGATTGCTCTCTCCTTCTCCTTCTCCCTCTGGCGTCGGAGCTGTCAACCACCACTATTCCCTACTACAAAACTATCCTCCCGACTCCCCCCCCCCCCCCATCCCAACAATCCCTCAATCAACCACCATCATGGGCTGGACCCCCCGAAAAAGACCCATCGACCAAGTCGACCTCACCGCCGACGATGTCCCCGCACCGCCCTCCAAGTCACCCCGCACCAGCCACGGACAACGGTTCGGCCAGGACACCTCCTTCGTGCCACTGAGCCACTCCTCCCAGGTGTATGCGGGGGATGACGGGGATGACGGGGATGACGAGGATGACGCGCAAGCGGCGGATGTGATCCCAGGTAGCCAGGACGCCAGCGATTCGGCAGACGGCTCTACCATGCACTATGGCGACCTGCAGACCAAGATCGTGGGCGTCCGGTACTACAGAGGCCACGCCACGCTGGGCGAGCACGTCCGGGTCAGGCGCGAGGCGACGAACCAGTATGACTCGAATGCGATCCGCGTGGATAATGTCATGGGCGCGCAGATTGGGCATATTCCAAGGACTATGGCGGCGAAGTTGGCTAAGTATATGGTAAGTCGTTCTGCTTCGACCTCGTGGTGGACTAATGTGTGTGTGTGTTTCTAAACTCGGGCTGTGTTTCTCTGTAGGATGACCGGTCCCTCACGGTGGAAGGCATCTTGACGGGCGTCATCGGCGCATATGACTGTCCCATTGTCTTGAAGCTGTTTGGCACGAGTAATATCGAAGCGCGGCAGGAGCTGAAGAGCAGAATGGAGTTCGATAAGCTGCCGCTGGGTGGCTTCCGGCAGACCGAGCGCGACGAGCGTAAACTGCAGAAGGAACGGGAGAAGGCCCGGAAGGAAGCGGCCAAGTTGGCTCGGTCTCTGGCCAAGGGCAAAGGCGCGCAGCTGCAGGCGGAGAACAAGTTCGGCTATGCCAACCTCTTCACCGGGGAAGGGCTCCATGAGGGTGAGGAGAGTCTTGCGGAACTGATTGACCAGAGCAGCTCTTTCAACCCCCGGGACATTGGCCAGGTCGCAGAGGAATTCGGTCTGAAGGAATCCGACCTGGAGAATATGCCTATGGCGGAGACCCCGGCGGCTCTGGCCACTGAGCTGCTTCCGTACCAGCGACAGGGCCTCGCCTGGATGATTGCCCAGGAGAACCCGCTTATGCCTCTGAATGGGGGCGCGGAGGTCGTCCAGCTCTGGAAGAGGAAGGACAACAAGTACACGAATATCGCGACCAACTATTCCATGTCTCAGGCGCCCCCTCTGGCGAGTGGTGGTATCTTGGCGGATGACATGGGACTGGGCAAGACCATCCAGGTCATCTCGTTGGTTCTGGCCAATTCCCAGCCGAAGACTCCGAAGTCCTCCAAGACCACATTGATTATAGCCCCGGTGGGGGTGATGAGCAACTGGAGAAACCAAGCGCGGGACCATACCCATAGCGATAAGGCTCCGAACGTGTTCATCTACCACGGCCCAGGGAAGAAGGCGGCGGGCAACCTGGATCAGTACGATGTGGTTGTCACGAGCTACGGTGCTCTAGCCATGGAGTACAATCCTACCGCTAAATCGCCCCCGAAAAAGGGTCTCTTTTCCATTCATTGGCGCCGCGTCGTTCTGGACGAAGGACATACAATCCGCAACCCACAGTCCAAGGGCGCTCTGGCAGCTTGTCACCTGCGGGCCGATTCGCGCTGGACGCTTACGGGAACGCCTATCGTGAACACCCTCAAGGACCTCTACTCCCAGATTCGCTTCTTGAGACTGTCTGGTGGCCTCGAAGATCTCGCCGTCTTCAACAGTGCTCTGATTCGGCCTCTCATGTCCGGCGATCCTGATGCCCGTTTGCTCCTTCAAGCTCTGATGGGGACCATCTGCTTGCGCCGCAGAAAGGACATGAATTTTGTGAACCTGCGCCTGCCTCCCCTGACGTCTCGCATCCTCCGCATCAAGTTCCACGCTCACGAGCAAGAAAAATACGACATGTTCCAGTATGTATTCTCAAATCACGTCGCTTTAATTCACATACTGACCGACGAACTCCAGGTCCGAGGCAAAGGGCATGCTTCTGGATTTTAAAAACAAGGACGACAAAACTAAGGAAAAGGGCGGCGCCACATACTCCCACCTTCTCGAGGTCATCCTGCGTCTGCGACAAGTCTGCAACCACTGGGCCCTCTGCAAGAACCGGATCGACAAACTCGCCGGCCTGCTCGAAAGCAACAAAGTCGTCCCACTCACCCCCGAAAACGTCAAAGCCCTCCAGGACATGTTGCAGATCCGGATCGAAAGCCAAGACACCTGTCCCATCTGCCTCGACAACCTGGACCAACCCGTCATCACCGCCTGCGCTCACGCGTTCGACCGCGAATGTATCGAGCAGGTCATCGAGCGTCAGCACAAATGTCCCATGTGTCGCGCCCACATCGAAGACACAACCACCCTAGTCACCCCGGCCGTCGAGATGGGCGAAAGCAGCGACAGCGACACCGTTGCCGCAGACCCCGACAACCCGAGCAGCAAGATCGAGGCGCTGATCAAGATCCTCACCGCGCAAGGCCAAGCACCCGGCACCAAAACCGTCGTCTTCAGCCAATGGACCTCCTTCCTCAACCTGATCGAACCGCACCTCCAGCGCCACGGCATCGGCTACGCCCGCATCGACGGCAAAATGTCCTCCACCAACCGCGACAACTCCACCCACCGCTTCTCCACCGACCCGTCCTGCAGCGTCCTCCTGGCCAGCCTGAGCGTCTGCAGCGTCGGCTTGAACCTCGTGGCTGCTAACCAGGCCATCCTCGCTGATAGCTGGTGGGCGCCCGCCATCGAGGACCAGGCTGTCGATCGCGTCTATCGACTTGGCCAGAAGCGTGAGACGACCGTCTGGCGCCTCGTTATGGAAGATAGTATTGAGGATCGGGTTATTGCTGTCCAGGAGAATAAGCGGAAGCTGATGCTGGAGGCGTTCCGCGAGACGAACACGAAGAAGAAGAAGCCTGATGATAGAGCGACCCGTGTTGCGGATTTAGAGAATCTGCTTATGTAGATGGGTTAGATTAGATGTCTTTGTCTTCTCCCTGTCAGTTGTTCTGCCACTCATTGTTCTACGTGCCTTCGGTGTGCTTTTGCATTGTGTTTCTCTCTACGTTTCTCACTTTCCACCGGGGAACACTACAGTGAGAGATAGAGGATTGACTCCATATCGGGATTCTTTTTCGTTTCTGTGTGACTATTAGTTCCTTTTGGTGACGATGGCAATACCTTCCGTCTCGGGATTCAGGAATCTAACTTTCTGATCCTAATCTAACACGGTTAGTACGCCTAATTTCGGTGTGCATATTTTCATATCTGTCTCAAATACCAGGTGTCATTGAGGTTCATTCATCTCTACTAGGTACTAGGTGTATGTTCCGATGTCATGTGATTGGATCAAAAGCCGGCCGGCCGGATTGATTCCACCCATCTATCTATCTGATGAAGTGACTCTTAGAAAGACGATTGAAATGAAATCCCAGATTCCTCGTTTTGAATTATTCAGGTTTCCCGAAAGAAAAAAAAAATAGAGAATGGATTTCTGGTTGTGTGCAGGATGTGAGAAGGAAGTAGTTCTCACCCTCATCCTCAATTCATAATCATAATCGTAATCATATCTTGGTCGTGCCCCATACTGCATGCAGAGCGGGGGGTCGTTTATTGATAGGATCAAACGGCTTGCCCGAAATATCAGCGATATGTGTTGTGTTGTGTGCAAGTGGGTGGTGAGGTGGTTCTCATGGACAAGAAAGAAGAATGAATTTTGTACTTGGGAAGATAAGGGAGGGAAGTATGTAGAGAGAAGGGCTCTTAGAAGAGAGGAAAGGAAAGAAAAGAATAAAAAAGCCCGAAAAGCTGAAAAGCCGAAAGTAGAAAAAAAAATTCTAAGCCACCAGGGCTGAATAGTTTTGCTTTTTCTTAAAAAAAAAAAAAAAAAAAAAAAAGAATGAAGACATAATGAGAATGGCCGAAAGTAATAGGAAGAAAGAAGATAAAGAAAAGAATAATAAGCCCATGGACCAAAGTCGATTGAAAGATTAAGAGCCACGGCCTCTGGGATCTATCATTGTGTTCTGCAGCGATTTTTGGCCCCTTCTTGGGATGAAGAAGGTACGGGTTCGGATTGCCCTCGTTGCTCTTCGGCGGTGGTGTTGGGTTGTGCGGATGCAGATGCGGGGGTAGCTGGACCGGATGGCTGTCCAGGGAGACCGTTGGAGACGCTTTGTAGAGACGGGTGGAATCCATGATGATTATGTGGGGATACGGGCTCGCTGTGGACGAGAGGGCGATGGAGGGTTGTGGATAGACCCGGGATTGGAATATACATGGGGTCGGAAGCCGGGGTCGATGGCTGCATGACGCTCATGTCCGGGGCCAGAGCAGGAGGACCAAAGTTGTGGACATTGGATGGGACGGTGGGTGGGACTGGGGGAGTTGGTGGTGGAGGGTGAGTATGCGGAGGCTGCGACTGGGGCGGCAACGTCTGCGGCTGGTACGGTGTCGCGTACTGCGTTGTTGAGATGTTCGGATAGGATTGAGCCATCGTCGCCCTTTGTCTTTCTATGATCACCTTTTGATAACGGTCTGGGTCGGTACGCTTAAGTCGCTCATCATCGAGTTGCTCCTGGGCTGCCTTTTTCTCTTCGTCGGTCAACTTGTCATTGTCGTCCTTTTGGAACGTCTCCGTGAGGGTGATCTTCCGAATCAACCTCTCAGGTAAGCATTCGTCCTCGCGGATAATCTTGTCTAGGACTTCGGGGTCTTTTCCAAGGAATTGCGTGATATCTTCCTGCGGCGTTTGCTTCGCTGGGAAGAGATATTCTCCGAGCGATTTTGTCGCCGAGCGCACCGGGTTTTTCTTATCGACGACGCGGAAAGCGAGTTGCGTCTTGAAGACGGTCTTGTTGTACATGATTTCTTCGAATGTACCGCCCGCGATGAACCGGTAGACAAAGACTGGTTTCTGCTGGCCCAGACGGTAGGCACGCCCGACAGCCTGCTCTTCCCAGACAGGACTGAATGTGAAATCGAAGATGACAACCCGGTTGGCGCCGAAGATATTGAGGCCGAGACCTCCTGCACGGGTCGAGATCAGATACACATTCTCCGTGGAATCACGGTTGAACCGCTTAGTGGCGGCCTGTCTCCCAGCGATCGGCGTGGCGCCATCCAGACGGCAGTATTTCCATCCAGACATTTTCAACATCTGCTCCACGTAGTCGAGGGTAGGTAAACTGTGAGAGAACACAAGCACTTTGTCTCCTGCGCGGATCGACTCAGCGATAATCCTGTCTAGAATCTGCGCTCGACACGACAGTGCAGGGGCATTCATGTCAGGGACGGCGGAAAAAAGTTGTTCTTGCTCGGGAACGATATTTGCGATATCCAGACCCAGCTGGCTAATGGGCTTGTCCCAGAGACTTGGCTCGATCCCTTCCAACGCCTTGTCCAGTTTGTGCGCATCGTTAGCTTTGCTAAGCAGCTTGTTCCTGAAGCATGCCGGGTGATTGCAGCATAATCCCAGAATGGCGATCCAAGACAGTAGCTGCACCTTGCTGACATCAGTTCGTCCTTGCAGGACCGAGTCCACATAAAGATTGTACGCCGCCTGCTGCACGCTTGTGAGGGGAACAGTGAGGACAAACTCGACTTTGGGAGGCAAGCTCCCCTCGAGAACAGAGATATCCGCGCGGTTGATCTTGGGGTCGAGGATAGACTTCAGGACCTGAAGCTTCACAAGAGACCGTCTCCGCTCAGTGTAATTGCTGTCGATATACAGCCCCTCCTCGATAGGCTCGACGAAGTTAGCTTTGAATGACGTGAATTCTCCCAGATATCCCTGAGCAATCCAGTTGACCATGGTAAAATAATCCACAAGATTGTTGGCGAGAGGGGAGCCCGTTAGAGCAATGCGGCTCTGGGAACGGAACTGCATGGCTGCTGCAGTGATTGCCGAGCTCGGGTTTTTCATCTTATGAGCCTCATCGGCAATGATGAGGTTAGCACCTTCCAGAAGCCATCGTTTCATGTTCTCATGGTCACTATCCGATAGAGGCTTGGGTCTTTTGCTGGTTTCTTTATTTAGTATCCATGTTCGAAACATGTCATAGCTAACAAGAAGCACCCCGCCCTCGTCGTTCCAGCGAGAAACGGTCTCCAGTCTCTCCTTAACCCAATCGGAACTTGTGACTTTGTTCACGGGCCCAATGGCTGAGTCTTTAGGGGTCCACATGAGAAACTCCTCGTACCAGTTCTCAATTAGTGACGACGGG
This sequence comes from Aspergillus heteromorphus CBS 117.55, assembly GCF_003184545.1. Classification (NCBI taxonomy): domain Eukaryota; kingdom Fungi; phylum Ascomycota; class Eurotiomycetes; order Eurotiales; family Aspergillaceae; genus Aspergillus; species Aspergillus heteromorphus. The sequence goes on from NW_020290436.1 coordinate 293,495, forward strand.
CAAAGAATGAGTGTCTGGGACCGATGGAGAGCTTTAGGGACCTGCCGTCTGATTGCCGGACTGTCCGAGGCAGCCGCATTCGCTATCGTCACCAGAAGAGAGATTCTTATAGGGATCAGCTAGGCGCCATGAGAATGAGGTTCATCTGGAACACTTACACTTGCATTGTTTTGCCCAAGCCCATTGTGTGAGCCAGTAAACAGCCCTGTCGCATGTCATCTTTTATCAGCTCTCGCCACATGAACTGGACGCCTGTCAGTTGATGGGGTTTGACGCGCTGTCCAATATGAGGGTCCAAGTAGATGACCGGATTGCCAAAGGTGACCGCCTGATGTGTGGCATCGGTGTTGCTAACCCCCATTTTCCCCAGTTTCCGTTCGAGCCTCTTCCTCAGCTTTTCTTGATGGGCGACTCGAAGCTGCGCACTTTCCTGGTTCATCTTGGCATCCTGGCTCTCTTTCACCTCCCTCTTCCGCTTCTTGTGGGGCGTATCGCCAACACCTGATTGTGCTTCTGATTCATCTCCCCACGTCTCCTTTTCCCAGGCACGATATGCAGACAAGCGTAAATGGAGGTTTCCGTTGAAATCAGGAAACCCTGCAATGTCATTTATCGCTTTCTTAACATCGTCTTTTGGGAAGCCCTTTCCGGTATAGTGGGCGCAGTTTACCCATGAGATGTATAGTGACGCCGTGCGCATGATCAACTGACTTTCAGAGGCTTCCATGTCATGCATTGAGTCTTTGCCTTTGATAATTCTCCTCAGAGCATTACGCGTAAGCTTTCCCAAGTCATCCTCATCATATCTAGGAATCTGTTTAGTCAAGTTTTTTCGCTCATCCTCTGGCAGGGCTATGATCAGCTTTGCCAACAGCCTGCGACGGTCAGGGCGCTCCTCCAATAGCCTCCAGGAAACCATCTTTAACTTGTCGACGTCATCGATCGCAGGCAGACTCGGCGCTCTGCCCTTCTCAGATGTTGGGAAATCCTCTCGCTTGACGACGGGTATTTCAACATATACTTGACGGCCGAGGTCGGGCCCGGGGGAAATTTCTCTAGACATTAGACCTTCAGACTGTGGCGTTCTAGGCTGTCGCGGGTTCAAAGGGGGAGTCTCTATCCTGTATTCATCCTCGTCATCGGGAGGAGGAGAGTCGGCGGTGAGGTCAATGCATTCCACTGGGTCGTCGTTGATCAGGGCAGGAGAGGGAGAGCTCGATTGCTGAAAAGGAAGAGCTCGACCTCTGGTATTCCGCCTCTTGCCAGAAGGGCTGATAATATCATCTTCACCCGACGATACGCTGGCCGTTGGACTTCCGTGTCTAACAGATTGACCAACGACATGGACAATCTCAGAGTCGTCAACAAAGTCATCCAGAGAATTCGTAGACGCAGCATCTGATTCTTCTGAGTCAAGCGACTCCCCTTCCTCGGCCACCGTGTCAGTTTTCTTGGGAGGCACAGGCCTTGCAGGGGCAGAAAATTTCGGGGGGCACTTCTCCTGTTCAAGAACCGAGACGCGCCACTTTTGCTTTTGGATGTTGGCCACGGTATTTTCCAAGCTTTGGCATTGGGTTTGCAACTCCTTTTTCGTATTGTATTCGCCCTCCCGGATTGCTTTGAGGAAAGCTCCCATTCGTCTGTTCAATAGGCTGATATCGCGCATGAGACCCTTGATCTGTTCATTGGTGCATTTGCCCTTCTTGGCTGCTAGCCAGATCCTTCGTGCCTTTGGTTCCTCTCTGATCTTTCCATTATCATGCCAGTTCTTCTCATATTCCGAAATGCAACTCTCAATGATCAAGTCGACTTCAGCAGGTGTAAGCGTCTTCTGCTTGGGCAATGGTGCTCGGCGTTCGTCCTCGATTTCCTGCCAGGTCTCCTCGTCATACTCTCCTTCATCTCCCGAGTCCCCATACAAGGGATACGCATCTTGATCATTTTGCTCGGCCGGGTATTTCTGCAAGAGGTAGGCAAAGGAGTCGGCATCCTTCTCGGTATCGGCAGTCTCGGATTTGACCAACTGCGGCCACTTATTCAACTCATCCTTAGTAACAGTGACCTTGCCATCTTTAACCGTATACAAGGTAAAAAGCTTGGGACCGCTAACATTCACGACCAGTGGTGTCTTGGAAGGTTTGGTTGTTTGCTTGGTCGACTGTCGGTAGGGAACTAGAGCCGATTGACTGGGGTTCAATACAACGGGCTTTTGCTTATAGAAATGAATGAGACTCTTATTCACAAACGAGCGTTGTGCATGAGGGAGCTTCGAGCCAGTAATAGTGAAAGTCGGGTCTTCTTCATCTGGATCAGAAGAATAGAACAGCTGAGAGGTGCTGAGTTCATCCGGTCCCATATACCACTCTTTATCTCGTTGTCTACCGGGTTGTTTTGGAGAAACCTCAATGTTCTGGTCTTCACTTGAGGTGATGAGATTTAATCTTCGTCTTTTATGACCCTGACTGTCCACAACAATATCTTCGCCTGGGCGAGTGCGTCTACCAGTGACTGAGGACGTAGAAAAGGTCCCTGCGCCAGAGTCTCCCGAGGGTCGTCGGGGACTAGGCGTGAGGCGGCCGTGACAAGCATCCTGGTGCGAAGCATCAGGATGGTTTACGTTTCCATTTGGTCCGAGGCCATCAGGGGTGACAGGGGTCTGCTCACTCTCACGGATGCTCAACGGTGGCTTGACTGGAGATCTCGCCTGAGGCATGGACGGGGTCAGAAGACGTGGACTGTGTGGGACTGCTCTTTGGGGTGTCGCAACTTGGCGTGAAGACGCATGGCAAGCTGGCGGGGAAGGCCGAGGGAGATGAACCGGAGTCGCCAGCGCTGACTGGCTGGGGGAACTCAGGTCATCCAGATGAGCGCCTGGATGGGATTTGAAGCCCTGGAACTTCGGCGACTTCCGTTGGAGGTATCTTATGGCCATGAGCATACAGCTACGATGACCGAGAGCTCTCAAGCCTAGATCATCCCGCAACGCCTCCTTGTCCACATCGTGCAAAAGCACCTCCCCCGTGATCATGTTATCCCGAATAGCCGCCTCGAAGGTGACGGAGTCCGGTCGGGGGGCGCGCGACGAAGACAGAGTCCATGGTGTCTGAGGATTCAGGCACAGGAACTGCACCACCTCGTCGACCGTCCAGTCAAGAGGATCGCCGCTCGATTGCATTTCAACTAGCCGAACTCATCGCGTTAGACTGTTCCGTCGGAGAGCACGGGGAGGGAATGACGTTTCATAAACTCACATGGAGCTGCAGGATCCGAAGTCATTCAAGCATCTAAGAGAACACTACTTTCCCAAGTACGGATATTGAAATGACGTGAAGAAAATGGCATTTTAGAGTATTTTTTCGGACTCGATAGCTCGGACAAGTGAGTACTCGGAGACGGCGGAAACGGGTCGATCCGGGGACAGAAGGAGGGGAGAGATCGAGGTGGGGGGGGGGGGGGACGCTACACCAAGCCAACGGACGAGAATGCCCTCCGAAGTCCCGTCAGAGACAGGCCTTGTACTGCCGAAACGTGGGGGATAAGAATGTTGGCCGCATCCACGCGAGATGAAGCGAGACCAACGCGTCGATAATTCAACAAATTCCGCCTTCGTTCTGCCGGCCTCCGGCGGCAAGGCAGGCGGTGTGCTGTCCCGCCGGATGCCTGGCCCGTGCCTGCCTTGCGGCCTGACAGCCTGACGTGGCAGTGACAGCCGGGCAGCCTCAGCAATCGGGAGACTGCCCTTACGCAGGCAGTAGTACGACTGGGGTGGTGAGAGATTCCAGCTACACAGTACATGAATAGACCCTCATATGTACGATGCATGTACGATGCATGTAAAATGCATGTAGGATGCATGTACGATGCAGGAGAGGTTCATTCTATTCTCTAATGACATCAAGCAGACATACTTCATTCAAGTCTTTCATATACCTCTCCAGGTGTCTCACTCTCTCGGATATCAACTAATACTAGTACTTATTAATTTTACCTAGTAAAATGCAATCCGATACCTACAAAGATACTACCACCAGCAGCGGTCGGGACCAACGGATTGTTTCTTGGCACCCAACCTTATCGCAACACCCTACTATAATACTATGTATATAGTATGAGTCTACAACACCCTACATAGTGGTAACCCGGCTTTGAAGATACATGATTACAACCCGTTATTAATTATTAACTATTAGACATTGAAACATCAGTCCAATAGAACCCTCTCTTCCCGGAACGCCAGAACAGTACAACAATAGAACAAAAGAAAGAAACGATCAGAAACAACGACAAGAAAGATGTGAGGCCCCGCCGAGGCCGCCGTCAAACAAAACTAATCAAGCAGGAAGACAAGAAAGGAGTAAAAAACCAAAGAAAGACAAGATTATGACTCGCATTGCGAGTCATCGATCCACTCCTTCCAGATGACCTGGAAAGCAGCCTCCTCCTCCTCCTCCGCCGCTTCCTCCTCGCGCCCCAGGTCCGCGGCCTCCATCCCGGTCAGATCTGAGGCGTTGATGAAGGATGGGAGATGCCAATTCAGATCGACCGGGACGTCACCGTGGACCTGGGAGTCACGGCTCTCGTACCCGCTGTCGCTCTCGTTGGCCGAGAGCAGGCCCATGGCACTTTGTGCCGTCTTGGCCAGGCGTCTCGCCTGCTTGAGCGGCTGGAAGTCAGGGAGTCATCAGGTGTAGATCGCTGGACTCTGGTGGGCCATTTGGGGTTCAGTGAATATCCAGTGAATGCGGCTTTGCACAGCGCCTGGCTTCTCAGAGCATTATGCTGGTATTCTGGATGAACTAAGAGAATCCAGCATGGGGATGTTAACAAGCAGACAGCCAAAACGTGGGAAAGGAGAATTTATGAACGAAAAGACTGTATGACTGTACTCCGTACTGGAAGCCAACACAGCTAGCATGAATAGCAGGCTCAATTGGGCAAATAGGACTAGAGCCGGTACGGGATGTAGCTATTTGCTAATTGCCTACTAGTACTTCATATATAGTTGCGCCAAGAGTAAAACAAAGGGTGTTGTTGCAGATAGCATCTTCGACATGTATTTTACTAGAGGAAGACTGTAGGCTATTTGCAACGTACCCTCGTTGCTATCTGCGCCCGCAGAGGTGAATCCTGCAATTCCAAAATTCAAATTGTTGATTTCTGGCTGGTACATTGGTGTACTGCTGGAGACTTACCTGCTCCCCTTCCTGTATTTCAAAGTGACTGTCAAATTCGTCTTTTGAACCGTGGAACTGGCTGTGCGCGTTGGTGTCATTGGTAGATCATCGAGACCAACCAATCCATAGCTTCATACTACCTCCGATTACATACCAAATCTCCTACCCGAGAGCAGCATGCAAACTGCAAAGGAAAAGTGGTACTTAACGTATATTCCTTGGGGTAGCGGAGTGTGAGGATTGGCAAATTGTTTCAATGTAAGTGTCCAATCAATTGTAAATGGGAATTGGGTTGCCGGCATCTCAAGGGATATTCAGCGAGTCAGTATCGCCGTAAACAGATAATGTCTCTTCTAGTCAGACACGACTTGGGACTTGGGGCTAACGGTTAGAGTATAGATCCATGAAAATCTTGCAAGCAGCTATGATCTTCTCATCGCCTGTCCCTATTCATGTCTTCCCCGAAGAATCGACAGTGATCGGCAAAATGCTGTATAATCAAGATGCGCCTTCAGGTATACCTGTGGATTGTAGCCAGCGCTGAGTCGACAAAAGACCACTGCGACAAAATGGGAACTTCCCAACCCCTCTGCAGACATTGATCGCTGCGTATACTATGAATACCTATCAGATAAAATAACACTTTGATGGAGAAACCCGCGCTAGGGCTCGTGCCTCCGAACGTCCTCTCCTCTCCCTTGTCAGCCCTGCGGCGCTTCAATAAACCCCCAAGCAGTCAGCCCAGCCACACAGCTCTACCCTGACTGCACTATTCCGGGGATCGGAGTTCTCCGTACATATTCTGCGTCTGTGTGGGAGTTGTGAAACCATAATGATCCTCCCTTCGCTAATGCCGAATCCCCGACGCCACAAGCGTTGAGACTCAACTCAGCCCAACGGTCGCCTACCGGGAACCGACAGATGATCGGCTGATTATACTTGCTTGCACGAAGAGACCCGACAAAGAGGCGAAGTCCGGCTAATAGTGGACTGGACTTCCGTTCATGGCAGCGACGGCGGTGTCGACGAGTCATTCATTCAATACACGAAGACTTTGGAACCTCCTCATAACCGCGAGACCAAGAAATCCTTCTTTTTTTTTGGTGGTGGCGAGAGAAAGTCGATGAGCAGTACAGACAGCGAAGGAACTATTGAAATTTTAGAGTTACCAGCGATCTCCGTCCAGGCTAGAATCGTCAAAGGGGGTATTTTTAGCTTCCGATTACCTAAGGGAAACGCGACTAGTTAGTAAGTAGTTAGAAAGATGGAGTAGTGGGTCCGGGGGTTGGACTTGAAGGCTTTGATGGGATGATGTTTCTGATTGCGACTGAGTATCGAAGTATGCTTTTACTTCCTGCAGCTGCTGGGCACAGTGCCGTAGACAATGAAACACCATCAGGACTGGATTGCTTTCAGCTGAGGTTGCCAAGAAATGTCCCCGCGCAAGCGACCGTGTCAGAAGTTGAAAACCATCCGGGGCTGTGTGTGGTCTGTTGGTCGGCATTCCAATAAATTATTGACTTGGGATTGGAACTGTACGGTACACACGATCGACCACTTTTGTGGTATCTGGGCCATTGCGGTGATGCCATGTCTCGGTGCAAGCGGAAAAGAGTTGACAGGGGTGGTGGACATGGGGGAACGTTGGCTCGGTTCCTGCATCCTGGGCGTGTGTACTACTTTGTAGAAATGGTGATCCTGCCGCAGAAGCTGAGCCGTGTCGAGTTTCGTATGGACCCTCGACCTTGAACCCTTGCTGTGTACTCGTACAATGAATGGATTGATCACCCCTACGGAGGTCTAACCAGTCCAAAGGAATGAGTGACATTGTCCATTAGATCGAGCACTTCGTCCTGTACTCAGTACTAGGTAGATACCTAAAACAGCCAGTCTTCATCTCCCGAATGAATAGCAGCGCCTCCGGTTTCACCAACGGGAGAGAATTCGACTCGTGCGGTGCCACGAAGGCCTGGACGGGCAGGGGGGCGAATGAACGCGCGGTACGCGATGGGGCGGAAGCACCCGTCTGACGTTTTGGCCCGCGCCACGCGGGCCAACTCCTGAAACAGAAGGAACCCGGAGCAAACAGGAGGCCTGGACCGCCGCGGCAATTGGCCAGGCGCGCTCAATCTGCGGCCCGCCAAGCCGTTCGTGGCTGCGCGCCATCGCCATTGGCTCGGCCTGGTGGTGAGGGAAAGGAAGAGAAAAAGAAGGAAAAAAATAGCAGTCTGACGCGTATTTATCCTGTACCAAGTCGGGGGAGTCAAAGTGGCTGTACCCTCACCGCATTCTCCGCTGAGTAGCCCATAGTCCTGTGTTCTGCCAGGGAAAAAAAGTCGTTCGAAACTCTGTTTTATGGGGACCCAGCAGGTATCTGCCACTCGGCGGGATTTTTGACGTATGGCGGAGCTGCTGCGCGGATTATTAAGACTGGCTTCGTATCCTCCCTGACGCACCGTCCGCTGCGTCGCTTCGATCGATCTTCGTCTCCTCAGGGTTTTAATCGGCTGGTCTCTCCTTAGTCTTTAGTCCTGCGTTGATCCACCCATCCTTCGTTGCTCGATCGATCCTCCCACTCTCGTTCTCCGGAGGCAGGCCCTTCTTTTTCTTTCAATCCCCGGACGACCATCGACCTTCTCTGGAACCAGCATCTCTCATCTCTCGCCTGTAAACAAAACCATGGCTGAGGAATCGAGTCACGAGCACGACAACCTGGCCCCCCTCATGGACGAGGAACCCCCGATGGTGCCTCCCACCATCGAGAAGGAGCCGCCGCGAGGACGCCTGACGCCCCGCCCCAGCTTTCTAGAAAACCTGGCCAACTCGCGAGACACCCAATTCCACCTGGACCGACGCAATTCCAGCGAAATCAACCGATATTTCGTATGTCAGCCCCCGTCCGATATCACCTGGAGGTGCATGACATGGACTGACGGGTGTGGAATGTGTAGCATGGCCCGCGAGACCTCGACAGGCACTCCAAATGGCCCATCTTCCTGCGTATGCACGGCAGTATCATGCCGAAAATGATCCTTCCCCTGGGCTTTGTCGCAATCTGGGCTACTTTAATCACCTGCATTTCAAAATGGGTGCATAACAGTAGGTCCTCCATCTAATAGTAGGTGACGGAGCTTCGCTAACCCAGCGCCCTTCTCGCCATCAGTCGGCATCAACGATATCCTGCTCACTGTCACTGGCTTCGTGGTCAGTTTGGCACTGTCCTTCCGCAGTTCGACCGCTTACGAGAGGTAATCCATAATCAACCGTGCAAGCTTCGATGGCGACATGGCACACACTAACAGATAGTATCACAGATGGGGAGAAGGACGCAAGTACTGGGCACTGCTGAACCAAACAGCCCGCAACCTCGCGCGTACATTCTGGGTCAGCACTGCAGAGCGGGAAGGAGAGCTCGGAAAAGACGACCTGCTGGCAAAACTGTACGCCTCGATGCTACCGAAACCCGGTTCACGATTGAGTATACTAACTAATCTAGGACGGCAATCAACCTGATCCTCGGTTTTGCGGTCTCCCTCAAGCACAAACTACGATTTGAACCGGACGTCGGCTACGAAGACCTCGCCGGTCTGGTCGGATACCTCGATACGTTTGCCAAAGAAGCCCACGATCGCCAGGTCGTTCGTCCTCCCCCCCATACGCCGTGGAAGAGCTTTGGCGAGTACCTCGGTATCTCATTCGCCGAATCGAACCCGCGAAAGCTCATCAAGCGCACCAAGAAGCCGTTGGGTCACCTCCCCCTGGAGATCCTCAACCACCTCTCCGCATATGTCGATCGGTGTATCGCAAACGGCACCCTCAGCGTCAGTCTTCACCAAAGTCAAGCGAGTAGGTACCGCCTATCCCGAGACTCAAATACACTCACTAACCCCTGAGCAGTCACCGGAATTGCCACCCTCAACGAAATCCTCACCGGCACCGAGCGTGTCCTCGACACTCCTCTCCCCGCCGCCTACAGTATCTCCATCGCCCAGATCGCCTGGATCTACGTCCTGGTGCTGCCCTTCCAGCTCTACGACTTCCTGCACTGGGTGACCATCCCGGGTTCAATCGGTAAGCCAAATGCTCCCCTGATCCAGACCCAACTCCAAAATCTACATCCAGAAAGAAAAGTCCATTAATCTAACCCATCTCCAGTCGCCGCCTACATCATCCTCGGCCTTGCCTTCATCGGCAGCGAAATCGAAAACCCCTTCGGCCACGACGTCAACGACCTGCCCCTGGACACCTACTGCCGCCAGATTGCCGTGGAACTGGACATCATTACCGCCATGCCCGCGCCCAAGCTGGACGACTTCGGCACCCGCGACGACAACTATGTCCTGTACCCCCTCAGCACGTCCGGCTACCCGGAATGGAAGGACCGCAGTGTCGAGGAGATCCGCGCCGCGCTGAGATCCAAGGTCATCGCAAACCACAACCCGCCTGTGGCTATGGCGGCCATGTCCGATGCGGCGACAGTGGTTGGGAGCGCGAGCAGTAAGCAGTCTGTTTAGACTCTGGAATGACCCAGCAAGGAAAAAAGGAATGAAAGAGAAGGAAAGGGAAAAAGCATGTCGGGAGGAAAAGCAATGCAATACCATGGAAAACAGGACGGGAATGATATTATTGGGTGGTGTCACTATATGGAAATTGGGCGTCCACTGCTAAGTTGAGCACGCGAGTTCGGTGTTATGATTGTTTGTTTGTCGTATAAAAAGGGTTCTTTTCTTTTCTTGGACGCTGGTTTGTCGGGTGTCGGGTCTGGTGCATTCTTTTACTGTGAATATTTGGGTCTGTGGATTGATATGTCGGTGGAGAAGCTTTGGTAGCGGAGGGGTATATCTGCAGTGATGCCATGTTGCATGCACATACAATCTAGACCATTGATGGCTAGATCCTGGATATCTCTAGATCTCGTCGCAAGGATGTGTCTTCTTTCTGTTTCTGTTTCTGTTTCTGTTTCCGTTCCCGTGTTCGATGCGGTCCTGGCCTTTCCACTATTCCGCCGTGGCTCGTATGTGGAATGGAAGCACGAGCCATCTCTCTGGATAGTCTGTCTGCACGGTTACCCGGCCGGACCCTGGTAGTAGTTACGTACTTATATAGCGCGATCGCGATCACCGCAGAAGCCGTTCCGTTTCCCTGACGCGAGGATGGGATGATGTGACGATACTCGACTGCAGATCTCCAAACCCGGACGGAGACTTACTCTGCATCTCACATCATTTCCCCCCTGCAGCAGGCCGACCACATCCGCATCGCCGATGCATCCAACCCCAACCCGCAATCCAATATCCATCTCTCCACCAAAACCCAATCAAAATAGATATCTCAAGCAACTCTCACCCAATCCCATCCCACCTACGCCACAAACAAATCCCCCCCAGACCCCTGCACCAAAGCGCCGAGATAATTCCCCTTCGCGCAAACCCTCCACGCCACATTCCCCGCCGCCGACGAGTCCCCGCCACCCGTACCCCCTCCGATCCAGGAACTCAGCGCGGCCACGACGGCGGAGGCGTCGTCGCGGGGAACGCGGACCCAGATGGTTTTGTCTGCTGTTGCTGTTGCTGTTGATTTCGATTTCGGGTCTGATACTTCGGGGGATGAGGAGATTTTGAGAATGTCGATGGGGATGGAGGTGCCGGTTAGGCCGAGGAATTGGGTGAGGGCGGCGGAGAGGTAGGTTCGTGCTGTGAGGGGGTCGAGGGGGGTGGTGGATGTGGATGTTGAGGAGGTTGAGGAGAAGGGAGTTGGTTGGGGGGTGCTGGGTTGTGGGTTTTGTTAGTTGGGTTTGTGGCTGGGATTGTTGGGGGGAGACGTACAGTTGGAGTTTGAGATAGGTCCATGGGGGATTGCGCGCGGTGAAGTGGATGGTTTTGGGTGTTGAGGATGATGACGATGGGGATTTGCGTTTCGTGGCTGCTGTTGCTGCTGTTGGTTCGGGGAGAGGGGGTGACATTGTGGTTGTTGGGTGGCAGTTGAAATTGCGATTGATCGCGGAGAAGGATTAGCTCGCTATTTATGACAGTTGGTTGTTATGCGACGCGATGTAATGCGATGCAATGCGATGCGATGCGAAAGTTGAAGCTGCGGGATGGATGCTGATTCGGAAAAGAAAACGGGCGGCAGTCGGTCGGTCGGTCGGTCGGGAAGATCCCCGTGATGTCACGTCACGTTTCGCCGCAGAACCAACCGATGTTTACCTCCCATCCAAGCAGCACATCTATCTTTTCGTGAGCTATTTCTGTACCAATGCTTCCTCTAGCCTTCGATGCGCATGTTCCAGGAATTCATCCTCGCTTTGTGATCCAATATCCAGGTCGGTAATGGCGAGGGTCTTCTCCCGAGACTTCAGGCCGCGGATGACTTCGACGTTGGATTTGGGGACTTGGAAGACCTGGAGCAAGTCACCGCTGTGTCTTTATAGTACATGGAATGGACTGGAGTATAGGCAGTGGGGACTGGACTCACCTGCGCCAAAACGCGGGATACGGCGGCATTCGCCTCGCCCTTTCGCGGCACGGCGGCGACGCAAACGTCCACGCGGTCGGCTCCTATGGCGAGTATGCCTTCGCGGTTACTGGAGGCGTTGGGCTTGACATGGCAGGAGATCTGAAGGCTGTACCGCTTGGGGTGCATGGCGGGGTTGTTTCGCGATTTGGTGGTCACGGTCTGGATTAGACGGAGGAGGGGGGAGGGACTGGACATGGTTGGTAATGTGGGGAGTGGTTTGATGGCACGTGTGGATGTTATGAAGACTGGAGTGTTTGTACCCTGGGCTTAATGGAGGTTGTTGGAGATTTGAGGGAGGTTTGGAGGTGTAGCAGAACCATATTATGGGATGGCCACCAACCGAGCTCGGAATTCACAGCGACAGCCAATGTCCCTGATAGTTTTTTTTTACAAATGTGATGGCTAGAAATTATAGCAGGCAAAATGAGATTATGTGTGACAGGGGAAATGCGGATCTAGAGTAAACCAGCATGATTTGACCGTTGCAGGGATGATGTGTAAGCTAACACAACTTATGTTGTACAGTCAAAGACCCCCCACTGAAGAATGTTTGACGCTTCTTAAAAGACAGATGACCATTTGGCATACCTCAATCTGTCATAAAACCGACAACTACCCAACACTGCAAGAACCCACGTTTGGTGAAAATCGAATTTCTCTGGGACCATGGCGTATCCCATCAGCGACATGACACAAACAAATCCAGGATCAATCGGAATAGCCCGACCTCTGCAGGTCGATATCTATCATCCCTGTCCATATCGCTTCAACGTTTCAGATGCGATTAGTATACACAGACAATAATCAGACAAAACACCACCTCCCTCCCTTGACAGGGATCGACTCGGACTCCCCAGTCCCATCAATGAAACAAATCCGCAGCGCCAGGCCGATCGACTTCATCGTATATCAAATCCCATCGCCCATCCCCCTGCTATCTAGCATTACACCATACCGCACCACATTATGATCCCCCAGTACTCCGTACTATTGCCTACTATACACAGTAGAGCAACGGTGATCTTTTTTTTTTTTTTTTTCCCACGATGACCCAGCGGGTAGCAGACAGCTTGAGCTTGGCCCGATAGCTAACTAGTACCTTAGTGATTCTACTTCAATACTACTTCTACCCGATACCCGAAAGATAAAAACGGGGCCCCGTTCACCAGGGACCCAAATTTGGGATCAGAGACCGCATTAGGCAAGAGTACATACATAAGCAAACCCCGGTTGGGGGGAGGATTTCATGGCACTGGCACTGGCAATGGTGAGTGAGTAGGACCTGGTATGTAGGTGGTATCTAGGTAGGTTTTGCGCTCGGGCTGACGGAAGTGGCTGTTGACGCTTAACCAGGCTATATTATTGTATGATATTCCTGCACGCTGCGGGTGTGGTGCTTGGTGTGTTGGGGTGGCGAGGGGATCGGCGAGCTTATTTCGTATTCCCCTGAGAGTTCCCGCAGGGGTCAGGGACAGCTTTTAAAAGACTACTACTACTCAGTGCTATGTATGTGCTATTTTGATCGATTGCGCTAGGTTTTATATCTGTTTTACTTGCCATGGTAGCTGATGCTCGGTCTGGGACCGAGTCTAGGCGCGAAGCTGAAACAACAGGGTGCTTCATGAACGGTGGACCGGCTGGCATTTGATCTACGTCACACGAATCAATCGCCACTGCCGAAAACAAAAAGGAACCTTTCTTTCCGATGCTAACATCGGGAAAGGTTGGCTATACTCTATAGCTCTGCAAGTTCTGCTTTGGACCCTTTTATTGAAGGTTCGACCCATTTATCGGTGACAAGGACGATCCGATGACAATCGGATAGAGACTTGGGTGCAGATGCCGACTGCAAGACAGCACGATAGCAATTTCGCATTCCCAGGATGGAGGATCTGCACTGAAGGCTGGAAACTGAAGCGCCATTGGGGATTTAACTTTGCGGCTAGTCCTATTGATGGACCCACGAGCCAGGCGCCGTCCGAATGGGAGCGCAACGGCTAATCGACAGGACTATTGCCGGACGGTTGGAAGGAAGGCAAAAGGCTATTCTATTGATCCTCCCCCAGGTACCAAAGGAAGATATCGGAAATATTCGAAGAGCAGAGAAGCCCAGTAGGCCGGATCAGAAGGCGCCGCATATTCGCCCCGGGGGCTCTCCGTGGTTCAAATGCTGAACCATGGGTCGAAGCAGAGAGACATGGCGCCTAGATCCGAATGCAGTCGATCATATCAGTTTCCGGAGGGCGGATTCAGTCCATGGTCGAAATGTGATGGGCCGATGGCAAAATGATCGGATCCATCAAAAACGGGCTACAATGGGCACCCTGGCCAGCACTGGTGTCACCGATTAGCAAGGATCACCATTGGTGTGAACCAGATGTCTTTTGCTTTTTGAATTCCGGGCCCATGCCGGACAGAAGGACTCTCTGCTGTAGCCTGTGCGATCATGCGATGATCGCCACTATTTATGGTGTATCATCCGTTTCCCGGTCCCTTACTCAATAGGGAATCCCCGCTTTAGCTGATTCAGGAAGGGTGGATATTATCTCTTGGTAAAGCGATGATTTCTTCTGCAGAAACAATTCTCGTGTTCAACGCCATGTCTGGAAGACTGATCAGCCCATTGGGTGACCGAGAACGTGGGTGTTTTGAAGGAATGGGGTTCGAATCTAGCTCAATGGTACAAGAAGATCACATCAGCATCTCAAGGCGATCCGATGATCCCACAGGAATAGGAATGTGCAAATACCAACTCGGGCTGTTACTGCGCACGACTCGTTTCCACCTATACTCCATGTTATTGTTGTGAAGCACGGAGGCACGTTCGTTGCTTGCACCGTGCTTCCTCGAGAAGTCCGGATGGTTCCGGCGCATCATCCCGCGACCGTCCTGATAATTATACTCTTGGTGTTCCTGGGACAAGCAATGCGCACAGTACCCATCACCCCCAAGGATGGGGCCGCTTCTGACTCGTGGTCAATGGCCATCATACTGGGGCCTATTTCAGGCAGCACATCTCCCCCCCGGTGCAGGCTGGAGTCTGGACGGCTTCCCGTAAGGCTGTTACCACCCCGAATAAGCATGCCGGCATTTCAATGCGTCTGTACTCGGTGCATCGGTTCTGATTGATGTCGAGGGATCTAAAGAATTCTGGGTAGTAGATAGACTAGGCACCTTGCCATTGTCTCAAAAAGTCCCAAGTGCGACCCAAGTAGATATCCAGTGCCAAACGCCAAAGAAAGGAAGATGGGGGTGGAAGGAGTGGAAGGAGTGGAAGGATGAAAGGTGGAAAGGTGGACTGCCGGGCCAGTGCGGGGCAATCCGAGATGGGCTTAGTGCGAGTGGGGGCCACGAGGGAGGCAGATTGATTATTGATGGATTGTATCGACTCCCGTGCGCGCCTTTTCTCTTTCTCTCTTCCCTTTTCCTGTTGGTAGTTATCTAGACTACACACAGCTTTCCCTCTCTACTACTATCTACTTCTCCTGGCTAGAACAACCATCTGGAATCTAAGCAAAGGGGATCGATCGATGAACAAAATGAGAGTGCCCTCGAACCCATGGATCATGGATCTGAATCCTTCTCCCGGGTCTCCGGCTTGGCCCCCGTCGCCTCCCTCCCCTCCCCGCCTCCCGAGCTCTTCAATCTATCCTTTCCCTCCATTGACCCGAATGGGAGCCTCAACCCAGGACTCCCCCTTACCCGCAATTTTCAGACGGCCCTGATCCAGGCGGGCAATTCGGCTCCTGAGCCAAAGTGACATGCCCGCCACCCAGTGGCTCAAGATTCCCAGATCGTCCGTCTCCCTGGCATGTGGAGCTGGCTCCAGACCGTGAACGACGGGTCGTTGGATCTGCCTATCACTCTCCTCTCCTGGGCATGGATGCCCGGCTCGCCTCGGTTTTGGCTCCTCCCCTCGCCATTTGGATTGGCCTGACTTTGCCCACAGTGGAGGTCCCCTGCCAGTCTAATTGGAGGGGCTCTCTCCCGTGCGGCCAGGAGACTGAATCTGAAATTGCAACAGGCTTGGAGACACCATTAAAGTCAAAAAATGACAAAAGGCAAACAAGCCCATGCAGTCCATGGTTAGCGGGAGAGCCACTGGCCAGTCCATTAATGTCGCAGCTCTTTTCCAGCCCCAAGTGGGGGCCTCTCCATCGTGGACGCTGGTATATCATCTCCCCCGGCTCCCCTCGTCGTTGGTGCTGTCAGTCAGTCAGAATCTGTCAATGGCTAGCGCATCCAGCTTGGCTGCAACCACCCTCGCTTGACCTTTCCCCCAGATTGCCCATTTTATGATGGCTAATGCGACCGTCGGCTACTTGACCGGGGTTCCTATTGGTTGTGCTTGACTTCAATTGGACTCTCGCGTAAGAACACCAGCCCTGCTACGCTCCTTCGACCATCGCCTATAGTTACCGCCCCGCCCGTCTGTTCTCTACCTGTACCTTACCTCTTGACACCGCCACTATGCAACTTCCACCCGCCAGTGTCCTGGCGACATGGCCCACACCCAACTATGTCGACCCTGTGACCCGCGGAAATGCCGTCCTCATCGTGAACGTCACCCTCCTTAGTCTGGCATTTATCGTGACTGTCCTTCGCCTATACACGCGTTTTCGAATCACGTGCACTCCCGGTCTGGATGACTTCCTGATCGTTTGCGCCCTGGTATGTTACAAAGACCATGTACACTTGCTTCGTGGGATCCCCTCTAATATGGTCTAGATTTTTGCCATCGGGATGTGTGTTGTCACGTCCATGGCGACTATCAACTGGGGCTGGACTCGACACATATGGGATGTGCCTTTGACCTGGCTACCAAATGTCAGCAAGTACAATCTTGCCTTCCAGCTCTGCTTCTCGATATGCTCCTCGATCACGAAGCTCTCGGTTTTATGGTTCTGCAAGCGCCTTGTCGGAACCGGGAGCAAAGGTCTCTACTGGGGTTACAACATTGTTCTGATCATCGCTATGGTCATTGTGCTCATATGCTGTCTTCTTTTCGTGTTCATTAGTATTTTCCAGTGCACGTGAGTTTTCCCAACTTCTGAATGAGGTAATGCGGGCTGACCACGTCTTCTGCCAGGCCTATACATGCATTCTGGGACCTGGACCCTCAGTACCCTCATACCTGTCTCAATGATGGCGCTGCTGTGTTCTCAGCCAGTGTTGTCAATGTATTCACCGATTTTCTTTCGACTGTGGTCCCAATGCCCTTGATTTGGAACTTGAAACTGCCTGTTCGCCAGCGGATCGCCGTTATTTCGATCTTTGCTTTGGGAATTCTGGTCAACGTCGCAGGCTCTGTCCGAACGGTCTATGTGTGGAAGAGTATGATCGCTTCGTATGACGCTACTTGGGAGGGCTGGCCAATTCTCTTGGCCGCCTCCATTGAGATCAGTTTGGGACTGGTATGTGGATTGGCGTGATTGAACTCAAACCCTTGCTGACCGCAGCTAGATCTGCGCTTCTGCGCCCGCATTGAGGCCTCTCGTTGCGTTCTTCCTGCCCCGTCTGCTCCGGACGACTCGCCGCTACTCGTCGGCATATGGCCCGAGGTCTCGGGACCAGAAGCTGTGGACCTCGACTGGGCCGTCAAAGCAGTCCAATTTCAAGGCCGAGGATCGGATGTATGACTGCGAAGGACTCACCAACCAAGACCGTTTGGAGGTCATGCGCACCGTTGAGATGGAAACATTCTCCGAATCCAGAAGGCCGAGCAATGTCGCCGGGAACGTCTCTAATGTTGTGTCGAACCACGCGCGCGTTGCAACACCCACGCATAACATCGACCTCAAAAACCACGGGGTGGTTTACACGTCGCCCGGTAGCGACGCGTCCTCTACGTCACTCACACGCGAGGCGAATGTGGGACCCTCATATCACGACCACAGGAATTTCATCTAGGATCTCGCTCTCTGTTCCCGTCACTCCTTCCCTGTCACTTTCTTTACTCTTCTATTCTGCACAGAATAGAAAGCCAACTAATGATGATTCATGTATATCCCTAAACCTGTATACTTAACGATCCTACGCCAGCATGTACCTGTACGGATAAGGCATTCTCTGGAATATGTACCTATACACCACCCACTACTAATGCCATGTTCTTTTCATCTACCAAGCCCACTTCCGCGTCCACGGTATCCGTAGATAGAGCCCCGACCCTCAAGATCGAGCGCCGACCAACTCCTTCCGATCGTGAACGAGTGGGTCTCGGGATCTGCTCTGGCCCTCTGGGCTCCACGGTCGGGGCTTGACTCCACACCGCGAAGCGACTAGCGCTCAGCTCGTATGCCAGTATGGCCTGATGCTGGGTCCCGCCATCGTACTAAATATCTTGATGCCTGACATGCATATGAATTATCAATCAATAATCTATCTCAAATTCCCAGTCTTCCTCGGGGCTAGTTACTTCAAACGCGGCTCGCCCGCCTAACTCGTCCAATTCCATCTTTGCATTGCCGATCGTTTGTCTGCGATAAATGCTTCGCAGGAGAGAAAGGGGGTGCTGGAAGGAAGATACGGGGTAGATACCCCATGTAGGCTGTTATTAATAGGGCACCCCTGGTTGAACTTAGTTGGAACCGCTTATGCAGCCGACGAGGGAACTAGGGATTAATAAATATAAATAAGTAAGCCTTGGAGTTGGAGCATGTGAAGGACTCCGTCATTTCTATCTATCTATATTCTAGTCTATGGAGATTGAAGATTGGAGACTACGTAGTATCTAGGTATCGGAGGAATTGTGTCCTTACCTAGTCTCCGTCCCTTTCCCCCTCCCCCTGGGCCCCTGCATATATCCCGGTTTACTAGCTGGTAGTTAGGGCTATTGGGCGCGGAACCACCTACTCAAGTAAGTCCTAAGTAGATAGTTTAGGGCCATAGCCTAGATGCCCTGCTGCTAAGTCCGTGGTCTAGATATAAGCTTGAAAAAAAAAATAACACGGCATGGAATCCGCTTTCCAAGTTTTCCACACGAGAGGGACGTTAAATGCTTATCCGGTTGGGGATGATCTTACGTACTGTCGTCGTACCAGGCTTCTCCAATTTCATTTATGCTATCTACTATAAGTATAATGTATATTGTGTCCCGTATCGGCAATCTAGAGACACGGTGGTTACTGTTTAGTGCCTAGTGCTATCTATCTAACTGTGTAAGTAGGCGTAGATGCAGACGCAGACGAGGACGGAGATTAAGACGTCCTGTTGTGTCTGTGCGTTGTTTCAAGTTATGGATGTGAATGTTGGTTTGGATTTGGAGTCACTATCTGTCTATCTATCTATCGATTCTACATAGTAAGTAAGTACATAGCACGGTCTTTACCGTAGGTAGATGATGGTGTGTCCGGCCAGTTGGGTTTCAAATCCATACTTAGAATCACTTATAGAGTTACGATAGGGTTTTAAGACCCATTAATTAGGGTGACTGTGTATGCGGATGATGCATTGGCGCATTATTGTTGTCGACCTTGGGAGGGGGTTAAGCTGGTTGGTTGGCTGGCTACTTAACTGCAGGATTGATGTCCTGGTTTGTCTCGGTATATGACTGCTGTTATTTACTTGGATGTTGCAAAGGTTCTTTGATGTTCAGGGCAGAACCCTGACTTTCGATGTCATTGGTGCAGTTGATCGATCTTCTGATCTTCTTCGCATGCATGCGGAGATTCATATAAAGAATAAAAAATAATAAAAGTGTTGATCGCTGCTGGGTTGTTTTGGTCGATGCGATCGTCGATATTCATGTCATAGAATAATTTTGCTTTTGGATACATATATATATATCATCTTGCTCATCAATTGGGAATGGCACTCTTCATGTTGCTGAAGGATGTATTTAAATCAGCGTTTTTGCGCGCAGGCCGTCACACTTAGGTGGTAAAAATGTTTATTGTTCTGTGGTGGAGGTACGATGCTTCCATATTGTTATTTATTTATCTAGTTATTGACATATATCTTCAAATTTGGCCATGTTTCGCCGCGGCTGATAGATCTCCACAGGGCATGCAAGGCGCTGAGTGGATCGTCGGCCCCGAATCCCTTCTGTAGCCAGATTCAAGGGCGACAGCTAATGTCAGCAACCTTTCACTACAGGGTCTTTCTTCAACACCAAGACATCTTGAACAATAAGCAGATGCCACTAAGGCAATATTGATGTATCTATCTGGGTATCGAGTGTGACGCAGTTGGTTCACCATCGGGGATTATAAAACAGTTTTCCAAGTAAGAGGGAAGGAACTCCAATGCAGCAACAGATCATATCAACCAAGCCCCAGTACCGTACAGCTCTCGCAAACAAACAAAGAAACACACCCCAAACTCCAGTATTGTGCAAGTCTAGCAGGAAGCAGCCCCCCTCCAGGTTCCTCTCGAAAATCCGCTGCAACAGTGAAATATTGTCATCCACCATGTCGCATTGGGAAGCGTGTAGTTGATAACACGAGGAAGAACCCCCTCAGCACACTTAATGCTCCTCTTCACCTGTACTCCCGTCCCTCCTACACGTTATCTGTCAGCATCCGCAACCAATAATCCTATACTCCGGGTGGCAGGTGTTTCACGTACGGGATATACTTGACCCCCGAATCTTCCAAACCGGAAATGATCTCGTCGGGAAGCTGCACCAGAAAGAAGATCAATTCGTCAGCCGAAACGTTCCCTGGCTCGGGTCCAATGGGAGGAGATGGGTAAGCTCACCGAGCCCGTCACCTTCACCGCATACGTCCCCGGGACATAGCTATCCAGTCGCTGCCACCGAGCCACCCAGCTAGTGGCAGGATCCCGGAGTGTCACCAGGCCCTCGAAGACCTGGGAGGTGCATTCTTGGATGGCGTCGTTGCTGCCGCGGAGGCGGAGGACGTTGTCGCAGTTGGGGCAGCCTTCGCGCATGAATTTCTGGGTCGGAGATGAGAGTTAGCCGGGAGATCCAGAGTCGGAAGCCATCGACGGCATAGCTAATGAGATCAACACTCACGCTGTGCAGTTGGACGAGGGAGCAGACCATGCAGGCGCGGAGGGTGCGCTGCTGGCTGGGTGCGACGTAGTAGGACATGAGGGGAGGAGGGGGGGGGAGAATCGGCACACTGGATAGAGAGAGGGAGGAGAGAGAAGAAAGGGAGAAGGAAGAGGAAGAGGGTGAGTCCGGGGGATCTCTTGTCTCTTGCCTGAAGAGATGGATGGGTGGTTGGAGAGGCGGAGTTGAGACGGAAGAGAGGCTTCTCGAACAAATGCCAAGCCCCGGAGAAAACCAACCCAGCAGAACAACCGCCGCCGCATCCAGCAGTCCAGCAGCATCACTCGTGTGCCTCGTTCGGCTTCTTTCTCTACCGCAACTCTCCCCTCCCTCCACTTCCATTCCGACTCTGGTCCCTCTGCCCGTCCCTGTGCGCCGGTGTGGTCGGTCCTTGCGCCCTCGTGCCCTCGTGCTCTCGTGCCCTCCTACCAAAACCCCCTCCCGTCTCTCGCCTCGCCTCCTCGCCTTTCCTCCCCCGCCGATGGCTTCCTCCGATGTTGAGGCCGCCACTGCCCTCAAGGTGCAGGGCAACAAGGCCTTCGCCCAGCATGACTGGCCTACCGCCATAGAGTTCTACACCAGCGCGATTGAGAAGTACGATCAGGAGCCCTCGTTCTTCTGCAACCGGGCCCAGGTATGTCGCGGCGACCCGTCGAGGTGGGGATGGATGTCTGGATGCTTGGATACTGATGCAGGGGACCCTGTAGGCGCACATCAAACTTGAGGCCTATGGCTTTGCGATTGCCGACGCCACCAAGGCGTTGGACCTCGACTCCAACTATGTCAAGGTTCGTCCCTCTGCCAAGGCTCCTGACGCGATGCGATCATGCTCTAAGGATGATTACCATATAGGCCTACTGGCGACGAGCCCTGGCGAACTCCGCCATTCTTCACTACAAGGATGCCTTGAAGGACTTCAGGGCTGTGATCCGGAGAGAACCCAACAACCGGGACGCGAAGCTAAAGCTGACCGAGTGCGAGAAGCTCGTCCGTCGGCTGGAGTTCGAGAAGGCCATCGAGGTCAGCGACCCCCCGTCTGCGTTTGAGAGCCTGGATATCGATTCGATGGCGGTGGAACCCAGCTATGATGGTGTGCCGCTGGAAAAGGAAATGACGCAGGAGTTTATCGACGACATGATCGAACGGTTCAAGAACGGCAAGAAGATCCCGCGGAAGTACGTCTTCCAAATAATCAAGGCTGTCAAGGACATCGTCTATGCGGAGCCGACGATGGTGGAGATTGGCGTGGATCAGGGTCACAGGCTGACGGTGTGCGGTGACACGCATGGTGAGGCTCGTTCTGCTTGATCCGTTTGGCGGGTGCTGATGTTTGATTTTCAGGTCAATTCTTCGATCTGCTGGAAATTTTCCGCTTGAACGGATTCCCTAGCGACACCCACGCCTACCTCTTCAACGGCGACTTTGTGGACCGTGGGTCATGGTCGACGGAGATTGCCCTGCTCCTCTACGCATACAAGTGGCTGCGGCCCAACGGCATCTTCCTGAACCGCGGTAACCACGAGACGGACGACATGAACAAGGTGTACGGGTTCGAAGGCGAGTGCAAGGCCAAGTACAACGAGACGGTGTTCAAGGTCTTCTCCGAATCCTTCTCCGCTCTGCCGCTGGCTACCTTGATCGGCAACAAGTTCCTGGTCCTCCATGGCGGTCTGTTCTCGGACGACAACACCACCCTGGCCGACATCCGCAAGTTGAACCGCCACAATCAGCGCCAGCCCGGCCAGCAGGGCTTGATGATGGAGATGCTCTGGACTGACCCGCAGACCGAGCCCGGTCGCGGACCCAGCAAGCGCGGTGTTGGCCTCCAGTTTGGCCCGGATGTCACCAAGCGTTTCTGTGAAAGGAACGGCCTGGAGGCTATCATCCGCTCGCACGAGGTCCGCATGGATGGTTACGAAGTCGAGCACGATGGCCGGTGTATCACCGTCTTCTCTGCTCCCAAGTACTGCGACACGACGGAGAACAAGGGAGCCTTCATCAAGATCGGTCCCGAGCTCAAGCTGGAGTACCAGGTCTTTGAGGCCGTTCCCCACCCGGACATTAAGCCGATGGTAAGCCCGATCACTCTTCCTCCCGACAGATTGAAACACGGAAAACAGGACTAACTCTCCTCGTAGGCTTATGCGCAGAGCTCTTTGATGTCTATGATGTGAGATGATCTCGTCTGTTTTGGAGGCGTTCAATTGGGGGGAATTGGGAGCGAGACGAACCTCGCCGATCTGCCGGAATAGAGAGCCTCTCTGGCTTGGGAGGGAGATGCTGGGGGTACCTTGGGAAATACAGCACGAGGGCGATGTATCTATTGACTGACTACTGACTGATTGACGACGACGATCTTGAGGACTCTTTGCATAGCGGAATGGCCAAATATCTCTCCACCCCAATCTTGCATTTCTCCTTCCTTGTATTATGGCGTTGGATTGGCTGTAGGACAGCTGTGAATTCTTAGGGCTTTCTCAGGACCGATTTGCTTCTGTTTTGTTTTGTTTTGTTTTTTTTTTTTTTTTTATAAATTCTCATAGTATAGTGGAAGCATAGGCATTATTAGACAGACGACCCGATTCGAGGAATCTTGGCTGCCGAGCTGGCGATTTCCGACCGCGGCGAGAACGACCCCGCGATTTCTCTTCCATCTTCTCTCTCTCTCTCTCTCTCTTCCTTGCAATCCTCACTTCCTCTTCTCCCTTCTCTTCTCCCTTTTCTTCTCCCTTCTCTTCTCCCTTCTCTTCTCCCTTCTCTTCTCCCCTTTCCCACAGTAGTATCTCCATCCACCTCCCTCACCATGGAATACGACCCCAAGACCCGTGAGCCCCTCCGCCCCCTCATCCGGCGCCGCGACTAACCCCCCACCTTCCCCTCCGCCAGCGCAGTTCCTCACCTCCGACAAGTCCAGCTTCGCCTCCGTCTCCGCCCACGAGCGCTGGCCCGTTATCCTGGTGAGAACCCTCATTCCGACAAGGCTTAGCCATCGTTAGCTCGAGCTCACAGTGACCCCTCACAGACGGGTGCGATTGACGACTTGCATCGGACCGTCGGCAACGTGACCGATGACGACAAGCGCCAGGAAGGAAAAACCATCATCGAGAACCTCGCCAAGTTCAAGTATGAGCTGCAACACAACAGACAGTTGACGTGAGCATCCCGCTTTCCGGATATATATTGCGATAAAACCCAACAGTCATTGACGTTCTCCCCAACTAGTCCCCTCCCCGAAGACGGCCAGCCAGACATTGCGGAGTACAACAAGGAACTGGAGCAACGAGGAAACCCCTCATGGCACGATGTCTCATGGCTTTACTCAGAATGCTACCTCTGTGCGTGCAACTGATCCCTCTATGGGACCACCAGTGCTGACAGCACTCAGACCGACGTCTCAGCACCCTCTTTTCCCTCTCCAAGCACTGGAAGGGCTATGACGTGTTCGCGCGCCAGAAGCTGTCCACCTTCAAGTCCTCCCGTCCAGCCGTCCTCGAACTAGCTGCGCGATACAAAGAGCTTGCCGAGGAGGCGGAGAAGGGCAGCGGTGGTAAGAGCCCGGAACAGATCGAGCAGGGCGACCGCATCCTGTTTTCCGAGATGTGCGAGATCTGCCTCTGGGGTAACGCTACCGACCTCTCCCTCCTCACCTCCCTCACCTATGAGGACATCCAGAAACTCCAGGGATCGGAGGCCCGCAAGGCCTCGGAGAAGAATATTCTGGTCAACGACCTGAACGCCGCCTTCGACGTGCTCCACAAGGCCCGCCGCGAGCGCAAGTCCGAGGAACGCCGGGTCGACATCGTCCTCGACAACTCCGGCTTCGAACTCTTCGTCGACCTCATCCTCGCCGGCTACCTTCTCTCCGCCGGCCTCGCCACCACCGTCGTGCTCCACCCCAAGCTCATTCCCTGGTTCGTTTCGGACGTCACACCCCCCGACTTCGCGGCCCTCATCAGTGCCCTTTCCGACGCCCAGGGCTTCTACTCTGCCCCCGATGACACAGGCAAGACACACGCCCCTCTCTCGGAGAAGGAAGTCTCCGAAGTAGGCTTCCTTTTCGAGCACTGGAGCCACCTCCACCAGGAAGGAAAGTTGATCATCCGTCCCCACACCTTCTGGACTACCCCGGGCTCTTACTGGCGTCTGCCGTATCAGGCACCGGACCTCTTCAATGACCTGAAAGAGAGCGAGCTGGTGCTGTTCAAGGGTGATCTGAACTACCGGAAGTTGACCAACGACGTAAGTCCTCAACCAACCCTCTCCCTTCTCGTTCCATGAACCATAGTAATAACACCCGTATCCGTTTAGGCCATGTGGGACCCCACTACCCCCTTCACAACCGCCATCGGGCCCCTAGGCCCCAACTCCGGCGTCCGCGTCATGGCCTTCCGGACCTGCAAGGCCGATGTCGTGGTTGGGCTTCCGGCCGGCGAGGACGAGAAACTCCGGCAGCTGCCTGGAGGTGGAGGTGACGAGGCCCGGAAGTGGGCGTGGAGTGGGAAGTGGGCCGTTGTATCGTTTTGCGATGGCCGGGCCTGAATCCGACAGAGTAGAGTAGATGTGGACGGGTCATAGTAGGGGATATAGACGATCATATAGATTTGGTGTGGATAAAAAGGGTTCATAGATGGATAGGACTGAGGTGATACTTTCTAATTTAGGGTAATTGAGACGACGCAGTTGATCAGATTACAGCTTCAAAGAATGCTAGCGGTAGTATAGCAGTAGTACTTCGGTAACATCATCCATTCAGGGTATAGGTAATCGGTAGTAGGAGGTAGACACAACGACCACCTGGACTACCATCAGCAGCATCCATTCATCCATATCCATCCATCCATCCATTCATCCACACATACTCAGCACACCACAAAACAACACAACACTAAGACTAAGAACTAGAGACTAAAGATTACGTATGAGCAAGCGGCAATCACAACAAGCTAAAGTAGCGCGGTGACAGTAACAAAGACAGAGACAAAAGAGACGAGACAAGACAAGACAATACATGCCCAGACCAGACTGACCAGACCAATCCACCAAGCGAGGAACCGACAAGAGAAACATATAAAAGATAATCCATGCCATGCCATGTCAATGATACTATATGGATGCAGGGACCTGACCCGCCCTGTACCTAACCAACCAACCAACCACCACGCCCGAGCCTAAAAGAAAAGTACGAACGAGGCCTGAAACCGAATATCATATCATATCACATCCATTGCGTATAAAAAGAGAAAAAAAAAATCAAGGCCAATCGATAGGTGGGAAATAAGACGAGTGGGGTGAGTGGTTAATCGAGAACCGTCAACGGTTGACTCGTATACGACTTTATATTCTCCTTGCCTTTGCGCGAGTCATCTTTGCGTTGCTTGAGACGGGCCTGGGCCTGGATTTTCCGGTCCATGGGGAGGGAGTCTCGGTGCACGACGGCGGCGAGACTTTGTTTTCGCTTGGCGCGGTCGAGGGCGTGCGAGTCCGGGAGGGTGGAGACCGCGTCGAGAGTGTATTTGGAGGGGGAGCGGCGGGGACGGGGACGGGGGTGGCCGTGGCCGTGGACATGGCCATGATGGCTGTCGTCGAGATTGTTGGCGAGGTGGTGGGCGAGGGAGGTCATGGTTGTGGCGGGGGCGGTTGGGTTGGTTGAGGTGTAGAGGCTGCGGTAGCTCTCTGTGGCGTATTTCTGTTTGGGACGCGTGCGAGTGGTAGTAGTGGTGGTGGGTGGGAGGTTGTCAGGAGGCGGGGAGGGAGGCATGGTGGGTTCGTCCTGGTCGAGGTACCGGGATTGAGGGGGTCTCAGGGATTCGCCGAGATAGGCGAGCTGGTGTTCGTCGGTGATGCCCATGGCTTTCATGGCTCGTTTCAGGTCCAGGTCCCCTGTGCCAGTGCTGTATCTGGAGGTGTAGGAGCGGCGGTCCTTGGCGCGTGGGCTGGGGCTGGGAGGCTCATCGATGTCGGCTGTGTTTTCGTCTTCGAGATCTTTCCCAGGACTCGTTTGTCCGAAGTCGTGGACGTGGACTCCCGTGTATTGCTTGCGAGGGCTGTCGGAATAGCGCGTTCGAGCCTGTACGTGTGGGAGGCTTTCGATTGCCGTGAGTTTGATCTTGAGCTGGTCGATCTGCTCCTGCATGCGATGGCGCTCTTCGTTGAAAGACTCTTTCAGGTCCTCCTCATTCTCGCGGTGCTGCTGGGAGGCGGTTTTCAACCGTTCCCGGTATTCCTGGATGCGCGTCTCCAGTTTGGCTTCTCTCTGCTTGAGCTTAGCTTCCTTTTCCTTGCGCCGCCCTTCATATTTGCTCATCTCCTGCTTCACGCGAGCGAGGGTTTGTTTGAGAGACGCGTTCTCCTTCTGCAGCTCGGAGGCCTTCTGCTCGGAGCTGCGGGCGAGATCTTTGAGCTTGTTGAAGTCCGACTGCTGGAGCTTCATCTCCTCGATCTTGGCGGCTGCCTGTTCCAGTGCCTGCTGGGTCTTGTGAAGCTCCGGTGCTGTCTTTTCAGAAGCGGGTTCGCTTTCGGAGTGCTCGGCGATCTCATCGACTTCGTTGCCCACGACGCCGTGCCGTTCCAGTAGTCTGCGCAGGGTGCTGACCCGGTGTTTGTATTGTAGGGCTAATGCGGTCTGCTTGGTGAGGTCCTGCACCAGCTTCTCTTTATCCGCGTGGGCGCTCTCTCCGACCATGGTGGAGGCCAGCTGGGTCACATGGCGCTCCATCTCGGCGACCTTGATCTCTTCATCCTTCAGTTTGTCGGCCAGTCGCGAAGCCTCGTCGTCCTTCTTTTTGGCGTACGTCTTCGCGGCAGAGCGGTATTGGATGAGCTTCTTGATCTCCCAGGTGGTTTTTGTCCTGTAGTTGTCGAACTCGGCCTTCCAGTACTTACCGGACTGAGAGCGCGGCTCGTTCAAGTTGATGGTATCATCGTTGTCGTCGGGTTCCGTTGACGCGGTCTTGGATGCGAGTCCGGGCGGGGGGTTATGCCCGGCATCCTGCAGCGAGAAGAGCTCGGGGCCCTTGGAGGACCTGTCGCGCGAATCCATCAACGCCTGGGTGAGTTTGCTGCGAGGCTTGGATTTCCCGTCAGATGAGTTGGCGGACCACTGACTGCTGAAGTTGCTGGATGAGGAGGTGGGGGTGTTGGCGGGTTTCGTGGATGGTTGGTCGCGTTTGCGTTCGTTGTCGACGACGCTGTCGCCGAAAGATACGGTTTTGCGGCGGTTGGAGGCGGTGCCGGGGGTCACGAGGATGCTCTTTGTGGGGGAGGCCATCGCGTTCATGGTCAGGTCGGCGTCGTCGGGTTTCATGGCCTTGGGAGCATCTCTCGCGGTTCCGGCGGACGGCTTCAACACAAGGTTATCGCTCATGCGCTGATTGGCGAAGGGATTCGGGTTCTTTGTCTGGAGTGGCCGGTCGCTTGTTTGGTCGTCATCGGGGCCCGGGGTGCCGAACAGGGCGCTCTTGAAGGCGCGGATCGCAAACACGGGCGCGGGCGTCTCGGGCGGTTCTGCTGCCCTGGAGTTGTCTAAGGAAATCAAGGATAAACAAGTGAGCAAAACACGCCAGCACACGCAGTGGCCAGGGGTCAGGCCAGGGATCAGGTCAGGCCATCATTGGACCGCCGCTCGCTGGACGAAGGGCGCGCGCGCGGAAATGTAGGCAAATGGACTAGAGTGAGACACGCACCTGCGACCTGGTCTTCCTGCCCGGTGATCCACCCCAACATCGCGACGGGAGGGAAGAAATTTGCGTTCAGATTACCCAGGTGGACGAGAAGTGCATGGCACCAGCAGCAGCAGGTCACAGCAACGACACCATTGGCAGTGGGAGTGGTGGAGGGGGAATGGGGGGGGGGGGTTGACGTGGAGCGCTGTGCTTTGTTTACGGCCGCCCCAGGCGCCGCCCGGCCCCAAAGGCGGTCGGCGGAAAAACAACGGGGCGGGCGAGCGTCTCCATCTTTGGGCAGGCAATTCATGTTTCCATGACCGCTCTTTTACTGCGGTTCGACTCCGTCCGGACTATCTCTATCTTGATCTACTCTCTTCTTCCCTCCCTTCCCTTTCTCTCTCTCCCATTCCAACTTCTTATTATTTCCCACCACCCACCCACCTCAAATATGTCCCCGTCAGAGCTATAGAGGGCTGCAGCTTCGGCTGCAATCTTTGTCACCATCCTCCGTGACAAAGCTCATCGCAATCTGGGCGCAACTCTTTCCACACCGCCCACCCACCACGCCCCGCTATGCCTCACAAACAGAAGAAGAATTTCACCAATGCCCCAAAGATCGGCTCGCCCCGGGCGGAGAAGAAGCAGCACCAGCTCGTGCCTGACTCGCCGCCCTTTGCCGCCCCAGTCCTAGCCCCCACCAATTACCAGGAAATCCACCAGAATGAGGTCGAGGCCCTGCGTTCCATCTACGGCGATGACTTCGAGGAGGTGCAGCACAGGCGATCTGCCTGGCAGGTATGTCGATGGATTGGAGCTAATCCCGGAGTCTCACTGACCGGCTGTCAATCTAGCAATCGTCCGAGGTGGCCTTCAAGCTTCACCTACGAGCTTCCTCCAACCCAGAGGTCCACCTGGAATTGCTGGTCGAGTTGCCGACCACCTACCCCAAGACCTTCCCCAACCTGTCGGTGGAAAACCTTGAGGACCTCCGCCAAGGCGCTAGATCGAGAATCCAAGACATCCTGCGAACCAAGCCGAAGACCCTTCTGGGCTCCGAGATGATATACGAGCTGGCCGTGTCGATCCAAGATGTCCTCGAGGATGCCGCGGAGACACAGGCCCAGGACAAGGACCTTCCCAGTCTCGAGGAGGAGCGCATGGAACAGGAAGCCGCTGCCAACCAACGAGCAGAGCTGGAGCGACAGGAGGAACTTCGGAAACAGGAGGCGGCTACGGCGGAAGAGGAACGTGCTTTGCAGCAGCTCCTGGATGATAAGGCTAGGGAGCGGACGAAGGCGCGCCTGTCCCGACGCAAGAGTCGCACTCCCGGCCTGGATGCGAACGGCGACCCCGATGCTGCGGATAACATTCCCGGTGCAATCACCTTCGACCCTCCCCTGGCCATGACGGACGCGGATCAGAGCACATTGGTCTTCCGGGCTGTCTATGGGAAGTCACTACTCCAGAGTAGCCCAGCGAAGGAGACGTTCACCGTAAGACCAGTCGTCTCGGAGAGTCGATCCCATGCGCCTCTCCTGGTCCTGAAAGAAATCTCCCTCGACGAGAAGGGCGTTGAGCCCCTCCAGTTCCGAGAAAAGATGCGCTCCAGTGAGGACCGACTGGAAGGCCTGAAAAGGCTCCGACATCCGAATCTGGTGGACTTTGTTGGGTTCAAGATCTCCAGACCCTTGAATATGTATGATACCCAGGACAACATCTGGACAGTTTATGCTCTGGTCGAATATTCGAACAAGGGAACCCTGACGGAATTCTTGGATATCGTGGGAACCGTTCCTGTCGAGATACTGCGTAGCTGGACAATCCAACTCCTGGAAGCCCTGGAGTTTTACCACCGCAGTGGGTTTGTCCATGGGAACATCCATGGCGGTCGTATCCTCTTATTCAGAACCCCCACGGGCGGAACCATTGTCAAACTTCGGGCAGGCATCGAAGAAGCACTGCCCGACTCTCCCGCCAGCAAACGACTGCTGACGACATCAAAATCACCGTTCTGGTTGCCGCCAGAATTGACCCAGGGCACCGCACCGCTGACGATGAAGACTGACGTTTGGGACTTGGGTATCGTCTTCCTCCAGATGGGATTCGGCACGGATGTTCTGCAACGCTACACGTCTGCCAATGCGCTAATGAGCACTCTCGGCCTCTCAAGCTCTCTGCAAGACCTCCTGCATGAGTTCTTTAGGCCAGACCCGAAGAAGCGACCCACGGCGTTTCAACTGCAGCCATCGGAGTTTTTCCGTGTGGACTCGCCCTTGATCGCTCGCACAAGTGCCTCGAACTCGATCTCCCTGCCGAGGCGTCCGCGCCTCGATTCTCTGGGCGGCTTGCCCGCGTTCTCGCGGTACAACCAGGATTTTGATGAGGCAGGGCGATTGGGGAAAGGAGGGTTTGGTCAGGTTGTCAAGGCTAGGAATAAGCTTGATGGACGCTTCTACGCGGTGAAGAAAATCTGTCAGAAGTCTGCTTCTGCCCTCAAAGACACACTGTCAGAGATTATGCTGCTGTCCCGTCTGAATCATCCGTATGTAGTACGTTACTATACTGCGTGGATTGAGGAGGATTATGACTATGTAGACGAGGAAGCCATCTCCTCCACCGAAAGTGATATCTTCGCCAGCCGGGACACGCATGCCTATGACTATAGCACCGGAGGACTTGACTTCATTAGCTCCAGCGGTTACCCCAAGATTGAGTTCGGCTCAGACAGCGATGAGGATCACGATGGCACGGTGTCGAACCGGGACAAGGGCGATACGTCTGGGACATACGAGTCGGAGAGTGGCACTGGCCGAGAGCTCACTCGGATGCGGTCGGGCTCGCAGGGTAGGCCGGTGCTGACCACGCTCTTCATCCAGATGGAGTATTGTGAGAAGCACACTCTTCGCGACTTGATAAGGAATGGCCTCTACGACGATGTGGATCGGTCGTGGCGCTTGTTCCGGCAAATCCTGGACGGGTTGAGCCATATCCACGGCCACGGGATTATCCATCGTGATCTCAAGCCCGACAACATCTTCATTGATGTAGCCAACAACCCCCGCATCGGAGACTTCGGCCTAGCCACCAGTGGCCAGTTTACGACGGCCGTGCGCTCTTCCTCTGCCGCAGACTTTGAGGGCAACTTTACTCGGAGTTTGGGTACCACGTACTATGTCGCACCAGAAATGAAGTCTGGCTTGACAGGCAACTACAACGACAAAGTCGACATGTACTCCCTGGGAGTAATCTTCTTCGAAATGTGCCATGCCCTTCCCACCGGTATGGAGCGCGACCAGACTCTTCGAGCCATCAGAGAGCCGCAACATATCCTGCCGCTGACATTCCAGGATCCGGAAAAGGCGATCCAGGGCAGAATCATCGGGTCACTGCTGAGCCATAACCCCAGCGAACGCCCTTCCGCCTCGGAGCTTCTTCACGGCGGCCAGATTCCTCTGCAGGTCGAAGAAGAGACCTTCAGGCGCGCCATCATGCACCTACTTTCCGATCCCAACTCACCAGACTATAAGAAGATCCTGTCCGGGATTTTCTCGCAGTCACCGAAAAAGTTCGAAGACATCGCCTGGGACATGGACTCTCGCGGAACACCAGGAGCGAACGAACTGCTAGTCCAGGGGCTCGTCAAAGAGAGACTAACCTCGATCTTCCGCCGACACGGAGCCGTGGAAACGTCAAGGCAGATGCTGTTTCCCAGATCACAACATTACAATAACGGCGCCGTCAGGTTACTGGACTCTTCTGGCAATCTGCTCCAGCTGCCCTTCGATCTCACTATGCCAAACGCACGTGCGATCCCACGCCAGGATCCTTCGTTGGAGAAAACCTTTGCCTTTGGAACCGTCTACCGAGAGGTGCCGCACGGTGGCGAGCCCAGGACTCATAAGGAGGTGGACTTCGATATTGTATCCCATAATACCTTGGACCTGGCGTTAAAGGAGGCCGAGGTTATTAAGGTTATCGACGAAATTATTGAAGAGTTCCCCCCTCTCAGGTCGTCCCCGATGTGTTTCCTGGTCAATCACTCCGATCTGCTTCAGCTTATCATGGAATTTTGTCGGATTACTCCCTCTCAGATCCCCCGCGTCAAGGAGATTGTCAGCAAACTAAATGTCGGAAAGTGGACGATGCAAAAAATCAGGAGCGAGCTTCGCTCTCCCGCAATTGGTGTTGCCTCAACCTCGTTGGACGACCTTGCCCGGTTTGATTTCAGAGGTTTGTCTGTACCTGTCTTCTGGGTTGATGCATTTGACTAATTAGGGCCAGACTCCCCGAAGCAAGTTCAGAAACGCCTGCGGGTCATTATGCAGGGCACGCCGTTTGCTGAGCGGTTGGCGCCAATTTTTGCGCGCATCAACCTACTCGTCGCGTATCTCCAGAACTTCGATGTGAAACGGAAGGTTTACATGAACCCTCTGGGAAGTTTGAACGACAAGTTTTTCCGAGGCAGCGTCCTTTTCCAATGCGTCTTCGATAGTAAGCGGCGCGATGTCTTCGCAGCAGGTGGCCGATATGACTCGCTAGTCCAGGAATTCCGCCCCACGGTCTTGGCGAATCGCTCGCAGACCCATGCTGTGGGATTCAATCTCAGCTGGGACAGACTGAGCTCGTCCATGCTCGAGTATCTTAGAACCCCTGCTAAACCCTCCACAAAGCATTTAGAGATAGAGGCAGGAGCTTTCTGGAGGACAAGAAGGGTGAGCAGACTCCGCGCGGTCAGACATATTCAGATCACTAACAACTAGCAGTGCGACGTGCTCGTTGCGAGTTTCGATCCCACAGTGCTGCGCACGATGGGCATCAAGATTGTTCAAGATCTGTGGATGAATGATATCAGTGCAGAGCTAGCTGTGGACGCGTCGTCCTTGGAAGAGCTCCTGAACAAATATAGAGATGACAGCCATAGTTGGATTGTCATTGCGAAGCCGGACAGCCAGGAGAGAGGTTTCAAAGTCAAGAGTCTCTTCCCGAGGGAAGAATTCGACATTCGGAGCTCTGAACTGGTTTCCTGGCTTCGGAACGAGGTTCGTGCGCGCAACCAAAGGGAAGGCGGAGCGGATCCTCTGCGGCAGACTCGTCTACCCAGCCAGGCGGACCCAAGCCCTGGATTCGGCGAGCGGCTGAGCGATGTACGCATCCTGGTGCCCCAGCATCGAAGCAAGAAGTCCAACCGTAGGAACATTGTCGAGACGGGTATGTTCATCCCTTTGCCCGTATATACTTGTATGTCGCTAACCCCAGCCAGCACTGTTCCGATCCCGCGAGGTGGTCGAGGACGCACTGAATGGCCCGATCGCCGCCATCGATACTCGGGATGAGCTGCTCGAGGCCATCAGGGACACCCGTCTATCTGATCCGGAAAGCTGGCGCGCGGTCATTCAAAACGCCCCCCTCACCGAGCGAAAGTACCTCACTCAGGTGCATGAACTACTCCTAGATCTTGCCAACGAGGGCCGTGCGGGCGATGGCATGGAGGGCATCACGAACGCCTTTATATACAACTACCGCACAGGATCATGTATATACTACGATCTCGGATGTGGAAACGATAGGTGATCTACGAGAGATGTTTGACGTGAGATGTGTTTCCTTTGATTGTTGTATTTGCGGTGTCACAAATCTCCTCTTTTTTTTTTTTTTTTTATGTAACGAAGTATACCCACAACTATGCCATGCAGAGCGTGAATATTAGCCATGAATAGAAAAACCAATCACATAATGAAACCGAACCGACCAAATCTAAAGAAACATTTTCAGGTATCTCTGCTATTGTACACGCACAAATGCAAATCACTCGCTATCATCATCACTCCCATAACCCACCAGCGGCCCAGCAGCCTTCGGCGCCTGCTGCGTGGTGACATTGCCCCCAGCCAGACCCTGCAACGCCGCGACAGCAGAGCTCGAGAAGATCCCCCCGCCACCCCACTGCTGCGAAGCCACAGCAGACTCAGACGCAGGCTCAATCATCAACGGCTGCTCCGGAGCCTCAAGCTGCGCCGCCGCACCACCAGCACCCTCCAACTCCTTGGTGCGGGAAAACCACACCTCATCCGGCGGCTCATAGCCCTGCAGTCCATAAGTCCCCTCGATCTTCTTCCTCTTCCTCGCCTCGGGATCCCTGCCCTCCAGCTCGGCCACAAACTCCGCCGGCAAGGCCCTCCGCACCGCCTCAGCGGCCTGCTCCTCCAACCGTCTCGCCTCGCGCTTCTGCGCCAACGGATTCGGATCGACGGTTGCCCACCTCACATTGAGGATCTCCTGATGATCCAAACTCTGATGCGCCATGGCCTCCTTCGCAAACTGCGCATTCGCCTCATTACTATACGTCACGAACGCAACACCCCTCGACGTCAAAACCCTTGTACGATCCACCTGTCCCCACTCGGCAAAATGCCTCGCCACCACCTCCTCGATATCATCCGTAACATGAATCCTCCCCACATAGAGGGTGCGATTCTGCCGCATAAACGAGCCCACACCACCCATATCATCGCGGTAATCACTGAACTTGTCCCGCCCGAAGCAGTCCACGTTCGGATTAAACAGGTCGTGCAGTGTGGGCAGCCGGTGCAGGTACTCGCACTCGTAGCCGCGCGGACACACCCCCCGCGCGAAGAACAGGCAGAAGTAGGATCCGGGGACCTTGTCGGCGCGCGTGTAGCCCGTGTCTTTGGCGATGTTGCAGCGTGATACCGCCGCTTGTTTGCTGAGGTATTGGTTCTCGCGGTCGCCGCCGGCCCATTTGTTGAACCAGATGTTGAAGATAGAGCCGGTCTGGGGGGGCGGTTCGGATTTGATCGTTGCGGGGTCGACTTGGGGTCGCGCTGGGCGGCGCTTGCGCCGGATGATCTTTTTGGTTTTCTTTTCTGGGTTGGCGCCGTCGGTGTCGGCGGTGGTGGTGGTGAGGGCGGTTTCGGTGGGTTCGGCTGGGGGGGAGGCGGAGGCGTCGTTGTCGTCGGGAGGAGGGGATTGTTGTTCTGGCATTGTGGGGGAGGGTTGTGTGGGGATGGACGCCTCCGCGGGAGGGCTGACAGCTGTTGTGTCTGCCATGGCTGGTTTGAAGGGGAGAAGAGATGGGGATGTGAGAACGTTGAAGCGGAAGTGAAGGTGAAGTCGAAGTCGGCGGCGACAGGCTCGGAGATTAGGTAAGCGGGCGGTGCTTGGCGTCGCGAACGAGTTTGAGGCGATTCTCCCCCAGCACCGGATCTTGCGTCTGCCCGGCGATCACCTCGGTTTCGGCGGTGCTTTTTGTCTCGAGCTCAAGCCTGGAGATTTCTGAATCGGCGGGGAGGTCTAGAACCCGTTGCTTGGTTGTGTTGCTCCCTGTGTCTGTGAGGTCGAGTCCGCGGGGCTCCTAACCGTCAAGATGGTGAACATCACGGAGAAGATCAAAGAGTAGGTCTTGGTCTTGGGCTTGGGCTTGATCTGTTTTGTAAGACGAGAACATCTGGCTTACGTGCATTTTTCCGTGTGATAGGATTGAGGATGAGATGCGCAGGACGCAGAGTATGTATTCCTCCATCACATATAAAGTCTTTGATAACCCCGCCATGCTAACCGTGCGCAGAGAACAAGGCCACAGGTACGAGCTGCTGCCTCTTTTTAATTGTGTTGTAGTATCATTCTTTCTGATGCATCTTACTCTCTCCAGAGTATCATCTTGGTCTGCTGAAAGGGTAAGTAATCTTCGACCTCACCTCCCCTCTATCTACCCCGCCATATAGAAGAGCGTCCAAGTACTAACCCCCGCAGAAAACTCGCCCGACTACGAGCTCAGCTCCTTGAGCCCACGGGCGCCTCTGGTGGCGGAGGTGTGGGTTTCGATGTCAGCAAGGCCGGTGATGCGCGTGTTGCTCTGGTCGGTTTCCCGTCCGTCGGTAAATCGACCTTCCTGAGCAAGATCACCAAGACGAAGAGTGAGACGGCCGCCTACGCTTTCACCACTCTCACGGCCATCCCGGGTGTGCTCGAGTATGGGGGTGCGGAGATCCAGATTCTTGATCTTCCGGGTATCATTGAGGGTGCCGCGGAAGGAAAGGGACGAGGGCGACAGGTTATTTCTGCGGCGAAGGTTTGTTCCACCATCCCAAGTTTTTCGATTCGGTGTTGATCTCTCGTCTAGACAAGTGACCTCGTTCTGATGATTCTGGATGCCACGAAACGAGCCGAGCAGCGAGCCCTTCTCGAGGCGGAATTGGATGCTGTTGGCATCCGGCTGAATCGGGACCCCCCGTAAGCTTCCTTGGCTTGACGGATTTATGCTCGTCGAACTAACTCGGGGTTGCAGCAACATCTACCTCAAGCAGAAGAAGGCTGGTGGTATGAAAATTACTTTCCAAACGCCGCCCAAGTATCTCGACGAGAAGATGATCTATAATGTCCTCCGTGATTACAAGATGCTCAACTGTGAAGTCCTGGTTCGGGACGAATACGGTACGCCTATCCTTTCTGATCGTCTTATCGATGAAGAGTTCGACTGACAGACACCAAGCCACGATCGACGACTTCATCGACGTGGTCATGAAAGACCACCGGAAATACATCAGATGGTCAGCGCCCTCTCCCGACATTCTTTGTCTGAGCCACCACTGACCACATCCCAGTCTGTACGTCTACAACAAGATCGATGGCGTCAGTCTCGACTTCCTCGACCAACTAGCTCGCGAGCCGTACACCGCGGTCATGAGTTGCGAGCTGGACCTGGGAGTCGAGGACGTCGTGGAGCGCATCTGGAAGGAACTTCGGCTGATCCGGGTGTATACCAAGCGGTCAGTTTCCCCCCGAGGCTGGAATAGAAATCACCCGGTCTGCGAGCGTGCTAACTGTAGTGCAGGAAGGGAGAAGAGCCAGACTTCTCCGAGGCTCTGATCTGTCGGAGCAACTCGAGCATCGAGGACGTGTGCGACAACGTGCATCGGACGTTGAAGGACACCTTCAAGTACGCGATGGTGTGGGGGGCGAGTGCGAGACACGTTCCGCAGCGGGTGGGCTTGGGACATATTGTGGCCGACGAGGATGTGGTCTCGATTGTTGCGAAATAAACTAGATGGACGGACGCGTGTTTCATAGCCCAACCAACTCCTACTGTTCCTGTTCCTGTTCCTGTTCCTGTTCCGAATATCCTGCTGCCTCTGCTGTCCCACGGGATGCGGCCACCTGGTCTGACTGGCGGAGACGAAGCGAGAGGATGTGGTGTGGTTCTCCTCCATTCACCGTATGCCCATTAGGATATTATTTCCCAGGAGGAGGAGGAGGAGGAGGAGTAATCAATCCCTCGAAATAAATCTCCGACGGCGTAATACCAGAATCCACGCAGGGACGGGGCGGGATTCTCCGTGCAGAAAGAAGGCATGACGCGTCAAGAACCATCCAAAAAGCTTAGCCAAGGCCTAAACCCGTCCGGGGCAGGCGGCCAGGGAGATTCGCCCGAGGCCCCGAGCAAACTAGCTCCTGCCTATTTGGCTCGGCAATAACGGCCCTGGCCGGCAAAAACCTCATCCTTATGCTTTCCTCCTTCCTTCCCTCCCCTCCCCCAGTCCCCAGTTCTTCCCTCTTTCATCGCTCTCATAGGCCATCCCCCCCCACCCCCCCCAGGGTCAGGCCTGAAGATATTGAATAACAGGGTCACCAACTGCCCTAGGCCCTCTAGGTCTTACTGCCCCACGCATTTCCGACCCCCAACGCGTCACCCTCCTGCCATCTGGATGACCTGCCAATCCGCCAAGGACTGCGAGCGAGAGCCTGTCAGCCACTTACGGAGGTGACTGACTTGGCAGTGGGGTGGTCGGGGAATGATTGCGTTGTGTCTGTTACTAGGCACTGCGGAATCATGCAGGTCAGCAGGTCGTACCTGGCAGCTTGCAGCCTTTCCTGGTATAGTACTCCTTCCTCCTCGCTACGCAGGATGGACTTATTTTCCGCAATTTGCCGACGATTTCTGGCAAATTTGCAGGATTCGGGGAGTCAGAGCCACCACCATCACCACCACCACCGTTTGTCTATCTGGGCTGATTGATATTTTGATATAGCACATCTGGTGGCTTAGTCGGAGCGGCACGTCCTCCCCCACTTGAGCGACATATCATTGTGTGTGTGATAGATATATAGTCGCTGCTAAATAGGCTAGACTGGACGATGGGGAGATGCGCATTGATCGATCCACCCTGCTGTCCCATCCGCTTTACTTTCCGAATCACCTAATCCTGAATAACTTTATCCTGATGGGCCTCTACTCCAAATCACTCGGTTCGGCCTGAGGGGGTCTCTTGAGCTCGAACCTCTCGACTAACCCCAACTAACCGCTGCTAACTTTCAGGACTATACTCCAGAATGATGTGATCTGCACTTCCCAGCGAGCACCTTGATCCCGCGTCCGTTGAACGCGTACCTCCATTGTCACTCACCCAATCGCCTCTTTTCTTCCCGTCTTCTTCACGGCCCGCAGTCTCCGGCCCGTGGATATCCAATTCAGTTCTCCTTAATCTATTGTCGCAGAGGAGGCCGGCCAAGAGTTGCAGAGGTGCAGTGGGATGACGACGATGGCGGTGATAGTGAGATAGGACGGATGGCGACATGAACTAGAGCGCTGCGCGAGGAAGAGTATAAAAGCAGCCCTGAATTCACCCGGATTCCTTCTCTACTCAGCAGCCAGACCATTCCCTCTCATATCCACAGTCTCTCATTTGGATCCCTGATCCCTCTCGTTCATCATGCGCTCCAAGATGAGTCTCCTGGCCGCCACGGCCACTGTGTCTCTCGCTCAGGCCGCCAGCCTGGCCGACGTGTGTACCTCGACGTATGCCAGCGCGGCGGCCCCCATCAGCCCTCTGCTGGGCGTGACTGTCGACCAGTCCTCCGTCACGGCCAATGCTGTCTACAACTACACCTCTTCCGAGACGGCCTTCTGGACCGCCGCCACCTTCGACTTCTGCAATGTCACCCTGTCCTACACCCACGATGGCCTGGATGACACCGTCCTGCTGGAGTTCTGGCTCCCCGCCCCGTCCGACTTCCAGAACCGCTGGTTGTCCACCGGTGGTTTCGGCTACGCCATCAACGGCAACAGTGCCGACTTGCCCGGTGGTGTCATGTACGGTGCTGCCTCTGGCCAGACCGATGGTGGTTTCGGCGGTTTCTCCGTCGAATTCGACGACGTCTACCTGCTGGCCAACGGCACCGCGGACCGTGAGGCCCTGTACATGTTCGGATACCAGGCCCACCATGAGCTGAGCGTTATCGGCAAGGCCTTCACCAAGAGCTTCTTCAACCTCACCAGCTCTGGCGACAAGCTCTACGCCTACTACCAGGGTTGCTCCGAAGGCGGCCGTGAAGGCTGGTCCCAGGTCCAGCGCTACGGCGAGGAGTGGGATGGTGCTGTGATCGGCGCCCCTGCCATCCGCTACGGCCAGCAGCAGCCCAATCACCTGTTCCCTGGTCTGGTCGAGCAGACTATGGGCTACTTCCCTCCTCCCTGCGAGCTCGAGAAGATCAACAACCTGACCATTGCCGCCTGTGACGAGCTTGACGGCAAGAAGGACGGCGTTGTCTCCCGTACCGATCTCTGCAAGCTGCACTTCGACGTCAACTCCACCATCGGCGAGCCCTACTACTGCGCCGCGGAGACCACCACCACCGTCCTGAAGAAGCGTCTGTCCACCAGCAACACCACCCCGGCCCAGAACGGCACCGTCAGCAAGGCCGGTGCCGCCGTTGCCGCCGCCATCCTCGACGGCCTGCACACCCTGGACGGCAAGCGCGCCTACATCTGGTACCAGCCCTCCGCCACCTTTGACGACGCCGCGACCCAATACAACTCCGAGACCGACTCCTGGGAGCTCGACATCACCTCTCTTGGCGGAGAATGGGTGACCAAGTGGCTTGAACTGGTCGACCTCGACAACCTCTCCACCTTGGACAACGTCACCTACGATGTGATGAAGGACTGGATGGAGCTGGGCTGGCAACGCTACGAAGACGTCCTGCAGACGACCTGGCCCGACCTGACCCCCTTCTACAGCGCCGGCGGCAAGGTTCTCCATGTCCACGGTGAATCCGATCCCAGTATCCCCACGGGCTCCTCGGTGCACTACCACGAAGCCGTCCGCCAGCAGATGTACCCCTCTCTCTCATTCAACGAGTCGTCCGAGGCCCTGAACGACTGGAACCGTCTCTACCTCGTCCCCGGCGCTGCCCACTGCACCTACAGCAGCGACCAGCCCAACGGCGGCTGGCCCCAGACCACCCTGCTCACCCTGATCGACTGGGTCGAGAACGGCGACAAGCCCGATCTCCTCAACGCCACCGTCCAGGAGGGCTCCAACATCGGCCAGCAGCAGAAGCTCTGCCCCTGGCCTCACCGCCCCCTCTTCGTCAACAACGGCACCGAGTTGACCTGCGTCTTCGATGAGGAGTCCTACCAGACCTGGGTCTACGACTTCGACGCCTACAACCTCCCTCTGTACTAAGCGGAGCTGTCCATAATTGGGCTTCCCGCTGTGAGTGGATACATTGCGTCGTGCAGGATGGGTTCCTCAACTCTCCTTGGCGCGCTATTCTGTTTGTACATATGTATATGTGTCTTTAGTCATACAATGTTTATAGTATCGTATCGGATGTGAATATCAACCAACCAACTCGTTTCTTTCTTGAATTCGATCCTGTTTTCTCTTTGTAAATTGCTTCCTTCTTTTTTTCCACTTCGCCAGTAGGTAAATAGATAACTATCTATCTAGACAAACCACACTCGGCTAAAATCGGCTAGCTGGCGCCACTACCCTGTGAATAAATTAACTGCACACCAAAATCATCCTAGGGATAGTATAGTATGGTATAGTATAGTATAATATATCCCACCACTCTCCGCAAGGCTACTAGCCTTGTTTTTATTCTTATCCTTATTTTTTATCCTCTCTCTCTCTCTTCGAAATCTGAAGCGGGAAATTGATGTCTAATAGATTGATAGATTGATAGATAGATAGATAGATAGATAGGCGGGCGTCTTCCGCCTGCTATATGAAAAGATCACTAACGAGCAAAGTAGCCAGTATCTATAGTAGATACTCGGTAGATAGCCATGGTATGATACATATCAGCCTAGCCCTGAGCTAATGCAGCCTTGCACAATTACGTCGCAGACGCCGCGGCACGTCCTACCTTAATAATGGTAAGTAATAGTAACTAAGTAATAATAACAATGATAATAATAAATTGGTTAATATGAGGATCGCCATAGCACACCTTAACCCGAAACCGGAAATACCGATACAGGCTTAGGCTCAGACTTAGGCTTAGGCTTCGGGTTATATTGATTAATGAATATTAATTAAATCAGCCCTAACTACCTAACGTGCCCGATTGCTTGGTAATGGGTGTATTTTCTCTTCTTCCCCCAAAACCTATTATCGCCGGTTGAGTAATTATCCACATTCTTTTTTTTTTTTTTTTTTTTTTTTTTCGTCTTATGTTTATTCACCAGTGTCTAGTATAAATTCTATGATCTAACCTGCTTTCGTTTCAGTTTTTCCATAATCTTCTATCTACCCACCTTGACCTAGATACTTTACTTGACTTGACTTGACTTTATTATTAGAGGGTGAGTTTCCACTGTCGAAATCATCGTACTCATTTAAATATACTGAGAAGTGTGGTGATGTGAGTGTAGGTGCTTTGTATAGTACATTCTTAACTTGAACAAAGACTATATTTTTTTACTTTCTAGTATAGATGTAAACCTGAAAAATGAAAGGTTTTCGGACGGTATAGTATAGGGGACTTACTTATTGACTTTTTCTTCCAATTGATACCAACTGGGTCTATGAGTTTAACAATGAATGGATGTTATCTAAGAGTTATCTAAAAGTTATCTAAAAGTTATCTAAGAGTTGCGTTGTGTTGTGTTGTACATGAATAGTACTAGCTGTGATGGTTTTAGTCCTGTGGCAGTTGTATCTATGTATGTAGTACTTATGTAGTATATATATGTATGGAAGTAGGTACTTTAGGCTCCCCTCTTAACCTTTTCCAAGTAAGTACATGTAATACTACCACAGTACCACCACTAGTAGGTATATAGATAGATCCTCCAACCAGGGAGATTATTTAATTGCCGAAATTCGTAGTAAAGAAAAAGAAGACCAGGCTCGTCGGCTGCACTCAGCCCATGACCATGACCATGCCATTGTAACTCTGATGATGGAATTCTCTACATTCTTTGTTGTTTCCCTATTTCTTTCTACCTGTTCCTGCCCTGGTGGTTCTTTTCCCTAGACTCCGACTGAGATTGTTCTATATATAGTATATATATATATATATATATACCAGGCTCTGGTTATCAGATCAGGTCAGATCAGGTCAAGCCAGTCTACAGCGTACAGTGGGAATGGTATGTGAGCATGGGGTACTGATTGCTCATTTATACCTGATGGGGGCACTGCTACCTGCCACCTGGCTTGGGGGGGGAGGGAGGGAGTAGCTGGGATGGGCCGGGGGTGGGATGAGAGTAATGGGTCAACGGGGAAAGTTGAGGGGATCGGAGATGGAGACAGACTGCGATCCGATGAGATGACCATGTGTTTGGGGGCAATAGGATGTGCTGCGGTGTTGGATGGATATAGATGAACTAATCCAAAAGGGACTGCCAATTGCTACGAAATACAAAGTACATGGAGAAAGTGTTTGTTGAAGAAGTCATAAATATATTCCCGATGC
The DNA here is from genome assembly GCF_003184545.1 of Aspergillus heteromorphus CBS 117.55. Taxonomy (NCBI): domain Eukaryota; kingdom Fungi; phylum Ascomycota; class Eurotiomycetes; order Eurotiales; family Aspergillaceae; genus Aspergillus; species Aspergillus heteromorphus. The sequence goes on from NW_020290436.1 coordinate 336,589, forward strand.
AAAATGTACCCAAACTATTAACATAAACCAAACCAATTCATATACAAACCGAGGGAATCCAGCCAAGCCCAAACCAAGACTCCAGTTCCAAGTGACATGCCTTTAAGCGGCAGCGGCGGCGGCAGCAGCCGCGGCGGCCACGTTCTGCATGCCGATGGTGGGCTGGACACCAACGCGCTCCTTGGCCAACAGGTCGACCAAGAGAGGGCTGGGCGCGCTCTCCCGGTTGGGGTAGAACGCCCGCTGGCTATCCTTGTACTTGCGCACGCTGTCAAGGTAGATGTCGAAGAGGTAGGACGAGTCGAGGGGACCGCCCTTAGCCTCGGGGTGGAACTGGGTGCTGAAGATGGGGCGAGTCTTGTGGATCATGCCTATTATTCAGAATTAGCAGCTGTTCAGATTACTAGCTTGGCAACAAAACTCACCCTCGTTGCTAGAATCGTTCAGGTTGACGAAGTAGGGCTTCCAGTCGGAAGGCAGGGTCGAAGCATCAACGGCATATCCGTGGTTCTGGCTGGTGATGTGGCAGCGTCCAGTAGTGGTGTCCAGCGCGGGGATGTTGTGCGCGCGGTTACCATACTTGAGCTTGACGGTGCGAGCACCGTTGGCCAGGGCCAGGAGCTGGTGACCCAGGCAGATACCGAAGATGGGCACCTGGGAGGTCTCCATCAGGCGACGGAGGTGGTACACGGTGTCCTGGCAGTGAGTCGGGTCACCAGGGCCGTTGGAGATGAAAACACCATCGAAGTGGTGGGCGACCTTGTGGATGGGGTAGTCGAAGGGGAACACAGTGATGCTGGCTCCGCGGCTGACCAGGCTACGCAGGATGTTCTCCTTCACACCGCAGTCGAGCACGGCAACGTGACACTGGGGGTTGGGCGCACTGACGTGGAAAGGCGCCTTGGTGCTGACCTGGCGGACCAAGTGGATCTGTTCAGGATCGACGAAGGCCTCGTCCTGGTCGGCATCGTACTCCTCACCGACGGTGATACGAGCGAGGGAAGAACCCTGCTCACGGAGGTAGGTGACGATCGCACGGGTATCGACACCGGAGATGGCGGGGACACCCTCGCGGGCACACCACTCGCCGAGACTCTGGACAGCAGTCCAGTGGCTGTACTGCTCAGCCACGTCGGCGACGACGACACCGGCGGCCTGGAGGTTGGGGGACTCGAAGTACTTGAGCAGACCGTGCTGGTCCCTCTCAGCGGACGGCACACCGTAGTTACCGATCAGAGGCTGGGTGAAGACCAGGATCTGACCACGGTAGGACGGGTCGGTCAAGGACTCGGGGTATCCCACAAGGGAGGTGGTGAAGACGGCTTCACCCGAGATGGTGGAGCGGGCTCCGAAGGACTTGCCGTGGAAGATAGGACCGTCTCGGATCGTAAAGGTGGCCCGTTCAGTGGCGGGACGCTGCTGGCGAACCGTGGCCATGAAACGGGACTGGACAGAAGCGTTCACGGAAGGGAAGGCGGAGGCCCGGGCGGGCATTGCCTTGAAGAGTCGGGCAAACATTGTAGTTGATGTTTTTGATGTTTAGATACGGGAGAAGAAGCGGTTGTTGTAGTGTATGTTCAGAAGTTTCCGGAAGCTTTCCAGAGGTGGTCCGAGATGTAATCCTGTAGACGAATCCATCAGTATTGATTCAATTGCTCATGCAGGGGATGCTGGTGGCCAGCGTCTGGCCCCCAGATAGGCCCCGGGGGTGACGAGAGTGGCGGGGAGGGGAGGGGAAGGAGGGGGCTCAGCCATGTGAGAACGTACCTGAGAAGTGAAGACAGAAGGTGCCAAACGCATAAGCGCGACTGTGCTGTTACCAGTCACTAGAATTGAATTGAAAAAGGGTTAGGGGGGGGTAATGGATGTTTGTTTAGATAGACATTAATGAAGCTGGGGCTGGAGTGGATGGATGGGAGGAAGGGACACGGAGGGAAGAAGGGGAAAGGCGGGATTAAAAAGAAGGGGAGCGAGAAAAAGTGCGCTCGCCGGGCCGGTCGGAGGGCACGTGCCACGGGCTCACCGACTAGGCCTCCCGGCCAATGGGAGGGCGGCCATTGCACGCCCGCTATCGGACTGCCGGTTTGGGCGGTTATTCATTGCGGTGACTCACGCCCGCCACCGATACACTCCGCCGGACTCGGACGCTATCTGGCCAACTGCCTCGATCAGTCAATCGGCAGGGTTCCCTGGTCTTACTTTTGGATCGCTCACAATTCTCTATCTACGGGTCCAGCCTTCCAGCCTTCCAGAAGTCCAGATCTCAGCTGCAGTCTGCACACCGCACATTATCTTCAGTACTTACTCGCTAGAACACGTCCAGGAACGCGTTCCCCTCCAGCCCAGCAATATGGCTGTCCTTGACTCACAATCCATGGAACCCCCCACTTGATAACCCAGGGGGATACCGGGGCAGATCATCCCGGTGTCCTCCACTCCATTCCCAGGACGGAGTAAACATTACCTAAGTGGTCGGTGCGTCCACTCAACTTGGGATGCCTGTGACTAATATAAATAGCCTAGTTATCCCCAGAATCCACGATAATGAGCACCGACGATGGGCGCGTCATACGTAATTGCATCCTGCTCAACGTCATGGGAAAGACAATGATCTGTCTATCTATTGATCTATCTACAACCCAGAATATGAGGAACAGACGCACTGCGCGGGTTTTGCCGAACAAACATCGAACTGGAAACAGTATACCTCTTCAACATCCATCACCCCCTTGCGACAGCCAATTGCTCCCCTAAACGCCAGCAGACGCAGAGTAACAACTCCCCCAGCATATTGCTCACAAGGAAGGCCCTGAGATCGTAGGAGTGTCGGGTCTTTTTTGCTGCGATGCTAAACGGAGACACAATAATCCCGGCAAATTTCCAGCGCAGGCTCGGAGACTTCACCAGACAATAAATATGCAGGAGCAGTGAGATCCGCATACCAGTCCAATACTACTCTCCTGGCTGAGGAATTGGATATCCAACCTGACCAGGCCATAAACATCGCCAACCCCATTATCGATGCTCCTCCAACACCTCCTCCCAGCCCTAACACTCACCACCGCCGTCCTCTCCCTCACCCTCACCCTCTCCCCCAGCCCCAACCATGATTCCCCCGCCCAATCAATCCTCACCTCCCCTCCCAGCCCCTTCGACGACCCAGACTGCGACGGCACGGGGCTCATCGACCCCAACGACCCGAACAACCACTGCACCGGCGACGGGCTGATCCTCCCGGCCCCGGACCCGGACCGCGAAGGCTTCCGATTCGAGAACCCCTCGACAGACTGCCAATATGTCACGCAGATGCACATCTGGGACTCATTCAAGAACCTGGAGAAAGACATGTCGAAGCTCTTCACGCTCATCCACAAGAACGTCAGCTTCACCGTGGTGGGCCATCACCCGATCGCGGGCCACTACACCGACCTGTTGCATTTCTACGTGAACGCGCTACGGCGCGTCAGCGTGCTGTTCATGGAGCATGCGGAGAAGTTCGAGATCCATCCGCAGGCTATCCATGGGGGCTGTGACAGTCGGTGGTCGGTGCAGGAGGTGCAGTTCAAGGGGGTGATGAATTCGGGTGGGTTGTTTGGTCTTTTTTTTTTTTTTTTTTTGGTCTCATTCAGCTCCCCTTCCCCCCCCTTTTTTTTTCTTTTCGTAAATTATTGCATGCGGGTTATTACTGGGATATTACGTCGATGTGGCTGATTGTGCGCAGGGGATCCGTTCGATATCGTCAATGTATGGGTCACGAGGTGGTATCGCGACCAGATGGTCGAGATCCGGACGTATATAGATGCCCCCAAGATCATGGACGCTCTTCATAAGAACGAAATCTGGTGGAACGGGACCACGCTCCGGGAGAACTGGCGGTATATGCCTGGGCCGGCGGGAATGCCGGATCTGAGGGAGCTGGAGGGGCTTCTGGGGTATCCCAATGGGAGCAAGTATGAGAATTAGCTGGGTAGAATCGGTGCAGGATCGCTGCTATAAGGAACATGGGAGTTTGTGGTACCCTTTTGGGCTCTTGAGGATTGAGATGCGACTGCAATAAAGAGAAGGGTGGTTTCATCGGTACATGGAGAGCTATCTAATGTCTTACCGATTCTGAGTGACCAGGTAGTCGTGATCAGAACACCTCATAAGATTCTTTTATATTGGCCAACCAGAAGTCATGTTGCCTTCAGCTATTGATGGCGATACGAATATTAAAGACAGCAGACACAAGGAAGAGATAGATAAACCAGAGGGCAATGCACCAAAGAGACACATCCAACCTTGCTCCCGCCATAAAATTTCTAACCGCTCCCAGTTCACTGATACCACCACCAAGCAACAGTCAAAACCACCACGGACGTCATCCACTTCAGACACCTGGTAACCAGCCGCATGAACAGAGCCCTGGAAATGTAGTAGTGTATCTGCATCGCCCAGGTAATAAGCGCACATCATACCGCCAAAGCATTCTATCAACAGCCTTCCCCTCGTACTTGGAATCGAGCACCTTGTATCAGAGACCCATCAAGTCATTGGCAATGTCGAGACTGCATTCGCACATGTGATAGCAGGTGTAGACGAGTTGTCGGAGGGCGATGTAGAGAGCTGTGCTGGGGTTGGGAACTTCGTTTCCTTGGAGAATTATTGGAGGAGTTGAGGTGGAGGACGGACGTACACAGGTAGGCATCCCCGATTGATTGGGGTCCCGACGGGGAGCAATGATGAGGGGGCAGGAATACTGGCTCGGGTAGACATTGGCGTCGGCATCAGGAGGGTTGGCTGAAGCCGGGGTTGTGAGTGAAGGCAAGAATCGATGACGCCTGGCGTGCCTCAGCGAACAGGCATCAGTTCCTACGGCGACATCTTCCCCAGAGTTTGCCCTCCCCAGGGCTGACTGCAATCTCAGCCCGGTGCCACCAACCCCATGTCCAATGGAGGCCTAAATGGTAAGTGGTCACACCTACTGTATCAGAAAAGGGGGGCTTGTGGGACGTAGTATGTTGTCAACAACTCTCACCTGGTCAAGGCTGAGAAGCTTGGATGAGATATCAGAGATATTTCCGAGTATTAACCTCGCTACTGCTCTTCGGATTATAGTTCTAAGCCGTGCGACGTCGACAACATATAGTACGTGAGAAATGCGCAGTCCCGAGTCAAAGGAGTCGTCAATACATCTACTGAGCGGGTTGTAACCGTCGCTCCAAAGTAACATCGCGAGAAATGCCCCGGGACACGTCAGTCCATGTGCAACCGATGGCTTACCGGGCGGCACACAGCGGGTTAGTCGTGTCATCACTTCTCATGCTGTGAAGACTGGTGTTCCGCCTGGGCGGCGTGCATGGGCCGCCAGCAAGTTCAAAATCCGTCGACCTCCGACTGCTTGACCTTCTCTTGCTAGTCAGACGGGAGAACCATGTCGGGACACGGCGCGGGACAAGGTGTTGCGGAAGGAGCGGCCGGTACGTCAGCAGATTGGCGCATACAATGGCTACACAGAGCTGGGCTGTCAGCCAGTCGTTGGTGGCGTAGATTCGCTCTTGTTTCAGTGGTGCAGTTAGCAGGCTGCCGCGTCCACCGGCAATATCTACAGGGTCTCACATACCAGGCGGGGAGTTTGGGCTGGCGATCAGCACGATCCGGATTAGGCTGATAACAGCGACTCTGGGATTTGCATGTTAGCAAAAAGCGCGGGGTGGCGGTTGTTTGGACGGCCGATGAACGGCCTGCTCACAAGCCTCCAAGAACGAAGATAAAACACAGGGAGACCCTCTGCTTCAAATCCAGGTGCAATCCCTTGATCATCCCAATTGGCATCAGCGCGATCACAATATCTTGCAAGCAGTTGATGGGTTCGATGATCTCGAAGGGCAGGATGAAGTCGGTGCAATGGGCTTTTTTGGATAGATTCCACATGGCATCTGGCGGGATGCAGTGTAATATGGTAGCCACCAAAGACCCGACCATCCACATCACAACGGAGAGCCCTACAATGATCACCCAAACCCGGAATTGGGCGGAGACGAAGATCCTGTAGTAGAGACAGAGGATGCTGAGCTTTGCGAATGAGATTGCGGGCACCGAGAAGATGATGACGATATAATACGCCTGGTTCTAATGTCAGTCATCGCCTCTTTGCATGTGGGAATTGGGTCCCCCGGCCTTCAATGAAGAAACGGCCATGGATTGGGGCAATGATTTGAGAGGGAGCCGGAATCCCCCCTGCCTCATCGCTATGTCGGATTAGAGATGACTGGAACAAGCCAACCTGGGCCAATGGATCTCACCCCAGATTTGCACGATACTAAACCCATAGAAACTCAACAAGGAGGCAACGATCATGCCATCATCCGCACCGTAGCTGCGCTTTTTCTTTGCGACGGCAATAAAGCGAAGGACGACTGATAATGAAGCAATGACCATCATTGAAACGGTCAACGCAAGCCCCCCAGCCTCATACTGCCAGTAATCCACCGGAGCTGTGCTTGTGGAGGTCATACTGATGCAATTCGGCTGGGCATACAAAAAGCAAATGGACAAGGGCCAATGTCAATCAGCGGACGAGAAACGGGGGTTTTTATTATAAGGGTATCTCCAAGTGGATAAGATTGAGGATCTGATGAGCGTGCTTCCACTGCCAGAGAAGCAGAGAATCAAAGATATCTGGCATGCTTTTAGAAGAGTTGACCCTGAGCTGAGGAGAGTGTATCCAGAATTGATGCTGTCGAAGGCTCTCGCGTCTCGCAGAGTATGGGCCGAATTTCTGCCTGTTCTGGTGTTTCACAGCGCCTGGTCCCAGAAGGATGATGCCGAGTCAATGACGATGCGAATGAGGGATGGACAAGTCATAGTTATGCCTGGGGCACCCTCGTCGCCCGGACATGCTGGCGCCTGCCACGCTGACCCGTGAATGAAAAATATCTTCTCCCCAGACTTGGCCCGTCTTCTTCCACTCACCGAGTCTCTCAAGACCGACCACGATGGCCGTACTTTATCACACCCTGGTGCTTTCTGGAGAGTTAGATGTTGATGAGTGACCGATTGTTAAGAGATCTATATGTGCACATCGACTGGCTTAACCTATGCATTGCATGTATAGGGGCCAAGATTCATACCAGCGCTAGCACTGGCACTACGCCGTCAACTCCACTCTCCATCATCCCCCCCGCACGCTGACCACGCTAACAGACATGACAAGTCGACAAAAACCTCAAGTCCCAATCCAGTAACCAGGTTCCCATAAGAATCTCATCTCCCAGACAGACAACCATCATCATCATCATCTTCTTCTTCTTCTTCCTCACCGTCCAACATGCCCATCCCAGACCCAACCAACCACCAATTCACCTTCCCAGCCCTCCACCCTTCCAGTCCTGCCAACTTCCAGCACGCCATCAAAATCTCCATATTCTTCAACAAGCGCGATGACATCTCCCACGACCAATTCTACCACCACTGGCAAACCGTCCACGCGGATCTGACAGTCGCCACTCGGGCTTTCCAGTCTCATATTATTCGATACACGCAGGTACCATGACCACCAACCCCTTCTTATATCTATATCTATATCTATATCTATATACCATATTGCGTCTTTTTCTCTTCTTCTCCCAACCTACCCTACCCTACATATACCATTCAAGTAGCACCCAGCTAACCCGATAGACAGCACCACCAAACCCCCTCCATGAGATCCCTCGTGCAGACCCTCCCCGGCGCAAACGTCCTCGACTACGACGGGTGCGCGGAGATGTGGGTGCGCAAGTGGGACGACTGGGTGGCGTTTACCGAGAGCGACGAGTTTCGGGGCGTGTTGGCCGACGATTCGTTGGGGTTTGTCAAGCTGCCGTTGACGTATATGGTGGGCTATGAGAATTTGGTGGTGGGGGACAAGGTGGGGGGCTGGGGGGAAGGATGGTGTGGTTATTGAGGGGGGGAGGCAAAGGGGGAGTCCGTTGTGAAGGATGGTGATGAGAGAGAGAGAGATAGCTCGTTCGTTTGTTCGTTCTGGATATACTGTTTTTCACACACGCTTTTCATTTCGGAGAAGCATAGTAGCGATGCTGTATGTTAGGTCCCCTTCAATCGATGCCTGCAGCAACTCCAATGCTAAAATCGTCTATGCAAAAATATCGCCCCCCTCCGGACCACTCCGGGCCCTCTGGATCCTCTCCGCCGAAGTCTTAAACAAGCGAGGCATCTTGGTATCCTCGAAGCTCTTTCCAGTCCGAACCATATCCGCCAGTTCCCTCGCGGCCAGAAGAATGACCGGCATACCGTGGCCATTGAAGCCCGCGCAGACATACTGCCCGGGCCGATTGGGGACATCGCCGATATGAGGGCTCGTATCATACGAATACCCCATGACTACCACAAACGATCAATCCACCGTCAGCACAACATTCTCCAGAAAACCAAACCCAAAAACCAAAAAAAAAAAAAAGAAATCAAAGATGGGGGAGAAAACTCACTCCCAGTCCAAATCTCCTTCACATACGCCCCACTATCCTCCCAGCCGATGAAAGTCCGCTGCATATAATCATTATAATAATCCTTGGCGGTCTCAATCAGCGTCGTATCATCAACCACATTATACCACTCCTCACGGGCACTCTTAAACGTATGCGACGCCCCACCCACAATAATACTCCCATCGGATCGAGAAATCAAGTAACTTCCCCCGGAAAGCCCCTTCTTCGTGCCCAGCGCGTACGAGTACGGCAGAAACGGCGCCGTCTTGCCCTCCGGAAGTGCAATGTGGCAACATATGCCGCGACAGGGCACAATGTTGGCCGAGTACTCGGGCAGCAGGCCCGCGGTGTATGCGTTTGTCGCGTAGATGACCTTTCCGGCGCGGATAGTACCTCGGGGCGTGTGGATCGTATGTGTTTCTGTCGTCTCTTCCGCTGTGGTTACAGACGTGACGGGCGTCTGGGTCTGCACGTTCAACGCCGGGGAGTCCGCAATTTTCGACAATAAGCCCAGGATGAATTTATACGGCCATAGGGTTCCCGAAGTATACGAGATACAGGCCTTAGTGCCTTTGACGCCTGAGATCTGCAGACGGGTTAGTACCACTCCTCCCTCCTAAACCAAACCGGGAAAAAAAAAAGGAACAATAGCATGAAGGAAATAAGCAGATAAACGCACCCTCTCGGCCCTCTCCCCCGTCGTAAAATGCAACTCCTTCGCAAGCTTCACTCCCTGCGCAACCAGCATATCCAGCGTGCTCTTTGCCTTCTCGCCGGCCTGCTCATCAAAATACACATTCATGTTGCGGGTGAGGTTAAACTCGCAATCGATCTCTTCTTCCCGGAGGAGATCCCTCAGCGCTTGGATATGATCCCATTCGAAATCCGCGACTTCGACGCCCGCTTCGAGCCCGTGGCGCTCGATGTAGGTGGGGATGTTGCCGTAGATGTCGGGTCGGAGGTGGCCGCCTAGATTCAGCGCCGGAATGTTAGTTCCGCAGACTAGGTTCAAGGTTGAGGGGGGTAAAGTAATATTTTGGGAGGAGATCAGACCATTTCGACCTGTTGCGCCGGAGCAGACCTGTCGGGCTTCGAGGAGGGTGATGGTGGGGTGATGGGGTTGGGGTTGGGATTCGTCCTGCTGTTTGAGGAGGTGGTATGCTAGGGTGACGCCCGCGTAGCCGGCGCCGATGATCACGATGTCGCTTTGTTGGGGGAGGGATGGGGTGGTGCGGAGATTGTCGAGGGGGTCGAGGTCGGTGCGCCAGAAGGGGAGGAGAGGGTTGTTGGCGGGGAGGATTGGGGGGTTGGTTGTGGTGGTGGTGGCAGTGGTGGCGTTGGTCATGATGTGGGAGGTGTATGGATGTCTGTATGGGCGGAGTGGTGTGCTATTCAGCTATTGAGGGGTGGGCAGTTGAGCTCAGTGGACAGGGAATATATCATACTTATTTATATACTATATAGATGAATCCCGATGGACGTTTATCTACGGGATTCGGAGTTGGGCTTTACGGAGTTCTATCCGAGCGCTCAAGATATGTTCATGATAAGGCAGGGGGGAGCAGTTACAGAATGGCATTTGCTACTATCTCGCCAGTCCAGGCATCAACCCCGATTATTGCGGTGGCTTCTCCATTCGTTCATTATTCCGTATAGACCGGGACCGGGGCTATCACATCCTCGCGAGGCACGGTCTCATCCGACCGCGGCTTATCATCAGCAACAGCCTCGACCTGCTTTTTACGTCCTTGGTACTTTAGTACCTGACAGATGCAGATGCGGGGTTATCGGATAATCAGATAAGCCGTCAGGGGCAGCCCTTCCTACTCCTTCATAATGACTTAATAGTTCGGGATTGTTTGCCGCGGGTGTTGCTCATCATGGTGATGGCTGTGTTGCCGGGAGGCCTATGAGACAGCCTGAGGGAAAGAGTCCTGTTTTTGAGATCAGAACATTCCACCGTTGACCCGTTGACAGCAGGGAAATCCTTCCAGAGAACGGAGTACAAAGAGGGAGGTGTTGATGTCCACGACCACTCGATTCGCGTTGAAGAATTACCAGTTCTAGTTAGTTAGTCGGCGGCTAGTTAACCACAAGCGGACATGACTAAGCCCGTCCGGTTTAGGCATAGGCTAAACCCGAAGAGGCGACGCGCCAGGCGGCGCCCCCTTTGCAGACTAGCGCGCGACATCATCTCGATCTGCCGGCTTTGCTCAAGGCCCGACCACCGCAGGAGCATCGCATCGCATACCAACTCCTCCCAGCCATGACCAGTTTCGGCTGATCCCTTCTCACTCAACCGCTCATCCCCCCCCTCCCCCCTACGCTATACCTGATCGACTCGCCGACGGTGTGCGCCTCCCGTCACAATGACCGATTATTCGAAATTGAAGGTGACCGACCTCAAGGCGGAACTGAAGCGGCGCGGCATCGCGCAGACCGGGCTCCGCGTCAAACAACAATTTATTGACCGGCTGATCGAGGAGGATGCTCGCGAAGGACAGGACGCGGTCGCGGATGGAGAGCCAGCACCTGAAGAAGATGCTGCGCCAGAGGAAGCCCAGCCCGTCGAGTCGGAGCCGCCCATGCCAGAGCCAGAGCCAGAGCCAGAGCCGACCGCAGTTGCAGCTGCCGAACCAGAGGCCCTCGAGCCTGAAGTGAAAGAGAAGGAGCCAGAACAGACAACACAGGAACCCGAACCCCAACCCGAACCGAGCGACGCTGTGAACGAGACCCAACCTCAGCAGACAACCGAGGAAGAAGCTCCCAACGGTGAAATGGCTGCCGAAGAACAGGCCAAGCAAGACCATGCCGAAGAGCCTCCCGCGGAATCGCCGAAGCCAGAGGAAACAACACAGCCGACTGAGGTGACGATGGTCGATCAACCCACCGATACCTCTGTCGCGCAAGACGAGAACAAGACTGAGACAGCTGCGCCGGTTGAGCAGGCTCCTGGAGAGGCAGAGCAGTCCGTGTCTGTTGATCAAAATGGCGTCGAGCCGCCCGCAGCCAACGAAACACCTGCACCCCCCGCTGTCACCTCTGAGATGAACACGGCATTTTCCACACCTCTCCCCACCGAGGAAGTGATGGAGGACAGGCGGAAGCGCAAGCGTCGCAGTCAGAGCCCGGTGCCCACCCCGGAAGCGCTGGCCAACAAGAGAGCCAAGGCGCAAGAAGAGCCCCCCAGGGTTGTTTTGCCCGAGGACCAGGACGCGATGGACACGGAACGCGAATCTCGACAGAACAGCGCTGCCCCCGGCCCACAAGAAGCCGCCGAGGAACACGCGGGGCCTGATGCCGCGCCTGGCCAGGACGCCCCGCCCATCCAAGGTGAAACACCCACCAAGAAGGACGCTCCCCCGAAACACGATGTCCGTTTCAAGGGTCTCTTTTCAGCCAAAGAGACGGAGCAGAACCGTCCTGCATCCCCGCCGCCAGATGTGGTGATGGAAGATGCTGACGTCGAGCCGGCCCTGCATGTCGCCACCCCGGCTCTTTACGTCGGTGGCTTGATGCGCCCGCTGCAGCCCGTCGCGCTGAGGAATCACCTGGTCAGTCTGGCGGCGTCTCCGGGCGCATCGCCCAACCCGGATGCGATCGTGGACTTCTACTTGGACCCCATCAAGACGCATTGCTTTGTCAGTTTCACGAGCGTTTCTGCGGCGTCTCGCGTCCGCACTGCACTCCATGGGACGGTCTGGCCCAACGAACGCAACCGCAAGACCCTGTTTGTGGACTTCATCCCGGAGGACCGACTGCCGCAGTGGATCGAAAGGGAAGAGGGCTCTCGGCAGCGCGGAGCCCCTCCGCTCCGCTGGGAGGTCCGATACGAGCTGACGGAGGATGGTGTCGAGGCGGTTCTGGATGAGGTCGACCCTCGAAGCGCTGGATCTCATCAACCCGCGCGCGGGCCTGAGCCCAGCGGGTTCTCTCGTCCGCCGCCCACCGGACCGCGGGCAGAGGCTGGCGGACATGCTCGCCGTCCCAGCGACGCCGTGCCCGCCGACTCCGGCTCGCAACCCGGGCAAGGATTCAAGCCGCTGGACGAGCTGTTCATGTCTACGACCGCCAAGCCCAAGCTCTACTATCTCCCCGTCCCGCGCGAAGTGGCCGACCGGCGTCTCGATCGCTTCGACGATCTCCTACGGAAGGGAGAATTCCCACGGCGAGGAGGCGACGAGATGCGACGCATCACCTTTGAGGACGAGGATTACTTTGTGGACAACGGCCCGGAATTCGGCGGGGGTCGCGGACGAGGCGGAGGCCGGGGAGGTCGCGGAGGGGGAGGACGAGGTCGCGGACGGGGAGGGTTTGGCGGCGACTCGTGGCGGAATGACCGTCGTGGTCGGTATTGAGTTGGCTGACGCTGACCCTTGGGGGAAGTACCCTCGCTGTATTGTTGTCATTTCAATTTCCTGTATAGTAGGGCCAAGAGTCTAGGAGGCCTTGGGGGGAAAAACACGGGATTCGATGTAAATTAGGGATGACAATCATGTTCATGGATACACTGGGATGCTATACCGGGAATGAACAGGAATAATCGGAATTATGCATGATGTGATGCCGTAATTGCGGTCATGCCTTAACGGCCAAAACGTGGCTGCCTTGCCTTGGCGGTCTCGTCGTCGTCGTCCTCACTACTAGTACTTAGACACGCCGTACGTACCACTCACTCCCAAGTCCTTAGCTTCCTCTTTCCTCTTCGTCATTCCATGCCGGTTCGCGGATTGTTTGCACCACAAAATCCTCACACCGGTCGCATTCGACTGAAGCCGTTGATCACAATACATGACTATATATAACGCCTACCCACTCTCCACCCGACCCCCTCCACTTGCTTTCCCGTCCCACTCCGCCCCGGTCGCCGTCGACGCCGTCTGCTGCTGCACTTTTTACGCTGGCCTCGGTCGCCTCCTCTGCCAGCGCATCCGGAGCATTGCCAGGGCGATCGGCCCCGTTGGCCTGCCAGATCTATTTACAGTACCCGCGACCCGACGGCAATCCGCATCGAAGGCTCAGCAAGCGGAGCGAAGCTTAAAGTTGGGTGGCTTCCAGGGGTTCATGGGGGCCAAGCCCGGCTGTGCGGATAAGATATCTTAAACAAACATTACGCGGGTTGGCGGCCATTACGACGATCCTCTCCCCTCGCTTCCCTCGCCTTCGCATCACCTCCTTTCCTCCCTTTTCCTCGTTCACACACTCTCCCTCGAGGCTGTTCGTCCCTGCAGTCCTCCGCTCGCGCTGCAAGAATGGGCTGGCCAACGTGCAATTCCACCGTCGAAGACGAGACCAGTACGCCTGTCTCCTCCCCCCTCCCCTCCCCTCCCTCCGCTTGGGTTGCGACCTGGTGACCCGTTGCATGGGCTGACGCGGTTATTCTCTACAGTCACCGAAGTCGAACTTTGGGATGGCGGTCTCACCTTCCATGACCTCTGCCTGATTGTGGGCGGCATTTTCGGGCTTTTATCGATAGTGATCTCCTTCTACTTGATTTTCATGCACGCCACGCATTACAGCAAAAAGATAGAACAGCGGCAGTATGGATCCTCCTCGGGAAACCGTCCCCTGCATTTGGTTCGCTGGTGACTGACGCTTGCTTCTTCTGTCGCAGTATCATTCGAATCCTGCTCATGGTCCCCGTTTACGCCATTGTCGCATGGCTCGGTACCTACTTCTACAAGAACGATGTCTACTACGACGTGATTGGCAATTGCTACGAGGCATTCGCGATTTCCGCTTTCTTCTCCCTGATGTGCGCATACGTCGCCCCCGACCTGCATAGCCAGAAGGAATACTTCCGAGGAGTCGAGCCAAAGCCATGGGTCTTCCCGATCCCGTGGATGCAGAAATGTTCGGGAGGGGAGAATGGCATCTGGAGAACTCCGCGCAGTGGTCTGACATGGTTCAACGTGAGTGGGATTGTGCGCGGGTGAAAATGGCTGGCGCTAACGAGGAGCATAGGTCATCTGGGTGGGCGTGTTCCAATACTGTCTTCTCCGAGTCCTCATGACCGTTGTCGCGGTCATCACGCAAAGCTTCAATTTGTACTGCGAGGAGTCACTCAACCCTGCGTTTTCGCACATCTGGGTATGAAATACAGGCCCGATCGGTTTTTGTCGATGTCAGCTAACCGCGCAATAGGTCTTGATCGTCGAGTGTATCGCAGTCACGATCGCCATGTACTGCCTTATCCAATTCTACATCCAGATCAAGGACGATATCAGCCAGCATTCGCCATTCCTGAAAATCCTTTCCATCAAGCTCGTGATTTTCTTGTCCTTCTGGCAGTCGGTGAGTGCACCTGGTTCCAATAGTCCATCCCAGGCTCCTAACCTCAGACGCAGACCCTGATCTCCTTCCTCACCTCCGCGGGTGCGATCAAGGCAAGCAGTAAACTGCAGGACCCGGATCTCAAAGTCGGACTCCCCAATCTTTTGATCAACATCGAAATGGCCTTCTTCGCTGTCCTGCACCTGTGGGCGTTCTCCTGGAAGCGCTACACCCTCAACGCCCAGACGGCTGAGGTGACGGACTTCTACGGGAACGGAAAAGCCACCTATGACGGCGGTCGGTTTGGCACGAAAGCCTTGCTGGATGCGCTGAACCCGCTCGACCTCATCAAGGCCATTGGGCGCAGTTTCCGCTGGCTGTTTGTTGGCCGGAAGAGGCGCACTCTGGATCCCAGCTACCACATTCGACCCGAATCCATCGGATTAGACGCCACGGAGACCGGAGCGGAACACGGCACTGCCTATGGGGGCGCCGGCGCGATGATGGGCGGCGGGCGTTACGGGGCACCGGGTGAAGAAGGACAGGTGCTTTTGTCGCATGCGCAGCCCAGCCCGGCTGGACTGGCCCCTCCGATCGAGGACGACAACGACCCGAACCGTTTCTACAACCACAACCGCCTGAGCGCCTCGTCACTGCTGGAACCCTCGCCTTCCCACTCGCCCCGACCCTACTCCCCCTACGATGACGCCTATAACCCTTATTTGGCCAACTCGCAATTCGAACACGACCATGACTACGAGTCTACCCCCGGCAACCCGCCGTACCCCAATCCGCCGTACCCAGAGGATCCTCATCCGGTCCATCTCTACCACCCAGACACGGCCCTACAAGAGCAACCCCCCATCCCTCTCCCGGAGTCCTACCAACCCCCTCCACCCCACTACGACAGTGACCATCAACGACGATAGAGAGCACTGCCATACAGGGAAGACTTCATCGGATATCGTTGTTGCCTGTTCCACTTGTCCTGCACCACCCACCCCTCCCGTGGGCAGTGCCATGCTAGCTGCTGCTGTCTTTGTCTCCCGGCGTTGGTTTTTGTCGTATAATACCCTCTGACTTTTTTCCCCCCTTTTGGGCCTGCCTTCCTTGCTTTGTGTTTCGTTTCGCTATATGAGATCACGGTTATAAAAGATTGAGGCTTCATGAGACCCTAGACTTTGTGTTTTGAGTCGGGTTACACTTCTTCTCTTCCTATTCGGATTGATGACTGGATTAGGAATACTGTTCCAGTTTCCTCTCCCTTTTTCTCCTTTTTCTTCTCTTTTCTTCTTTCAATTTTTTGATCACTGCTTTTCGCTGTCCATACATTTCTTTTCTTTGGGGGTTAGATTGCATTGTTGTGTTTTTTTTTTTCGCTTCTCTTGTAAAGTACGATTGCTTGGACTGGGATGGTTTTCATGATGGATAGGGCCTACCTAGGTGGTGTTGATGTAACTTAACTTTAACTTTAGGTACCTGGGATCTGGGTTGGGAATTATCATTGATTTATTGAAATTTTTGTTATTGTTCTAGCTGGTTTTGGGGGTTGGATATTTAAGTAGGTCTGTACTGGGCTTGTGTTCTATACTTTACTGTGTAGCACTAAAGCCGTGTGTGTACGTAGATATTGATGGTCAAGTACTGTATGTGTATGTGACCATCATGAAATTCATAGTTCGTTATCAAGTAAGCGCCATCAACATGCTCAACGCCCCCCCCCTCCCCACCCACCCTACCTTTTCTCTTCTACCTCCCAGCTAAACAGCCGCCACCACCACGGTATCTATCTATATCTACCCATGCGCCACCCCATCCCTCCCCGAGAAAAACTCTTCCCCAAACCTCCCCTGCATCGTCAACTGAGCCTTCCGGGACGACACCATACTCCGCCGCATATTATTCATGATAGCCGTACGTTTCCCCAGCTCGCGCATTGCGCTGATACTCTGGCCCAGTTGGCCCAGCAGCGCGACGAGGTGGACATCGTTGGTCTGGGCGAGGGTTTCGGCCGTAAAGGCGCTATGTTCTTGCGGGGTGAGGAGGGAGAGGTGCGAGATGAGGGCGTTGATGTTGCGGAGGATGGGGTGCGAGAGGGGGATGGGCTGGGGGTGGTTGTGGTGTCGGGGTCTGTGGGGTCTGTGGGGGCTGTGGCTGGGGTTGGATTGTTGTTGTTGTTGTTGCCCTCGACGGAGGAGGTAGAGATGCTTGTGACGTAGGACTTTATGAGCGAGATGCGCGATTCGAGGGTGCGGATGGCATTGAGGCGGGTTGTTAGGCTGGTGATTACTATAGTCATGATCTCTTTGTTAGTAATGAAGTTTATGGAAAGGGGATGTGCGTGATGACAATGACGACATACGTTCTTCCTCCTCCGGCGAAAGCAACGCCGACTCCGCCGACTGCTTCTCCTTGGTATCTTTGGGTTGCTTCGACAGCGATCTAGAAGCGGGGGCATCCACAGCGGCGTTCCTGGCTGTCCTAGCGACGGAGTCGATCCCGATCATCTCCGCCTCCCCGGTTTCGACGGAGTAGGGCAGTTCCCGGAATCGGATGGTGAGGGATTGCTGCTGCTCCTCGCCGTCGATCTGCATGGTCTTGCCGCTTTCCGCGGCGGTTTCGCCCTCGTAAACGCTCTCGTAGATGGTCAGGGGCAGTTTGCCGCCGTTGGAGGATGCCCCCTGCACCTGCGACGGGTGGAAGGCGAGGAATACGGCGGATTCATTGTAGTTCTGGAGGATTTGGCGGTGGATGGAGAGGTGGGCGGCGTTGGGGCCGGTGGGTGGTGCGGTTGACCACCAGCCGACGAGGTCGAGGGGGGGCGCTTTGTGGACGTCCTTGACTGGAGGGGAGTGTGTCAGTATGAGTGAGGGTGATGTATATGTTTCCCGTAGGTCATGGCTGGCTTACATTGCTTGACTCTCTCCACGAACCAGTCGTGCGGAATCTGCGCTTCGCCATTTGATCCTTCTGTCACTAGGCACTCGAAGCCATGTTCAAGGGTAATGTCTCGTCCGTTTTGCTGGCCTAATAGCGCTCCGATGATAGGGCCTTGTTGGGACCGGGCGGCATGGCGGGTGATGTGGTCGGAGATGGTGAGGAGAATCAGCGGATGGAGTTGGATGTGTAGACCGGAGTCGGAAGTCTTCTGGGAGAGGAGGGAATCTGGCAGGTCGGACATTATGGAAGGCGCCAGAGATGCGATGATGGGGGGAATAATGTTGGAGGGGGGGGAGGAGAGAGAGATGTAACTATTCGACTGTACGGTAGATACGATACGTCCGGGCGGAGCTGTGGGTGTTTGCCTGGTTTGCAGGCTGCCTCCCCCCGCCGCGATTGACTGATCGATCATCTACTAACTACTATCTACTCCTCCGTCCGCATCTTCCTCCCGCCGTCACTTTCCCTTCACGGCGCATAAACAACCATGGCCATTCCTTCGACCTACGATGAAGTCCGGCTTCATCTCCAAGAAGTCCAACGTGACCCCTCCACCCGGCTGGATCTGTCTTCCCTCGACAAGCTGAAGGTGGAGCTGACCGAGACCACGGACCGCCGCGTCCCCGCCACCCTCTTGATTCAGATCTCGCAGCTTCTCGCCGTCCTGCAGGAGGACCCAACTCCCGTCACCACCCTTGCCATAAAAGCTACAACCTACCTCAGCTTCACCGATCTTCGCTCCGTCGAACCCCCGATCGATTTCATCGCGGGCTTCAAAGCTCCCTCGGAACCGATCAACCTCTTGGTTCTCTCGTTGCTAAGCAAGGCGGGACAAGTCCCCAGCGATGCCGCTATAGTTGCCGGAGACCCGGAGCTGGTTGCTTCCCTGGTTGAACTCTGGCTTTCGACGCCCTCCACCGCTGTCGCACAGGCGGCGTTCGATACCATCTGGGCGCTCTTGGAGATCGACTTGTCCAGCCCGCTCGAAAACGGAGGACATGAAGGTGAGGAAGCTACTGGAGGACAAGGGCTCGTCTGGCGCAGGATATTCACGGACAAAGATGTCTATGGGCTTCTCTTTGCTTTCTGTAATCTCACCGAGGACGGGCCCGGGGGGCTTTCGAAGCGTGATAAGACAGTGGCCCAGGGACGGCTGATGGGCTTGCTGGTGAAAGCAGGTCAACTACGCTGGGATATAATCGCAAGTTCGCAAGTTCCGGAGGTGGAGAAAAAGTACAAAAGCAACAGTCTTCTTCATTTTGCCGCTTGCCAAATGGTGGACAAGAGTGATGTGCTGATGCATATGACCCTTGTGAACTTCTTCCATGATTTGCTGGAAATCGACGCTCCCGGTCTCATGGCACGGACTATCGTGCAGTCAGCGTCCACCTTCTCGTCCCCTGCCCTGGACTTCCTCATCTCGCATGATCTGCACTCCACGGTGTTGGAAAGCTACTTGGACGAATCGAAGCTGGACGCTGTGGATCTCGCCTACCTGTCCGGCCCGATCATGACGTACGTCGCGCAGTATGCTGAGCTATATCCCAACCACTTCTTACAAAGCCCGCAGCACATTCTGGACCGGGTACTGTCACGCATTGCATCCTCGGTGGCGATTTCATCCTCCCAGTGGGGTCATGGGCCAGTGCCCAGCGGGCAGTTGAATGTTCTCTCTTGTCTACCCCGAGTGCTTCTTGTCGAAGCTAGCAAGAAGGGATTGAATCCTGTCTTGGCCTTGCCTACCAGTCCCCCCAACAAAGCGGCTTTGGACGTGCTGTCCAGGATCCTCCACGGCCCGGTCAAACAAGATCTAGCTGACTCGATGGAGCTGAATGCTTCTGGGCAGACGCCAACCGACTGGCACAAGGAAGCCGCCGCCGCCCGGGCTCTTTACTTCATGTACACAAACGAACACACGGACTTCTGGACGGACGTGGTTGCAGCCGCCGATATCCTTGCCATGAAGGATGTTTCGTTGTCGTCGATCTCTCTCATGAAAGCCATCGTCACCGCGAATTGGCAGATGCTGACGGGTGAAGTAACCTCTGCCGTCCCAGGCACCTCTCGATACCAACTTCCGACCGAGCAAGGCCTGGAGAGTTTGTCTCCGGCTGCCCAAGGGGTTCTTCCATCGTCCGGTGCCTGGGCCGCTCTGACGCCACCGGCCTTGCCCACCCTCCTACCGTATTTGTTCAAGCCTCCTCGCTCATATGCGGAGTTCGTTGGC
The DNA here is from genome assembly GCF_003184545.1 of Aspergillus heteromorphus CBS 117.55. Lineage (NCBI taxonomy): Eukaryota > Fungi > Ascomycota > Eurotiomycetes > Eurotiales > Aspergillaceae > Aspergillus > Aspergillus heteromorphus. The sequence goes on from NW_020290436.1 coordinate 356,497, forward strand.
GGCGGTGCCGGAGATTCTGAACACGCCGTCTGGAAAGTAGCAACGGCGAAGCACGAGGTACTGGCGGCGCTGTACGAGTGCCTGCAGGAAGGGGGTGGCCAGATGGAGGGGTTCGAGGACATCATGCGCACGCTCCGGCAGAGGGTGAACGAGGGACCACTGGGTCCTGTTTCCCAGACTGCCAACCAGGTTGCCACCGTCAGCTTGTAAGGATTGTTCCGTGACTGAACGAATTATGATTATGCGACGAAGATACCTCTCTATGTACAGCAATTCCTCTGCAATGAATCAAGCAGCATCTACTATCTCTCTGTCGTAGACCTACCTCGAGGAGGTTGTACCGAGGCTATGCCAGAATCCCTCCTGATTGGCCAGCCCCACGTCGCCCAGGGCTCCCACCCACGAGCCCTAAGCACCCCTTTCGGGGAGATCCCCGCAGGCGGTGAGGGGAGGCCAGCGCCAGCTCCGGCGGAACTTTTTTTCTCGGCCTGGCCGCGCTGACTGACGCTGTTGTCTCGACTTCCTTCCTCGCAGTGAATTGCTCGCCCTCCCACGCTCTCTCACTCCATTTACCCCATTCACCCCATTCATATCGCCCACGCCCCATCATGTCCCGATTCGGCGCAAAGAAAGGCAGAAAGCTCCCCGGGGCCGAGTTCTCCTGGGAGACTGGCGACGCCGGCGGCGAGCCTGACACGGCCCCTACGCCTTTGTTCCCTGTACGTTCCTGCCTTCTTTCGGTCCTAATTTGCTTTTTCTTTGTGACGCCTAAGGCGCCGCTCCATTGTTGTTGTTGTTGTTGTTTTGTTTTTCTCCTCTTCCATAGCCTCTCCCCCCAATCCACCTTAACCCCGCCCTCCCCTCTCCCCCCTCTCTACAATGTGTTGTTCCCAGTTGTCACCTCACACCATACCGTGCCATATCATATACTCATGCTTTACCCAAAGAAATACACCGTTCCCCGGGGCCGCCCCCTCACTGCCCAAGAACAACTTCAGGTCGACCTGTACCGATCCCTCCGCGAACGCATCCACGATGGCCCCTACTACTCGATCCTCGATGGGGCGACGTCGGCCGCGAAAAAGGATAGTGCCGCGCGGGCGAACTTCGACCCCTTCCATGGCATGCAGTCTTATTCCGGAAAATACCAGAAGAAGAAGCGGGCGTTGCCGAGGATATTGGGACGGCAGTACGGTACGTTCTTCTGCTTTCTTCTTCTCCAGACGAGTGTGTTGTTTGATTGCCTGGGGGCTTGGGAGGTTGGGATGTGTGGCTGATGATGTGTTTGTGCTATGTAGTGATGAAATTCTTCCCCCGCGAACTGTGGCAGACGATTCAGCCGACATTCCGGCCGGATGCGGCGATGGACGGGTATGTACCGCAGGTGGCGGCGATCGCGGGCAAGAGAGGATTCGAGGATGACGAGGAAGAGGAAGATGATGAGGCCGGGAAGCGGAGGAAGACTGGTGGTGGGGAGGACGAGGATGCGGGCGATGATGGGGACGACGACAAGGATGTGCTGGATCCGGATGAGGAGCAGGAGGAGCAGTTGGAGGATGATGACTTCGAAGACGACGACGATGATATGGGCGGGGACTACAACGCGGAGCAGTACTTCGATGGTGGAGATGACGAATACGGGGACGATGGATTCGGGGATGGTGGTGGCGGCGGTGATGAGGAGACGTATTAGGCGTGTGGCTTTGAGATACCCTTGTTCTTGTGATCTTATCAATCTCAGCGGTTTGGCCATCTTACGGATGGCATGGCATACTATTGCTATATATTTGATGACTGGCGGTGGTGTAGTGGTGTTGAAGGGTTGCTATTGCCGGGTTGAGTGGTGATACCGGTGATACGTGCATGATGATGGTGTGTCTTCACGCTATCTGGGAATACTAGATGTCCCAAACTCCAGCATTGCCAACGCAATGCCCTCTATAGTCCTTTCGTTCTTAGACTAAGTACTAGACGCAGCGGCAGTCGGCCTCGGGATGACGTCATGCCGTTCCGTGACGGGCTCGTAAATAACGACGGGGTCGAAAAAAGACGGCGAGCGATAAGCTCTCCGGCTACGAGGACGCTGCATCCCCACCACCAGACGCAAGAGGCATTACGCATTGCAGCATGAACGGCAGCCAGCCCCCGCAGCGACGATCCGCCCTCGTGCTCTATGGCTCAGAAACCGGCAATTCCCAAGAGGTCGCCGAGGAGCTGGGCACGTTGGCCGAGCGCCTCCATTTCCGGACGCATGTGGCCGAGCTAAACCACTACAAGCCGGTATGCCTATTCACTTACCCTCCTCATGCTCACGCCCACACTGACCGGCCGCGCAGGAAGTGCTCAAATCCCACACCCTCGTGATCCTCGTGGTGTCGACGACGGGCCAGGGCGACTTCCCGGCTAACGCGAGGTCGTTTTGGAGGTCGTTGTTGCTGAAGAGGCTTCCGCCTACGTTCCTGGAAGGGGTCAATTTCGCGTCATTTGGGCTGGGAGATAGCTCGTATCCGAAGTGCGTTGGGTTCTATCTTGTGTGTTTGGGGGGAGTTCTGACTCGCATAGGTTCAATTGGGCGGCGCGCAAATTGCACAAGCGGTTGGTGCAGCTGGGGGCGAATGAGATATACGGATGTGGGGAGGCAGATCAACAGCATCCGGAAGGGTGAGACTCAGTTCCTGGCTGTTGGGATATCTTTCCATGCTGATTGATGCTAGGCTGGAGGGAACTTTCATTCCCTGGTTGACCGATCTGCGCAAGCACCTTCTCGAGACATATCCGCTGCCTCCAGGACAAGAGCCGATACCGGACGATGTTCAACTGCCGCCCAAATGGGTCTTGACACTGCAGGACAAGGGGGAGTCGACATCAATATCCACGGAACAGGCAGTTCCCGAACCCCAGCAAAACGAGAATCCGTCCGATGAGCTTCCCCGGTTGACTCGACTCAACCACGATATTAGACCGCTTCCCGGCACCCTGGCGGCAACGCTGACCCAGAACAAACGCTTGACGCCGCCAACGCATTGGCAAGATGTGCGGCATGTCTGCCTTACGGTCCCAGACCATGTCTCCTATGTCCCCGGGGACATGATTTGCATCACCCCGAAGAACTTCTCCAGCGACGTCGACGCGCTGATCCAGATGATGGGCTGGGAGGAGCAAGCGGATCAGCTTGTCTCCCTGGTGTATAATGGCACTCCGTCTCCGGAGGAAGAGGCCCCCTCTCCCCCAATTCAGGGCCTTGATTCATACCCGCAGCTGACCCTGCGTGCCCTTCTTACAGATTATATAGACATCCAGGCCATCCCCCGTCGGGCCTTCTTTGCATCTGTTGCTCACTACACCAGCGATGAAATGCATAAAGAGCGACTCATTGAGTTTACATACACTGGCCCTGAGTTCCTGGATGAGCTCTGGGACTACACCACCCGGCCGAGACGAAGTATATTAGAAGTGCTGCACGAATTCGACTCAGTCAAGGTGCCATGGCAGCATGCGGTCTCGGTATTCCCGATCTTCAAAGGGAGACAGTTCAGTATCGCCAGTGGGGGCGAGTTGAAGCGGTCTCCCGGCGGAGGCACCACGTTCGAACTGCTAATTGCCATTGTCAAGTACCAGACCGTCATCAAGAAGGTGCGGCAAGGGGTGTGTACCCGGTACATCTCGGCCCTCCGCCTGGGCAGCAGCCTGAAGGTCCAGTTGCAGAAGGGAGGACTCAACTCATCCGCCAACCAGCTCGTGGGCCCGACGGTGTTGATTGGTCCCGGCACCGGGGTGGCACCCCTGCGGTCCATGCTTTGGGAGAAAGCAGCCATCGTCAAGGCGTATCAGGAAGAGAATCCGGGGGTGGAGCTCTCCATCGGCCCAACGCTGCTGCTCTACGGAGGTCGCAACCAGGACGCCGACTTCTTCTTCGCGGACGAGTGGCAGCGGCTGGGCGAGTTGATCAAGCTGAATGTGCTCACGGCGTTCTCGCGCGACCAGAAGCAAAAGGTCTACGTACAGGACATCATCCGGCAGAACTACGGGCTCCTCTTCAAACTGTTGCACGACATGGCGGGGTCGGTGTATATCTGTGGCTCGTCGGGGCAGATGCCGAAGGCCGTGCGGGGGGCGCTGACGGACGCGTTCCAGCACGGGGCAGAGGTGGAAACGGACCGGTTCAACGAGCAAGGCGCCGAGCAGTATCTGCTGGGGATGGAGAAGACGGGGCGGTATAAGCAGGAGACCTGGTGATCGGACGCGCCATCCTTGCTTGGCCCTTAGCATTGCACATTTTATCGCGCTCTGCATCCGCCCGGACCCGGACGGGGGATGCAGGGAATCGCCCCGATATACCCAATAGATACAATGGACAGGTATGAGGTCATGGCCTCTCGATAAGTGGTTAGTGCTGGACAACTCCACATGTCATCAGTAAGGTAGTTAGTAGTTAGTTGTAGGCAGGCTAACCTCGGCTGGCGGCGGTTGAGTCGTCGGCCCGCCTCGGCGAGAGCAGCGCTTCTCCGCCCTGGTCACCTGCTTTCTGCCCCGGAATGCCGCATCGCTCCGTCGGATCTCTTCGTCTGCCTGCCTGCTTGTTGCTCCTGCTGGACCGACCTTAAGTCTCAACTTCCCCTCCCCCCCCCTCACGAGCCATCTGCTCCTCGATTTATCCCTCTCCTCGAGTCTTCTTCCCTATCCACACTATCCAGAATGAGTGGCCTACGGATCCTGGTCCCCGTCAAGCGGGTGATCGACTACGCGGTGAGTTTTTGTCGTTGAAGCTGTCGTCGTCCTGTGCTCCGTCTTCGGTGAAGAACCCACACCTCCGCGACGAAGCCGCTCGCCCGCATGCGCTGCGTCCACGAGCGATGTCTCGTCCGCACCCAACCCCCAACCCCCACCCCTTCTCCCTCCCCGTCTCACATGGAAACGATCTCCATGGAACCGCTCTCATCTCCATACATACCATCGCTCAATACACCGTGAAAACCACCCCCACTAACCCACCCCACCCAACCAGGTCAAACCCCGCGTCAACAAGGCCAACACGGGCGTCGAAACCGCCGGCGTCAAACACTCCCTGAACCCGTTCGATGAGCTCTCTGTCGAGGAAGCCATCCGGCTGCGCGAGCGCGGCGCCAAGAACCAGAGCCCGATGAAGGTGGAAAACATCCTGGCCCTCTCCGCTGGCGGAGCCAAGTGCGCCGATACGCTCCGCACGGCGATGGCGATGGGCGCGGACCGGGCGTTCCACGTGGACGTGGGCGACAGCCCCGACGGCGGGCCCGAGCCCCTGACCATCGCCAAGATGCTGCAGGGCGTGGTCAAGTCCGAGAACATCAACCTGGTGCTGCTGGGGAAGCAGGCCATTGACGGCGACCAGGGTCAGACGGGCCAGATGCTGGCGGGCTTGCTGGGGTGGCCGCAGGCCACGCAGGCCAGCAAGGTCGAGATCAAGGATGCGGAGGGCGCCGTGGAGGTCACGCATGAGGTCGACGGGGGCGTTGAGACGCTGCGCGCGAAGCTGCCCCTCGTCATCACGACGGATCTGCGGTTGAATGAGCCGCGCTACGCCACCCTGCCGAATATCATGAAGGCGAAGAAGAAGCCCCTCGAGAAGAAGACGTTGGCCGACATTGGGGTTGAGGATAAGAAGCGCTTGAAGACGATCAAGGTTACCGGTGAGTTTCTGCTGCCCTCCGCTGCTGTTGGGATTGCATCGTGGCTAACCCAGACAATCAGAACCCCCGGCGCGCCAGGGCGGTGGCAAGGTCGAGGATGTCGACGGGCTGATCGGCAAGCTGAAGGAGCTGGGTGCTCTGTGAGGGTGGATCCGACTAGATCTTATCCATCCTCTATTGGGACTTGTGTATGTTTACGATTAGACCTGGTCCGGGATCAGCTGGACTCTATTATTTTTTTTTCTCTCTTTTCTCTCTCTAGTCCCTCTACCTACTAGCAGTACAATCCCACCTGACGTGTCTTGCTGGGTATCCTTGTTAAGCTTAACTGGATCTGGCTGGCTGAACGGATCGACCGCACGCACCATCTCGGACCGTAGACTGCGACAAATCAATATGGCCTCTGAGAGGAACAGTGCCTGCATTCAGCCGCACACTCGGCAGATAGATACTACCTTACTTACCTACACGCTACCAGATAGTTAGATACCACATGCAGCATCCCCATCTGACATACCCCAGGTACCCCTGTCAGACGCGCATCGCCACTACCTAAGTACTTACCCACTACCCATTATCTACTAACCCACTAGATACTGACTATATCCGAGGCATACTTATCTACCTAGGTAGACTAATCCGCTCTTCCAATCGGGATCTCGGAATCCGTTCGCTCATGCGTGCTAGCAGCCAGCCCCGATGTACTTGCCTAGGTAGGTCGATGCTATGTCCTAGGATACGTCTTAGTTCCCTGCTGTTGCTGCTGCTGCTGCATCTCCTCGGCCCAATGCAATGTATGCCTAGGTATCAGGTAATGCTGGGAGACTCCTTCCTGTTTGGGGATGAGGTGGTTGTTAGTTCCCTAGGTGGTAGGTGGTAGGTATCTACGGTTGGAATTGATTTGGGTGTTAGGGTTGTGGGTTCGGGAGTAGAGTAGAGTAGGGTAGGGTAGAGTGAACAAGGGGTGTTGGTGTGTTGGTGTGTAGTTGGGGTCAAGTAAGTAAGTAGTAAGTACAGATAATCAACATATGTGTCTAGTAACATCAACAACAACAACCCCAGGAAAAGTATGTCGGTAGTACTTCAGTAAGGTTAAACTCAAGATTGCCTCCCTCCACAGGATACAGATAGTAGATAGCAGATGGTAGATGGTAAGGTAGATGGATACGACCGCACGAGAGCCCGCCACCACGACCACGACCACCACTAACTACCAGGAGGAACAGTCGGCAAAGAGGGGGAATAAAAAAAAAACATGTATCATCTGACTGCCGACAGGTGACATGAACAGCGACTGACTAGATAAAGTAGTGAGCTGCATTGGGATTTGAGAATATTCGATATGTCATATCGGGCACGCTGCCTGAGTCTCCATAGGTAGTGTTGTCTATCTACTATCCATCCTCATCATCCAATTATACAGAAAATCAATCCATAGGGGGTGAAAATGCGAGAATGAAATTGGATCGCGAAATTCAAAAAAAAAAAAAAAAAAAAAAAAAAAAAATCAAAAGAGAATTAAAATTAAATCCAATGAGTTTACCTACCTACCTAGCTGCAGCCTGCATCGCGAGTCAGTGCAGGTGGTGGACACAGGACGGACGGGTGGGTTTTGTTTGTTGAGACACTAGAAATCCTCTAGAAGGTTCCTAACGCCTAGTGTGAAGTAGTGTCTATCCAGCGTCCAGTGAACTCTCGATGAAAGGCATTGTTTGCGATGGGGCACACTACTAAGTAGACACTAGACAGGGCACAGGCACAGACAGGAAGACAGGAAGACAGGAACAGGGACAGGGACAGGGACAGGGACAGGGGGGCACACTGCACCGATTGTAATTCCCCCTGCCAGGCGGAGTGGGGGGGAAGGGGATTGGATTTATGGCAGTGGCACTGTCAGGGCGTGTTTGGGGCTTCGATCTAATTAGTGTCGCAAGTGTGATTGTGATTGTCAGCTGTCGTCTTGTCTGTCTAGAACTGATCTTAGATTAGCGTCTGTACCTGACGAACCTAACTTAAGCACCTACCTTGTTTGGATTAAGGTGTTGCTATACTTGTGTGTGTCAGGGCAGTGGAAACTGAAACTGGAGCTGAAACTGAGAATCCTATCTCTACATACCACATACCTACCTTACCAATGAGGGGGAGAAAGTAGGTAAGCTGGTAAGCTGGTAAGGTAAGTAAGGTACCTTACGGACATCTCCGTCCCCATCCATCCATTCATCCCTTTTTCTTCCCCTTCCCTTTCGCTTCCCATCCAGATCCAGCCAGATCCAGCCAGATCCAAACCCTCATCCTAGTCTAGTTATCTACCAGTCAGTAAACTTCCCAACCCAACCAACCGCAATAACCGCCCGCCCGCCCGCTCACCCGACCAAAACCCAACGCATCCTCGTGGCCTGGGCTGGAGTGGACTGGCCTGGCCCGGGCTGCGAACCACGGATGCATCATTTTGGGGGGGGGGGGGGGATCATGATATGTCCAATCGTTCATTTTTTGCTGTCTTCTCGATACGAACGATGAATGGCTTGTACCTGGGTAGGGTAAGTAGCTAGTTCGCGATAGCTTCATGCTAATAACTAAACTATGTGCCATGTGGAAGGCGAAAGCGAGAATTTTTAGATGAACCATAGGTAGGTATGGATGGATGGATGGATGGATGGATAGATGGACCTGTCTCTCGCAGGTGCGGGAAAAACCATGGCCCTCATGCTCCGACATAAAATTTTCATTTTTATACTTTGGGAACACGAACTTAAACCTCTCCTCTCTCAGCCGATGCGATGGGCCGAGATAGCTCCGGCTTGGACTTACCTGAACCGGGGAGGGAAGGTGATCGGATGTGTCAGATGCATTTACCGCAGGACTACTGTATCTCCTAGTTACCTAGTAGCTACCTACCTAGGTACTCCGTACTTACCGACTTGATGCGATGCAGGCAGGAGTCGGAAGGGGGGAGTGATTCCTGCACGGAAGCTTCTTTGCGTTGGGTTTGCCGGGGCGACGGGCGGAGGGGAGGGTCTGTCTGCATCTTGAAAGACAAGAGGTAAATAAACAACAACAACAACAAGTACTATCTAGTAGAACAATGATAATGATAGTGGTCGGGGTGAAGAAGCGAGGGGGTAAGGAAAGAAGGGGGATGGGGCTGGTGGGCGGACTGGATGGATGGATGAATGGCTGGCAGGTAGTTAGTTGTTGGGGCTGAAGATGCAGTGCGAAGAAGCGATTGGATCTGTCATATCCAGATCCAGAAACCAGAAAAAAAAAAAGTTGATACATCCCCTGAGACCTTAGATGGGGAAGATGATGGGCAAGTCAGGAGAAGAGCGGATTCAAACGGCTCTAGTGGAAGTTTATCGTTGATTTTTCTTTCCTTTCGTTCGCTCTCTTTCTTCTCCAGAACTAGACTGCGATGCCCTAAGTCTAACAGTAAACAGTAACAATCAGGCTAGCGTGCCCAAGGACTAGCGGAGGGTCTTGGAGGGGCTCTGGAGGGCTCCATCGGGACCCTCCGTCGGGTAGATATCCTTTCAATTTCATAGAACTAGCTAACTAGTTGTTTAGTCTGACTAAGAGTGGACTACGTAGTCGATGACGCTATTGTTGGTTGGGTTCCGGGGATGCTGGATCCATCCATCAGGTAGAACTTTTCGGTTTGCAGGCAGCCAGGATTAATCCCGAATAGCCGGCAGATGATGATCTAATCCGATCGGCTGCTCGGCGAACGACGCGACGATGACGATGACGCTGCTGATGCTTGCTGCTTTGCTGCTTTGCTGCTGGCTGATGGATGCTGATGCGGCGGATGTTGTGATGCCATGCATCTGTCCGGCTTGTTTCTTTTTCCTGCCCATTTCTGGGTATTTCTGTAAAATAATTCTCCAAAATCTGCTGACATCGGCCCCATCTCCTCCATCTCCGGCCAGCCACTTCGCCAACCATGCCCTTCCGACCCAGCCGTGCTGCCATCCGTGCCTGGCTCTCGCCCTCGCCCTCGCCCTCATCCTCGCCCTCATCCTCCTCCACGGCGCATTCTTATTCCATTTAGTCTCTCCCTCGCCCCCATCTGCGATCCTTCTTTCCCGCTGCTTGCTTTTTTTTTTTTTTCTGCTCCTGGTCAACTGCAGGAGTTCTCCTCGCCGACATTAGCCTAGCCTAGCCTGCCTGGTGTTTGTTGCTTGTTCGACGCTCTTCGGGTCGATCCTCCCCTCCTTCTGTCAACTTCACTACATCATACTACTATCAACCCTACATAAACAAACCCCCCCCTCTTCTGCCAACTACTACTGCACATCTTGTTATTGCCCCGGTGACTCGACACTGCAAGGCTGACGCGGAGGTAAGCCGGCTTCCCTCTCTCCCTCTCTCCCTCTCTTTCCCCCCCCCCCCTTCAGGCCCGATCCATGGTTCCCCCTCCTTCCCTCCAAACGCTCGCCACTTCCCGGTCTGGAACGACTCGGACGGAGAAAACCTCAAGAGGCCTTGGGGGTTTAATAATCCCACGCATTTCCGGGCGTTCGCCCAGACCAAACCAACCCCAACCCAGCCCACTAATTTCCGGAGCTGTACTATCTGTATAGGTACTCCGTATAATTGCGTGCATTCCTCGGACCCGCATTCCTCGGCTGTGTCACATTCCACATCGCATTGGGACGAGTGGATGCGACAGCTGTTTATACCCTGTTTCCCGCCGTCTTCGTCTTTGCGCCCGCCAGTTATAGCCTCCATTTCTCCCCCGTTAGTCCCCCGGGACCTGGTCCTGTCATCACATTCCCTGTGGTGAGTGCACCACCGTCACCCTCACCATCACCCTCACCCAGTCGTCACCATGCCCTCCTCCACGCTCTGGGAGAGGACCAAGGGGACGTCCAAGAAAGGCTTCGACAAGGCCTGGCACACCCTCGACAAGCTGGGCGACCCCGTCAACCGCCTCTCCTACCGCGTCGGCGCCGAGGCCTTCTGGCCCATGAGCCTCGATAAAGAAAGCGACAAAGCCGCGCGCATCCTGCGCAGTTTCTGCAAGGATGGATTCTACGCGAACGACGATGCCGACCGGCGGAGCACCGACAGCACGGCCAGCAAGGACACTGGCAAACTCACCCGCCCCAAGGGCAAACAACGAGTCATCAAGAAGATCCCCGCCAAGGTGATCCAGCGGGCCAAGGGCATCGCCATCTTCACCACCATGCGCACCGGGCTCTGGGTCAGTGGGTCCGGGGGCAGTGGCGTGCTGCTGGCCCGCATCCCCGAGACCGACGAATGGAGCCCGCCGTCGGGGATCATGCTGCACACGGCGGGCATCGGTTTCCTGGCGGGCGTGGACATCTACGACTGCGTGGTGGTCATCAACACCTACGAGGCGCTGGAGGCCTTCAAGAAGGTGCGCTGCACCCTGGGGGGCGAGGTCAGCGCCGCTGCTGGGCCCGTGGGCATGGGCGGCGTGCTCGACTCCGAGGTGCACAAGCGACAGGCGCCCATCTGGACCTACATGAAGAGTCGCGGGCTCTACGCGGGCGTGCAGGTGGACGGCACCATCATCATCGAGCGCAGCGATGAGAACGAGCGCTTCTACGGGGAGCGCATCTCCGTGTCCGACATCCTCGCCGGCAAAGCCCACCACCCGCCCGCCTCCATCCAGACTCTCCTCGCCACCATCAAGGCGGCGGAGGGCGATGCCAGCGTCGACGAGGCCCTGCTGCCCCCGCCCGGCGAGGCCCCCGGTGATGCCGAGCTGGCCCTGTCCCCGGGCTCCTTTGGCGTTCCCGACCCCGAAGACCCCGATCCGTTCGGCGTGAAGGCGTTGGAGGCCGAGGGCCTGTTCATCCGCGAGGCCGGGTCCCGAAGCCGACCGTCGCAGGAGGTCTTCGAGTTCAAGCCGGGCCCCAACAGTCCCATCTATGCGACTTTTCGCCGGAGTGTCGATAGCTCCACGCGCAACAGCTGGCGCGCCAGCGTGCAGAGCTATGCCAGCATGGACCGGGGCACGCAGACCGATTGTGCTCCGCCGACAGCGCCGACCTCCATCAGTCGGGCCTCGTCGCGCAGCTATCGCGACGTTTCGGACCGGGCGGAGATCAGCCCGTGGACGGATGGCGAGGATGCCCGCTGGGACACTGTCATTCCCGAGCACGAGGAGGCTCGCGCTCGCGCGGAGGCCGATGAGGAGGAGGACGAGGAGGAGGAGGAGGAGGTGGAGGTGCATGAGGTCATCAGTGCCACGGTGTCGAAGCGCGACAGTGCGCCGACGTCGCCGGTGTCGATCGAGGATTCGACGATGCCGGTGGATTTGCGGCGGCAGTCGCCCACCTTCACGCGGGCCAAGCTGGTGACGATCCCAAGCGCATCCCCCCGGCTCTGCCTCCGCGCAACCCCCATCGCACGCCCGCCTCTGCCTCCACCTCCACGCCCACCTCGCCCACCTCCGTCTCCCTGTCGCCCAACCGCCGCCGCTCCGTGGCCTCGAGCCCCGGACGTGCCGCCTGGGGCCTGATGGAGCTGCCGCTGAACCCGAGGAACGACGATTCGGCCAGCGAGGTCTCCTCCATCGGTGCCCCGGAGTCGTCCAACAAGCTGTCCCTCGACAAGGACGAGTTCCACTCGGTGTCCAGCCTGCATGACTCGGACGTGGCGTCGGAGAAAGAGGTCGCGGTCAACGGCCACAGCCACGTCGACCCCTCCGACGAGAGCACGTCCCCGTCCCCCTCCATTGCGTCGCAGGCCAAGTCGGACAGCCCCGAGCTGGCTGCCACGAAGACGATCACTGCTGACGCAGACATCCACCTCGACACTGCCGTGCAACCCCAAACCGCCTAGATGGGACCTCGCTTGTGGTTCGCGACCGCTTCTTCTTGTATATATATATCCCCTTTTTGGCACATTCCTTGGGATCCGTCCCGCTACATATGCCCTGTGTGATTCCCTTTTTTTTTTTTTTTTTTTTTTTTTTTCGGCCTGTTCTCAGGACCGACCGACCCTTTGGTGCGTTTCCAGCTCGTCTCTGTCTTTTCTTGTCGGTTGTGATCGATATTTGGGTTGGTGTCTCCTGCGCGGGGCTTCTGTGTATTTTGTTTGTTTTGTGATCCTTAGCGTTGCGTGGTGTTTTACTGGTTTGAACATGGGCATGGGATACCTGGGCGTCTCGGTTCTTTCTTAGATCCTGATACTGGGATGATGCATGCCGTGAAAGGCTACGGAATTGGTTTTAGTAAATATATATCCCGCGTGGTCTTGTCGACAGTCATCCTTCAAGAGTTGACCCGAATATCGGCTGTTTATCTTGACTTCTTGACTGTCAGGGAGGACTAACTTAATTGTTTGTGTAGTGAATCTATCTATCTGTCTATCTATCTATCTAGTCTAGTGGGGTGAGCCACTTCGATCCTTCCTGGCGCTATCGATCAAGTCGCTTAGTGTATACAGCACTAGTCCTCCCGGGTATAGTGTGCCATGGTGTGTGTCTCTTCCACCCATCGGAGCCTTGCATGTTGAATCCATCCTCCTTTCCGCCCAGGCTTGCGAGATTCCGTCTCCTCGCCATGCCGTCCCCGTCTCTTGTGTCTGTGGTCATCGCCGGGCTGGCCAGTGCCGGGGCTGTCGCGGCGCAGTATTTCCCCCCGACCCCCGAGGGAGTGAAGGTCGTGCATTCGAAGCACCATGACGGCGTCAAGATCTCCTACAAGAATGCAAGTCCCCGTTCAATCAGGTCCTATATCAGGACACTAACAACTGGACAGCCCGAGATCTGCGAGACCACGCCCGGAGTCAACTCCTACTCGGGCTACATCCACCTCCCCCCTGGCACGCTCAACGACCTGGGCGTCGACCAGCACTACCCGATCAACACCTTCTTCTGGTTCTTCGAGTCGCGCAACAACCCGATCAATGCCCCGCTGTCCATCTGGCTGACCGGCGGGCCCGGCGCCTCCTCGATGATCGGCCTGCTGCAGGAGAACGGCCCATGCGTGGTGAATCCGGACTCCAACTCGACCGAGCTGAATCCCTGGGCCTGGAACAACTACGTGAACATGCTGTACATCGACCAGCCCAGCCACGCCGGGTTCAGCTACGACGTGCCCACCAACGGTACGCTGGACCAGCTCACGGGCGTCGTGGATGTGTCCGGCTTCCCAGAAGACACCGTGCCCGAGCAGAACAACACCTTCTACGTGGGCACCTTCCCCAGCTTCAACAGCGCCACCACCGTCAACGGCACCGTCAACGGCGCCCGCGCTCTGTGGCTCTTCGCGCAGACTTGGTTCACCGAGTTCCCCGAGTACCGCCCGCACGACGACCGCGTGAGCATCTGGACGGAGTCCTACGGCGGGAAGTATGGCCCGGCGTACGCGGCCTTCTTCCAGGACCAGAACGCGCAGATCGAGGATGGAAGTCTCGACGCCCGCCGCATCCATCTCGACACGCTGGGCATCATAAACGGCTGCGTGGACCTGCTCATCCAGGTCCCGTCGTTCCCGCACCAGGCGTACAACAACACCTACGGCATCGAGGGCATCAACCAGACCGTCTACGACCAGGCCATGGACGCCTGGGGCAAGCCGGGCGGCTGCAAGGACCGGATTCTGGACTGTCGCGCCGTGGCCGCAGCCAGCGACCCCAACATGCACGGCCACAACGCCACGGTCAACCAGATCTGCCGCGACGCAGACAGCTACTGCAGCGAGCGCATCAAAAGCCTGTACACCCGGCTCTCCGGCCGGGGATACTACGACATCACACACTCCAGCAAGGACCCGTTCCCGCCGCCGTACTACATGGGCTACCTGAACCAACCCTGGGTGCAATCCGCCCTCGGAGTGCCCATCAACTGGACACAAGCCGCCGAAAGCGTAGAGCAAGCCTTCCACTCAACAGGCGACTACTCACGCTCCGACACCCGCGGCTTCGTCCACGACCTCGCGTACGTCCTCGACTCCGGCGTCAAAGTCGCTCTGGTCTACGGCGACCGCGACTACGCGTGCCCGTGGATGGGCGGCGAGGACGTCAGTCTGCAGGTCGACCACACCGAGGCCGAGGCGTTCCGCGCTGCGGGCTACGCCCCCGTCCGCACCAATTCCTCGTATGTCGGCGGCCTGGTCCGCCAGCACGGCAACTTCTCCTTCACCCGTGTCTTCCAGGCCGGCCATGAGGTCCCCGCGTATCAGCCTCAGACGGCGTATGAGATCTTCCATCGCGCGCTGTTTAATCGGGACATTGCGACCGGGAGGGTCAACACGGCCAGGAATGCGTCGTATACGAGTGAGGGGCCGGACTCGACTTGGCAGGTGAAGAATGACGTGCCCGATAGTCCGGCGCCGACGTGCTATCTTTTGGATTTGGAGGCTCGGTGTACCCAAGAGCAGGTCGAGAGGGTGGTGGGTGGGGAGGCAGTCGTGAAGGATTGGGTGGTCGTGGGGTAGGATTCTGCATTATTGATAGAGAAGGTATTATTATTATTATTATTATTATTGATATGTGGAGAGTTAGCGGCGGGGGAAAAAGTGTATAACAGTAGCTAGTTAGTTGGTTAACTAGTTATGCAGTACACATGACTCAGCCATGTTATGAATGCATATGCTGCAGCCTCCCGATGCCCGACGACTCAGGCACGAGCGTGACTGGGCAGCCTCAGGATGCCGACGGTCCAATGCGGCCTTCCTCGTGCAGGAACCCTTTTCCATCGCCTTCCCTCTGCGCCTCCCATTCTCCTCCATTCTATCCTCCTGCTTGCCTGCAATAGCCTCCTCACTTATATCATTTCCATCTCCCTCTCCCCCCCCCTTCCTCCCCCGACTGTCCCCCGACGATCGAACCTTCTCGAACCTTCGATTGGCCGACCGGCGTGCCGGTCAACGTCACACGTCACTCTGGTGGCTCGCTGGCTCACCTGAAAGCCCGCCGGCGCTGCTGCTGCATAAACCGCGACAACCCACCACCACCACCACCTGGCCTCGCTTCGTTGGCTCCCTGTGTGCGATGTCCTGAACACCCTTGAAAACCTCACCTCCCCCCCCCTTCCCCCCTGCATTACCCCGTTCGACCCTAACAGTATCCTCCTCTCCTCCCCTCCCCTTGACTCGGATCCGCGGATCGCTGGCTGGCCTCGGAGTGAATCTTCTACGTCATTCGAGATTCTGCTTCGCTCCCCGCCCGCCTTCTTCGACGTCCGTCCGTCCGTCCGTCCTTCCCACCCGGTCGCTCTGCCTGGTGGTGTGATCTCCTTGCTGGACGGTCTTTATAGAGTGATTGGTTTCTCCAATTAGCTTTCCACCTGTTCCAAGTCTTTTGTATCTCTCAACCTATCACCTACTACCCACAACCTACAACGCATATCCTCTCGACCCACGACACAATGGTCGCTGAAACAAAGCTATACGACGCCCTCTCGGTCAGGCCTGAGGCCTCGCAGGATGAAATCAAAAAGGCTTACCGCAAGGCTGCGCTGAAGTTTCACCCCGATAAGAACAAGGATAACCCGGCTGCGTCGGAAAAGTTTAAAGGTATGTCATCGTGCTATGTTATTGGTGATAGAGTTGCCAGCTGCTGACGTGTCTCAAGAGGTCTCCCAAGCATATGAAGTTCTCTCCGACCCCGAAAAGCGAAAGGTCTACGACCAATTCGGCCTCGAATACCTCCTTCGCGGCGGTCCTCCCCCGTCCAGTGGCGGTGCGGACGGGGCCAGTCCCTTCGATGGCGGGATGCCGGGCGGATTCTCTTTCGGTGGCATGCCCGGTGGTGGTGGCGGCAGCGGCGGCGGCGGCACCCGGACGTTCCACTTCTCGACCGGCCCTGGCAGCGGTGGCAGCGGGTTCCGGTTCAGCAACGCGGATGACATCTTCCGGAACTTCGCCAAAGCTGGTGGGGGTGGTGGCATGGGCGGCATGGGCGGTATGGATGATGATGATCTGTTCTCGATGCTGGGCGGCGGACTGGGCGGCGGTGGTGGCCGCGGATTCCGGAGCAGTCGGCCCAGCGGTTTCAAACAGTCGTCGCAGCGGGCGCCGACGCCAGAGCCCACGGTCATGGAGAAAGAACTGCCGCTGACGCTGGAGGAGCTGATGCGCGGCACGACCAAGAAGGTGTCGGTCAAGAGCAAGACGTTTGACGCGAGCGGGAAGCGCACCGTGCAGGACGTGACGCTGGAAGCGAACATCAAGCCGGGTCTGCGCACGGGCTCGAAGATCAAGTACCGCGGGGTGGGCGACCAGGAGGAAGGCGGTCGCCAGGACGTGCATTTGATTGTGACCGAGGTAGGTTTCCCTTTCCCTCCGAAGAACGCTGGAGATGCAGATAAGCTAACAGTCCGCAGAAAGAACACCCAAACTTCAAGCGCCAGGGCGACAACCTCGTCACGACGGTCGAGGTCAGCCTGAAAGAGGCACTGACAGGCTGGGAACGCATCGTGCGCACGATCGACGGCAAATCGATCCGGGTGTCCAAGCCCGGGCCCACCCATCCGGGCCACGAAGAACGCTTCCCGGGGCTGGGCATGACCATCTCGCGCAAGCCCAGTGAGCGGGGGGATCTGCTGGTCCGTGTCAACGTGCGGTTCCCGGCTAGTTTGAGCGCGTCGCAGAAGGAAATCCTGAAGGATACGCTTCCTTGATTGCCTCGACTGACTCCACCCTACGACTACCACTGTTATTATTGCTGCTGCTGCTGCTGTGCTTTTGCTTTTGTTTCTGCTTTTTATATTCTATTCCCATGTCGTTGTCTCGGTGCCTGGACACCTGGTTTTAGCATAGCGGCGTTAGGCGTGAGCGACTGGATCGCTGATGATGTATGTGATGTGATGCTGCGATGGATGGACAGATGGAAGATGTGGTAGTGAGCTTGGAATTCAGTGATCACTCACTCACCCATGATATCTTTTGATTTGGGATAGTGTGTAACTGTACCATAATAGACCAACCAACCAGTGATAGTGAACTAGTTAATAATGATGATTACTAAATCTAATGCAAGAACTACACAAATAACACAACGCTTATCGGCCTTATCGGTCTTATCGATAGTAGCATCCAGACTAACGCTGTCTGGTTTAGCGTGTTGTCAACTCCGCAGCATTGAGCTGGAGCTGGAGCTTCCCCGATCCAAACATCATCGTCACCATCACCACCATCACAATTTCAACTACATCCCCAGATCACAAACGCCTACTACCCAATTCCACCACTAATGATACAGATCATCAGGATACGAGGACAATGAAAACAAGAATAACCTACCTCCAACCCCCCTCCTCGTCTTTTGTTTCCTCCCAGGCCCATCTCACCCCCCACGCCCTGCACATCGATGGCCTTGATGCGGCGAAGGAGGAACGGATCACGGTTGATGTTGGGGAGGTTAGTGCTTTGGTATGTCTTTTTCTTTTTTATATTTTTCTTTTTACTTTTGGGAGTCTTTTGGTTGCAGGGGGAGGAGGGGGAGGGGGGATTAGCTACTTGCTTTGCTGTGCTTTGCTGTGCTTTGCTGTGCTGTGCTGTGCTCTTCCTGTTCCTGTTATGGGATATGTCGACATATATAAGAGGGGTGTATAGATGATATAACAGAGGCTGACGATAGATATGGATATAGTTAGGCACCACACTCAAACAATTCCACGAGCTCCATCTCCGATGGGCTACGGAGGAGAGATACGAGGCTGTCGAGCCGTGGGGGAGTCGTGTTAGTCCGGGTTTGCATGGGGGGGTGAGGCTGGTTGAGGTTGATGAGGAGGTAGAGAGGTGAGTTTATTGCATTATTCTCTTATTCATCTTTGGTCTGGTTGGGGTGGTGTTCTTTTTGTTGAGTCAGTGAGTCAGTCAGTTAGTTAACCAAGTTATATTGTGAAGTCATGCCGTGTCTCCGCTCTGCGATATACTGAGAGAGGCGTTTGATCGGGGGGTGTATTGTGAGGGTATTCTGGTTTGTCCTTCCCTCCCCTCCTCTCCATTGAGATGTACAGTCCCGAAAGAATGTCTAAGATTCTTGAGATACAATACTAACCCTCACAATGGTCATAGAAATCCCTCACCGCTCCCCCCACCCCCCTCTCCGAGTCCTCCGCCTCCTCCCCCTCCTCCCCCTCTACAACAACACACAACTACTACGCCCCCCTTCCAACCCACCATGTCGTCGAGTTCATCACGCAGCACATTTGTCCGCTAGAGGTTGCAGGTGCAGACTGTCGCCGCCGCGCCGAGGCCGTGCAGTCCGCCGACTCGATCGATATCGATTACGATGCCGAGTCGCAGGCCCTAGTAGTCTCCGCATACTGGGGACGGTCACCGACGGAAAATGGCTGGACGGAGGAGATCGCTGCGCCGGGGGGGAAACACGATCGCGTGGAGGTGGGGTTGCTTGGCACTGAGAAGGCCGTGGAGGCCGGGGAGATTAAGATGGGGGGGTTGTTGGGGGTCGTGGGGGTGGATGGGGAGCTGAGTATGTTTCTCCTCCTGTTTTGTTTCTCTTTACTGGCGTTGATTTGCTGTGGATGGATGCATGTGAGTGATGATGATGATGATGTGCTAACTTCCCAGAACCGACGCTCTTCTCCTTCCCCTCCAGACATCACGTCCTCGACCCGCAGGCCGACTTCTCCGTCTCCTTCGCCCCGCCCACAGGCATGCATCCCACCATGACCATCTCGCTGTCTGCCGCGGCGCTGGAGACCCCCCCGGCCCCGGCATACGCGGAGTGTGCCCTGCACGCGTACCTCTCACTGCCGTCATACATATTCGCAGATAAATTCCAACTCATGACAGCTGACAACCTATTCCTGGACTCGCACCACCTCTCCGGCCTACGGGCCGTAAGCGGGGCAACGGACCTGGAAGCGCCCGACTGGGTCGTATCGCAATGGGGCTCGAACTGGCTGCTCGAGCTGGCCACCCCAGAACCGACTCAATTCCCAGAGGAGTGGAACGTCACCATCCCGCTGCATCTGCGCTACATGCGGCCCTCCGAGACGGGGTATCGCGGCGTGGACGTGCCGTGGCCCGTGGTCTTCTGGGCCTGTTCGGCCGACGACCCGGGGGTGAATCCGTTCGATCGAACCAACCTCGGCTGGGATGCGCCGTTCAGTCCCCGCACCACGTTCTATCAGGTGAACCCGAGCGCGAGCGGGGACAGGCTGGTTGAGGGGCTGGATGTGCCGGTGCTGCAGTTGAAGGAAAGGGGGCTCTTTGGTAGCAAGACTGTCGAGTGGGGGACTGTCATGGCAATTTCGCTGGGGTTTCTGTGGGTGTTGTGGAGGTTGGTTGCAGGTGCGGGGACGCGGAGAGCTGAGGGGGAGAGGGAGAAGAAGGCGCAGTAGGTAGTCATCCATACCATACTATACCTCCATAGCATGCATAGCCCACTATTCAAATCCCTTCGATAAACATGAAAGAGTAGCTGCCCCAGGCCCCCAACTTATAAGTTACACCTTGCACACCTGCTGACTCACCCGCACAGCAACAGTGGATTCGGAGGCGGCCCGCCTCCGCACCACCACCACCCACCGGACCGATGCCATATAACTTACCATCTGCGGATGTCTTCACATCCCCTCCCCATTCAACATGCCCGAACCACCTCGAAAGCGCTCCCGCATTGCATGCACCCTCTGCCAATCCCGCAAACGCAAATGTTCAGGGGACCAGCCCTGCGCAACATGCGCGCAATTCGGCTCGACCTGCCAGTACGACCTGCAATCGCGCCGGAAACGCGATGCCCGGCTGTTCCAGCTGCAGGCGGGGGAGACAGCACACACAACCACCTCCTCGTCCACCAGCATCATGACCTCCTCGCCGATAGCAATGGGAGGCATCTCTCCCCCCAAGACCTCCCCCGAGGACACAGCCGCGCGCCTCAGCTCTCTGGACGCAAACTCGGGCGCTGCATTCGCCAGACGGCTGGGGCTGAAGGTCGACCCGGGTAATGCGCCGAAGCTGCATCCGCATTTGGTTGCGTGGAATGTCGGGATGCGGTATCCGGTGGAGGGAGGTGCTTTGTTGGCGTCGGGGTCTACAGTAGTGCCTGTCGTGGATATCATCTCCCAGGAGGAGATGCGCGCGCTGGCGGCGGTGTTCTTTGAGAAGGTCGATCCGTGCTACGGGTTTATTGATCGCGATGGACTGCTGCGGCAGGTGAGCAGGCGATGGCTTGCGGGCTCGATCGCTTCTTCGTCTTCAGTCTCAGTCTCAGCCTCAGCCTCGAGTTCGACCCCATTCACATCCTCATCCGAGTCCAAGGCCAGGGCCAATCCAAACTCCAACACCTCTTCCGTCCTCCCTTACGGACCCTACGATGCTGTCCTCTGCGGCGTCGCAGCCTTTGGTCTACTCTTCTCGCGCCGACAGGCGTGCGAGACAGAGCGCCAACTCTCCGAGACGGCGCGACTGATCCTGGACCAAGAGCTGTTATCAGATGCTACGCCGTCCATCGACATCGTCACCGCTATGGTCCTCCGCGTCGCGTATCTGCGCATGACCGCCTCCCCGAACGCAGCCTGGATGGCGAGCTGCTCGCTGATGCATCTCATGGAATCGACCGGGTTGCATCTTGAGCCTCCATCTGATGACACCACCACAGCAACAGAGTCTGCAGCAACCACAGCATCGGCAACAATGAGCCCGCCCGTAGCCTGTGACCCCGAAACCCGCCGACGGCTCTTCGGCATGGCGCGGCATCTAAACGTGTGGATATCATTCGAGCTCGCGCGCACCCGCGTCGTCTTGCCCGGCGCGACCACCCTGCCGCCTACTCCCCGACAGACCACCAGCAACGCAGAGATATTCACTCTCCTCCCCATAACCGAAAGCCTGGACCCGAACACCCCTCCCCTGCCACCGTCCAATCTCAATCTCAACCCCAAAACCCCTCCCAATCCATCACCCTAACCCAAACCCTCCACCAAGTCCTCACCCTCACCCCTTCCCCCACCCAACCTGCCCCCGTACCGTCCCTCCTCCTCGTGCAAACCAACCTAGCCCTCCTCATCTACCGCCGCCTCCGCGCCCTCAACACCACCCTCTCCCCCACGACACACGACCAAATCCTCTCACTGGCCAAGAAAGCCCTCCACGCCGCGCGGGAGATGGTGTCCGCAAACAGCCCCTGGCATCAGGTCGCCAACGTACCCTTCCAGGTGGTTTGCACGCTGTTGGCGATCGACAGTCGGGGGTCGCTGGGGATGGTGGGCGAGGCGATGCGGACGGTGCGGGAGGTGGTGGCGGCGTGGGATACCGAGGGGATGAGGGAGGCGTATGGCATGGCGTATCTTCTGGTGAAGGGGCATTGGAGGAGGAGAGTGGAAGATGTGGGGGTTTTGGGCGTGGTGGTGGGGGGTGTTGAGGGGGAGAATGTGCGTGGGGGAGGGGAGAGGGAGAACGTGGTGGAGACGGGACAAGGGCAGGGGCAGGGGCAGGGGCAGGGGCAGGGGCAGCATCATTCGCTCGCGGATTATCCGGGGTTCTCGTGGTTGAGTGATCTGATGGTTGATATCCCGGGCTTGGAGAGCTTTGATATGGACGCTGTTATCTGTCCTGATGCGGGAGGTTGAGTGGTTTGAATAGGGGGGCGTGTCTAATGGATGCCTTTCGCTTTAGGGGTTTCTTCACGTCGCCTGCCTGGGGAATATCCCCGTGCCCCAGAAATCACGGAACTAGTTCATCCAACGAAATCGGTTTCTCATCCGCCCCTGACATCTTCCCACGGCATTCATTCGAACCAACGTGTCGAGTGCCTCTGGGTCTGCTTACAGACCACCAAGACCTGGCTTGACACCCTCTTCTCGCTGCGGCCCCTGGAGTACGTCGGGCTATCCAGCTTAATGTGCGGCAACTTGACGCGCTCCTTCATCGATATCTACCGCCTCTTCGCCTGCGACTATCCGGAATGGGACCGGGGGGGGGGGGGGCATTGGCAGCAGCTGTTTCAGATCCAGATTGTTCACTTGTTCAAAGACTTCAATTGACCTTTGATGTGTGCGCTTCTTCGCCTATCAGTCGGTTGTTTCAGTCGTATGTTGTATATATATATATATACTCTCCATATCCTATGCACATGGGTGTTGTTCTAAATCCAGATCTAATATATATATATATATATATATATACTCTCCATATCCTATGCACATGGGTGTTGTTCTAAATCCAGATCTAATATATATATTTATAGTATATGTATATCCCGGAGCCCTACCAGGGCGTGGTGGCGTGTGCGGCGTCGCCCATGACGCAGACGGAGCCGGAGGAGGAGATGTATGTTCGTGCTGGGGAGGGGGGGGGGGGGGGGGGTTAGTCTTCACTCGTCCGTATCTATAACATATAAAGTATAACGTAGTATAAAGTAAAAAGTAAGGTGGATAAAGTAAATGCATACATACCTCATCCACAGCCCTACGCAACCGCGCCGGCCAATCTCGAAACATCCCCCGAATCTCATCCCCAGTCACACTCCTCTTCCCATCCCCAAAACATTATGCATCCGCCAATCCACATATACTATACTCCCTCGGATCCGCCGCATCGACCAACTCCCTCCCCAGACAGGCTTGAGCTTCCGCGTACGGCTTGAGAGCCATCACGCACCACGCCCCGGTCTTCCGGGGCTGCGATGGTAACCAAGCGTCTACTGCACCATGGAGTTCAAAAAATCCGAAAACCAATCATCGAACCCCGTCCCCAGGCCTACACTCCCCAGATCCTGGATCTCCGGCTGCACCTCCGCCTCCATCAACCCCATTCTCGGCCCATCGCCAACACCACAACCAGTAGAAGTAGCAGTAGCAGTGGCAGTAGCAGTAGCAGCAGTAGCAGCAGCAGTAGTAGCAGTGTTAACAGCAACACCACTCCCACCCCCTACCCCCACCTCCCCCCCCCAAGCCCTCCTCAGAGAATCATACTTCTCAATCGAATAAAAGACCACATCCTCCCCACCCACCGACCGCGCTTCCTCCGCCGCCAGCCCCAGATTCCCAATCAACCGGTCCATCGCCCACATGATATCCACCTCGCGTCTCACGTACGCCTTATCCCAGGCGGGGTCGTCCAGCGTGGAGAGCCGGTACAGCGCGGCGAGGTTGCGCGCCAGGTGCACGAAGATGGAGAACGGGAAATTGGTGTATTCCGAGGGCGGGAGGGCGAGGAACGTGGCCAGCCAGGCTTTTACGGCGTTGAGGCTGGCGTGGAGGTTTTCGAGGGCTTGGAAGTTTAGATTGGGGGGGTGGAAGGGCAGACTGGCGGTTTGGGGGAGGAGGGAGGATTCGTGGAGGGTGAGGGCTGTGTTCAAGTGGTGGAGGTGGATTATTTCTGGTGCAGGGGGTTAGTATTATTTGAGAATTTAGGGGGAAAGGGGTACTGGGGGGACGGGGGACGGGGGAAGTACTGTAGCGCTGCGAGTGCAGGGAGAGCTTGTTCTGGGCGGCGCCGAGTTGGGATTCCATGGCGTGGAGGTACAGTGACGTGGGGGCCTTCAGGGGCTCGTGCGTGGCTGCGAGACCGCCGTGCCAGTCGCTGAGGTGGATCTTCTCGTTGATCAGCTGGAGGCGGACCTGGTGGATGAGGACTTCGTCGTTCAGACACTCGGGGTGTTCGCTGAGGACGTGCAGGCATTCGTCCATGTGGGGCGTCCAGCGGAGGGGGTCGATCTTCTGGAGGAAGAGAGAGACCCTGGCCGTCGTTAGAGTGGGGCATGAGGGGGATAGTGGCGTTCATACATGGATGTAAGCAGAAAACAGGCGAGCACTGCCCGTCTCTCCTCCATTGTGCGGACGGGTGGTGCAGGAGGGACTTCCTCGGGGGTGGGTTGGAGGTTACATATTAGCAATGCCCCGTCCGACAATGGAGGCTTGTTGAGTGTCAGTTCAAACACCACGGTTTTTGCGAACTCGCCGAAAACGCTCATGTTCAGTTTTCTGAAGACTTGCTGGTTGGACCTAGTTAGGTTAGGGTCGAGACACGGTGTTGAGACATGAACTCGGGACTGACGAACCATGCCATGAACACCAGAAGGCCCAGCAGGAAATCCAGGTCGCGACCAACGAACTCATGCACCATGCGCTGCGCGACCGTGTCCCTGACTTTATCGCAGAGAGCGCTTCGCTGACGGGAGCTCTTTGACACGACCGCCATGATGCAAAGCCACAGGAAGGGGCGCTCATTCTGGAGCTGCTGCGCCGTGGTGTTCGGGGGAAAGCAAAGCAGCGGAAAATAGGGCAGCTTTTGCGTCGCAAACACATCCAGATACTCCTCTGCTTGCGCTGGTGTCGGGTCGACGGATGACCGCCCCAGTCCATGCCTGTCCTGCGAATTGCCAGTTGCCGGGGTCATGTATCCAACACCCATGGTTCTCTCGACTGGCGAGACGGTGCGAGAGATACGCGCATGAGACTGAGCCTGAGTCTGAGTCTGAGTCTGAGTCTGAGTCTCGGGCGCTCCCCTCAATTCCTCGATCAATCCCGCATACTTCCCCACCGGGCCATCAGCAGACTGCTCCTTGGCACGAAGCAGCGTGACAAGATCGTCGAGTTTCTTCTCCAGCCGTCCTGTCTTGGAAGATCGGCGCGACGTCTGCCGTCGGTGGAATGCCGACGGTCGGCATTCTTTGTTCAAGCGCTGACACCTGCCACGACCATTAGACGGAAGGAAACGGCTTGGTACGGGATGTCATTGGCAGCACCTCTGGCATCGTCCTCCTCCCTTGGGCAGGATGCATTTGCATTTGGACTGCGAGCAGTTCATGCAGGCGTGGCCGTAGGGGGCCGGGGCGAGGTCATACTGGGGGGAGGGGTCCATGTCATTTGAAAGATGTGAGAACTGATGAGAGCAGAGAGAGGGAGTCGGGATTCCGTCAGAGAACCGGGGGAATCCCGTAGGAGATAAAGGCAATTCAGGCGCGCCGTCCGACGCCGTCGGGGTTAATAGGCTGCCACCGGACATTGCGGGGTTAAGCGCCGGCCGGGCTTATACTATACCAACTATATAAATAGACCGATGCATGGGTATGTGCTGTTCCAACTCTCGAACGAATCAATCATTCAAGTTCCACTCACAATGTCTCCCACCAACGCCGCCGCATGGATCAAGTCGGAAAAGGCCTTCCCTCTCGAGGTCGACTCCGCACCATACACCCAACCTGGTGAAAATGAAATCGTCATCAAAAACCACGCCATCGGACTCAACCTCATCGACTATGCCCGTCAAAGCTTGGGAGCTGCTCTGATCCCCTGGACCACCTACCCAACTATCATGGGCAGCGACGTTGCCGGGGAAGTGGTAGACATCGGAGCCGGTTCCCGCGCCTCGCAATTCAAGCTCGGAGACCGAGTCGTTGGCCTCACCGGGGGGCTGAAGATCAGCCGTTCTGCAGAGGGAGCCTTCCAGAACTACGTCGTGCTCAAGGCGCATATGACGGCACCCATTCCAGCCAGCCTCTCCTACGAGGAGGCCGCCGGCATTCCTCTCGGCATCTCAACGGCTGCGTGTGGTCTCTTCCAGAAGGACTATCTCGCACTGCAGCACCCCACCACTCCCAGAGCTGCGTCAACTGGCCAGACTCTCCTCATCTGGAGCGGCTCATCATGTGTAGGCAGCAACGCCATCCAACTTGCCGTGGCGGCAGGCTATGAAGTGTTCACAACCGCGTCGCCCCGGAATTTCGACTTCGTCAAGTCCCTCGGTGCCAGCCAGGCCTTTGACTACAAGAGCGAGACCGTCATCGACGACATAGTCGCCGCGTTCAAGGGAAAGCCGAGTGCCGGGACTTTGGCAATTGGACGCGATTCGGTGGAGAAGTGCGGGGAGATCGTGTCCCGGATTGAGGGGAAGAAGTTCGTCGCGCTGGTCAATCCGCCCTCGGGGCCGTTGCCGAACGGCGTCGGCTCCAAGTTTGTCTTCGGGAGTGACCTTGCGGAGAACGAGGTCGGTCCGGCGATTTTTGTGGACTTTCTTCCGAAGGCGTTGGCGGAGGGGACGTTTGTCAGCGCGCCCCAGGTTGAGGTTGTGGGGAAGGGGCTCGAGGCGTTGCAGGATGGACTGGAGGTGTTGAAGAAGGGTGTGTCGGCGAAGAAGTTGGTGGTTTCGCTGTAATTTGCCATGCTGTGATGTTATTTTGTTGGTCTTAGCGAGTTGCATGTAACCGAGTTTGTATCATTGACTGATAATAATATTGACAATCCGATCTACCCTGTATGGTTGAGGACAATATAGGCCAATAATCCCTTAATCTGCCACGTCTCTCCTGGGCCTACCCAAAGTCACCACAAAGAAGCAGCTAATCGGACGGTAGCCCTGTCCATGAGCATGCTCAGGGTACTACCTAACTGACGTTTCCATTATTGAGCCTGAGGTTGCAGAATATTGTACCATAGTACCAGAAACGGCCATGCATATATCCAAACAGCCCTTCGGCTCTCCATGTCATTCTGACAGATAGTTAGTCAGAGACCCGTTCAGTGGGATAGAAGGATCTGATATGGATCAGAATGTTTCTAGTATAATAGACCGTACAGGTCATAAAACAGGTATCTGCTTAGTCAAATAGATAACTCACCCTTGTAGTTATCCCCGGATTCCGCATCCGTCAGATCAATTCCGTTCCAACTAGAAGTTGCGGACCGCTTTCGATGGATCTTCGTGAAGCTGACTGCCAACCGCTGTTCAAAACGGGAGGCACCTTTCCCTTTGAGACTCATTTGCACGATCGTATCCGAAACTAGCAGGTCCTGGTCCTTATAGCTATTAAATTGAAGCTATATATCGGATTGAACATGTAGTCCTGACACCGAGGGCTGTACCACAAAGAATTCCAATGGGCAGATCAGTGACGGTGAGTTTCCGCGAATTCTCGGCTTCTCTAAACAACTCCCCTCCATCTCAGGAAGAGCATTGCACTCTGACAGGCATCTCAGCTTGTCGAACCAGAAGTCTAGAAGTCTCCTATTGAACAGAGGGGATCCATCTCTGCGGGACAGGACATCGCCCCCGATCGATCGCATAACCGACAAAGCAAACCGGCATACGGTAGGACAGACGGAAGAGACAGGCGAGGCGAGGAACCAAGAGGAACGAACCAACACCACCCCTCAGGCAACAAACGCGGGTGGCCTGATTGCCAAGCGGAGCGAATCAAGACCTCTTCCCTTTTAGGCACACCCATCCATGGAAATCAAACAACATCCCCATTCTCTCCTCCCCGCGAAAACCAACCCCCAACCCCCAATCCCCCAGGAAACGAGTCCGACCGGACCAGACCAGACCTCCCCCGTCCCAGCCACGCAAACAACATTTCTCTCAAAAAAAGGAGACACCATACAACGCAACGCAACGCAACGCGACCGACCGCCCGCCCACCCACCCAACCTCGTCCGATTCCCAATGCGCCCAACCACTGACCCGTCCCACCAGGAACCAGCAGCCCCTGCAGGGCGACGGACGCTGCATCTGTACAGTACTTACCTACTATATACATTGGGCTCGCGCAGCCTGTGATCACGGGCTTTCTTCCCAACCCTGCGACAACCTGCGACGGGGAGATGGGAGATGGGAGGGGGCGTGGGAATGACGTCGTGGGCGTGGGTAGAGTTCGATGTCGGGGAATATAAACAGTGGAATGACGATAGACCGGGGCGGGCGATGCGGGTTGGGTGCAGGAATTTGCTGCTTCTACGGCCCAGAGGAGGGCGGAATGCGGAGTGCAGAGGGTGGATGGATGGATGTACCTACTTAAGTAGTGCCAAGGGGATTATTGGTTATTGGGATTGGAATTGGGATTGGGATTGGGATGCGGTGGGATGCGGTGCGCTGCTCTGCTGTTGGTGTGGAGGGATGTGATGTATC